>NC_025995.2:92337745-92441059 GCF_000442705.2 Elaeis guineensis
CATCCTGGAATTAATTAAATATTACTCAACGTCATTACAAGCATATAATCTGGAGATCAAACAAGCAAACTAGTATTCAAACATTGATGCACCTGGAATGCAGGCTTGATAGCACTAAATAATAAACCAATCTCTTGCTTACCCAGACCTGGCAGAAGTGCGGCTGCCAAGTCCAATAAGAGGGCCCTGCAATGAGATGACAGGTACAGCATCAAATATTGCACAAATGCAATTAAGGTTTTCATGAAGTAGTTTTCAGCAAGCTTCTAAAAATAAACATAGTAAGTCAATACCTTGAATGTGAGAGTGATACTTTGTCAGATGAACTGTCAATTTGCATTGAGTTAGAATTGCTATCTTGCTTCATTTTAATCACTTCCTGAGTCACCTTCAACAGCTTATGCATGGTAGTCATGAAGAATTTCTTGACTACCCTTTCATCTGATATGGAAGCAAACTCATGGATTGCACACTGGAAGGTAGGGAAACACAAAATTCACTTTCCGAAAGTTAACATACCACAAGCACAACAAGCAGGAACACAAATATGGCATATACTATTTTTAAGACTGGATGGCATGAATGTCCTATTTCTAAAGAAGCCGCAATTGGAGAGTTCAAAAGCTATTTTTACAGCTTCAAGAAACAGAAAAAAAAGGCAATGCTTATAGACCAATTACAGGCTATTAAGGTTATAAATCCCATGGGACAAAAGTGTCCCGGTTTCCCCATGGAACAGGACGCTCGACTATCCCATCCTATCCGGACAGCGGTTTCGATCATACAACCTGGTAGATATCCTCCATCTCTCTATCCTAATTTTTTTCTTTCTTTTTTTTTTGCTTTCTTTTTCTTCTACCTTCCTTTCTTCCCTTTCCTTTTTCTTTATTTTCTTATCCCTTCATTTCTTTCTTCTTTCCTTTTTCTTCTTCCTTCCTTTCTTTTTCTTCTCTTTTCATTTCTTTCTTTCTTTTTTCTTCTTCTTCTTTCCTTTCACTTTTTTCTTTTCTTTATCTTTCCCTTTTTTCTTTCCTCTTTATTCTTCTCTCCCTATGTGAATGAGTTTCAAAGTCCCAACCCTATCCCGGTCCCGTTTTCTCACAAAAATGGGACGGGAAGGCCAGGATGCCTCCTAGTTCGCTGGGACGTAAAACCTTGCCAGCTATTAAACAAAGGCACCTCTCATAGTACACTATTGTCTTGAACATCTTGCATCAATATAAATGGTGGTCTACCCAGAACTGGAAAGTAGATATGGGTAATATAGATCAAGATAAATCCATACGGCCCATTCACATGACCAGTTTCTGACATGCACATCTAAAAGCACAAGGGATCTGTAAAATTCTAGGTGCAAAAACAGATTACAACAAATTCTGATGATGCTATTAATGGATGGATACCCATATATTATACTGAAAAGAAAAAACAAGCATCTTAATTGCACTCAATGCCAAATGCGAGATCTCATATGATATTAATTGGGAAAGTAAGAAAACAATGTACCTGCAAGCATCCACCACTTTCCTTTGAAGATGTCAAGAAGACTTCAGATAAAACTGATAAAAACTCTGAAGAAAATGACTGTATTGCCTTCAAATTTTGTCCGCTACATCAAGTGTACAGTGATCTCTTGCTTTTCTTTCAGGTTTGGATATCTCATCATCAGACACAACAGAGTTTCCAGATAGTATGTCCTTGTTCTGTTGAATCAGAATCTACAAATGCAAATAAACAGAAAAAGAAACAAGATAAGAAGCCACATTTTATACCGTTACAGTATTCGAATCGGTATAAAGTATTCGAATCTGGATCATGAACATGAGACCTGCAAGCTGGAACATATTATGCCACGCAGACTAGTCTCTTGACGAAGTGCATCACATAACACTTTCTGAAGAATTTTAAAGCTACTGCTAGTATCAACAGGATAGTTGCAAAAGGCAGGCAACAAAGACCACAGTGAATATACAAGGCCTTCTGCACTCCTAGCTGAATATACCCGTCCCTCCTTTTCAAGCTGTAGCATAACAAATTTTCATTATTATAGGGCTGCCTAGAAAAAAGACGTCAACTTATTACATGAAAAGATTTGTACCTTCAGGGATTTCTGCTGTAGTCTTCTGACAGTTTCCAAAATCTTTTCTGTAAAATATCTTAAATGGGCGCCAACTATGTAATGCTTCAATAAAGGAAGCAACCAAACATTAGCATCAGATATATCTTCAGCATCCAGATTGAGAGGCAAAAGGCATAAAAACGCATGAGGTCCCAAGGCACCAAGGGCTGAACCGACACACTCATGAAGCTGCATGTTGACAAAGTAACCACACAAAACAGAAACAAGATAGTCATCTGGATTTGATATTTTAAGTATATTTTTAAAGTCGCATCTAATTATACAATACAATATTAAATGAATTGATAAGCATTACATGTAAAGGCAAATATTTTCCATTGAACGTCTCCAGATAGGCAAACAATTATGGGCCCAGCAGATGCCATCTTAACTCTCAATGCATTAACTTCACCCTCTTCTCATAGTTCCTTCAAATTAGTGTTATATTCCAGATTCCAGTTCATTTTCATCAAACCAGATTAATGAATAATAATGAAAAGATATCAATTCTGCAGATTTGATTACAGATCTAATATATTCCAGATATGCATCAGCTAGCACCCCAAATTATATTCTACTAAAAGATAAATACTGGAGGCGTGTGGAGCACAAATAACTCTGACAGACCAACAGCTTTGAATGAGTTTAACCACAAAGCAGGAGCTGGCAAAGCTGAGAGGATAGGACTAAAGAAGCATCATGAGTAGAAGCAGCCAGCGGAGCACCTGACCCTAGTCCCCTCCAAGCTTGACGAGAAACACAAGTTTGGCTCCTTCGCCCTCTCCGGCCTCCCCTCCACTGCCTACCCAGTCCCCTTCATCCCCCTAGGCATCATAGCCACTGGCGAGATCTACACCTTGAAGTCTGAGGAGACAAAAATCTAGGAGTGCACCATCGGGGACATCGTGACCATCGATCTGACCAAGAGCCGGTTGATCAACCATAAGGAGCACCGATTGAAGCCGATCGGAGATGCAAGGCCAGTGATCGAGGTTGGGGGGTCTTCACCTATGCGAGAAGTCTGGGATGACATTGCTGGAAACTGTGCGTGCGGTGTGATGCATGGTCATGTGATGCATTGGGTGTGAGGCACAGGTGTGATGTGTGGCGGAATGAGTTTTGAATCTTTGAGAGGGAGTTGGGATTAGATTTTGGGGGGATTGGACCGTTCCCCCAACCAAAGGGCTGGAATGGAAGTCACCAATACCTATACCCATTCCCCTTCCAGGCCCCAACTCCCCCCAACGAAACACCTCCTAAAGGCCATTTTCTACAATAGGGAAACTTCAAACTGGTTCTTTGTTGTTCACCTTGACACAACCAACTTTGCCCTCAAGTCAAATGCAGCCAAGTTTGTTCCTCACCATGGTCTAATGCACCGCTCAGCATGGGGCATACCATACACTATATACCGAGAAGAAACCAATACAAAACTCAAGTTTGAGAAGGTACAGGCATTGTACCAAGATGTACCACCCTATACCAATCTGTACAAAAGCATACCAACCGATACCAATGCATACCGAGATAAAAATTATGAATAATGGCTAGAGAGCTGTTTCAATATAAATGCATACCATACCTACTGAACCAGTAAGGTACCAATATAGTACCCATACCACGATTTGTGGACCTTATTTCTCACTGTATAAGTGTATACATAATGGAAGTTTGTGCAGGCATATGAATGCTTTCTTCTTCTTCTTCTTCTTCTTTTTTATTTTTGTTCCGAGATTTGCACTTTCAATGCTAACAATCAGTAAGGAACCACCTAGTAGTGGACAAATGGGATGTCAACAAAAATCTGTCCATCCAATGCACCAACATTGTAGGTCAAGAGGATAAGATTGCATACCCATTTCAGCTTACTTCATTATGTGTACAATTTGACAACTAATTAATATGTAAAATGAAGAATTATTTATAGCATTAATCCTTACATAACAGTTGAAGTTGCTTATAAAACAGACTACTTTCATCTTCCCTGACGTCTTTGAAAGGCATCAGCAACCTTCTTTTAAGTTACAAGTTGGTTCAAACTCCAGACTTGGAATAGCAATTTTCAAAATTATCCTCCGACATTTTCACAAATCCATCAAGACTTGACTCCCTTAGATCTATATCATGTGCAAGCATAATTATACTGATACAGATAAAATCTAAGAATATTAAACTATTAGTTTTTTTGCCACCTTGTGTAGCTACAATCCATAGCGAACTTTGACCATCCGAAGTTTAAACAGTTTTGGCATTAAAGAGACAACATAAACATCTAGAATTGTTATAGTGCAACACCTCAATTTTAAGAAGAAAGAAACAATGTTTCTCTAAAACAACAGAGAGAAGAAAGAAACAATGGACATTAGCAAATGCAATGGATGGGGAAAAACTACCTGCTTTCTGTAAGGAAAGTCTTCATCCGACAACTTCTGCATATCTGCAAGGCTCCTAACCGCTCCGGCCATCAGATAATATGAAGATTCTCCTGAATGTTCCCCATTAAGAATGATAGGTTAAAAATAAGTCGAGCAGCATTCTAAAGAAGGTCTAGAATGAAATCATTCCTAATGAACCATTAACCGTAATGAAAATCTTGAAATGCTAAACAACAGTGATCAAGATATTCAGCATAAGGAAGCATCTTTCTTTGCCTCATGACAATGGGATGAGAAGATTTTTCCAATCCTTATCCACAAGTGCCAAATGGATGTCGTCTTACATGGGATCTTAGTAATGATCAAGACCATTTTTGTTTAAAATCTTCAACATGCATGCTTCTTCACATGGCTCACATTACAAAGATAAATAAATGAGAAGCAAAGAGGAAGTACTAGAAAAACAGATCTCTTCATAGTTAGCGAAAAGAGATCATCAGCATATCCTATAGAGCCATGAATTTAGTATCATGAAAATCATCCTGTGTGGAAACTGAAAACAATAAAGTAGATTTCTTTGATACCAAATGGTAATTTTCTCTTACAGAATAGGGATCCTAACTGATTGGCGATAGAAAAATTGAAGTTGATGAAGGGGGAAAAAAGGGAATCAGAATATAAAGAGGATAACTTGAATGAACATTTTGGAGTCTACAGGGGAATTTAATGACTGAATCAATCTCTAAAACACAGAAAAGTCTTCCCCTCCATATACAGACCAGGTTAATCAATCACCTGCCACAGAAAAATTGATTTAAGAAACAATATTGAGGTACAAAAACAGTTACTGATTTTACCCCACAAAATGTTAACTGAATCTACTAAAACAAAGCTTCAAACACTTGTACCTACAATTGTGACAGAGAAACAGATGCCCAACCAACTAGGAAAGGGTCCTCTCCGAAAATTAGCTTGCCTAAGTGCTTTGAGAGGACCCACCACTTATGCTCAGTGTTATCATGGGCATTGAGAAAGTGCTCAAGCAGTTTACCTTGGTGCACATAGAAAGAGCACCAACATTCTTAGAGAGATTTCATGCTTCACTGCCAAGGTGGTAAGCTACAAACCATCTAGGCCTGCAACCTACCTAGATAATTGTAAATCTAGTAGGTATCCACCTTGACCTCAATTTTCTATGCAGCTACTGAGGTGTTTGCCTAACCATCTTGTCACTACCATTTTGCATAGGACCCAAGTACTTTTTTCAATATATTATACATAATTCAAGTACAACACTAACATGTAATATTTTGCCAACATATATTATAAGATATAATAGTTTTTAGACAAATTTATAAAAATTCAATCATGCATCTCAGAATTGCATCTGTTCATAATGATACCCTAGATATAATAATCCAGCCTTGGCACAACTAATTGGGATCAGCTTTATGGATTCTCATGCACCAAGCAGTCTTACTAAGGGCCAAAGAGGAAAACATGTTAGAAAAAAAATATATGATTCAAAAAGTACCAATCTCAAGTTTTACTTTAATATCCTACCAACCAAACACATGCAATGAACATCCTGAACAAAATAAGTATAAAGCTTTAAATTATATCATATATAAGAGTTAAAAAGAATAGTGGAAGCTCTCTTTTTAAATTGTGTTGTCACCCTTTAAAACAAATGAATTAGCATGGACCTAGGTTTGTTTAAAGAGGAAGAGAAAGCACTATAAACTTGCATCCTAAAAATAGTGATCAGCATACAATTATCTTTTCCCCTTTTTCACAGCTAGGATTTCAGTATTCTCTTTTTATTCTCTTTTTATAATTGAATGCCCTGGAACATTTAACTAGCAATTAGTTATGCATTATAATGTAAGGGTATATTTGGTCGAAAAAATGATGGATAGAATCAGAAGGAAATATTCTCCAAATTCAAAACTGTTGTTTCTAGTATAGATAGATGTATGTTTATGTGCAATATTGCATGTGGTTACCATATGCATGCATGAATATGTAGATACATGCATGTACAAAACACAAAAATTAAGTTAAAACTACACAATGCAATATTAATTCATCCAGTTGACATGATAAACTCCCCCCCCCCCCCCGAAAAAAACCCTTTCTTCCCATTTTCCTTGTTGCAGCTCGCGTCATCTCCCTTGTTCATCTAATCATGTTCGTTAAAAAATAAAAACTAAGATCGCTTAAAAACCTTTGATAATCACCAGCTATAATTGGATGAAACTAGTTTGACCACAAGGAAAAAATCCAGGTCAAATCAAAGAATAATTCTCATGGCCAGATGGAGCAAAATTTGGCTGTTTAGAGTCATAACTAATATGAACCATCCTGTAAGTATGATTTTTAAAACTTACTGATCTAAGAGCAAGTCTACTCAAACTTGTTCAAGCTTACAGTGTGCAATTTCATAAG
The DNA here is from genome assembly GCF_000442705.2 of Elaeis guineensis. NCBI lineage: Eukaryota > Viridiplantae > Streptophyta > Magnoliopsida > Arecales > Arecaceae > Elaeis > Elaeis guineensis. The sequence continues at coordinate 92,344,688 of NC_025995.2, forward strand.
TACATTGATGTTTCTCTAGGAATGTAGTCTATTTATTTTGAAGTAATTTGTACTGTTCTCCACTTATGTGCATGATTTTAATAGCAAATTCAAAAATGTGATAAGCATGCAACACACATTCATAGACAACTAGCTGCACATCAAGATGGAGAAGGTGAAGAAGGTTGAAGCTGACTCAAAATTTAATTAGATGAATTTTGACAACCAAAGTTAATATTCTGATGCATATGTAGAAATAGATGTTATTAGTTACTTGATCCATGGTGACTAAATTGGAACTCCGTTTCAAGTGCATCTGAAGCCACTACCACTAGCAACCGCTTAGTCAATTATTCATAGCAAAACTTATGTCAGATTCTATACAAGGCATGCCTCTACTTTCTATTAAATGACAAAGGACATAAGTATTATGAGTTCCACTAATTTAATTGATTTAGCAGCTGCGTTCATTGAAGGCTTGCATGCAGAAGAAAATACCGATTAAAAAGGCTACCTAATTGATCAAAGGCTGTTGAAAGAACTTGAAAAGACATGTCCCAGACTGCATTATAGCGATAACCAAGGAAGCCTTCAATTATGGCACATATCTTTTCAATGATTGTTGGCCCAGATTTTCTTGTCCCTCCATCACTAGTCTTGATTTGATCAACACCCTGCTGGACCAGGCTTTCATCAAGGCAATAGCCAATCAAACCCTTTAAAGCCTCTGTAGCAGCAAATATGGCTTCCTCATACTCACTCGCTAAGATCTCTGTCAGATGATAGAATAACAAATTGATCATTTTATTTACCAAATAATCTAGTCAAGATCCAAAATCATGAACTGCTGAAAGCTAAACCAACCTCCAAGGGCATTAAATGTGATAGGAAGCTTCACGATGCATATATGCCTGTTTAGCTGGTAAACCTTCTTTATACCAACATTGAGCAAGCGCGCTGTTGATGCCATCCCATCTGCCGATTTTTCCTTATCAGTAATGGATAATGCCAATGAACACAGCAGATCTAGCACCACTTCAGGAGCAACCTCTGAAGTTGGACTGCTGCAGAGAGACTGCAAAATCTCCAATATACTCCTTGTAACAACTGACTGCCGCAGATCCAACAATGGCTTGCAGTATTTTAGAATAACATTTGTAGACTTCATTGACATTAGAGGGATACAGTCCTTCAAAGCATTCAAAATATATAGGACCTCCATAGCTCCCCTAGGCCCTTCTCTCTCTGCAGCTGAACTCATAGGATTAGATCCACCAGCAAGCAGAAGAAACCTCTCAAAAATGGCCATGATTCCTTCACTTGCCGACACCAGAACTGACAGCCCCTGGAAACTTTGAAGTACAACCCGCAGACATACATGAGACTGCTTTCTAACCTGTAGTTCATCCATTTAACATTTACCCATGTTATGCTGTGCCCTTAGAAAAAGTAACAAAGTAATACACCACCAGTGACAACCTTTTGATATTAACTTGGTGCAAGTAGCCTTTTTTTTAATGAAAAATAAGTCATTTGCATTGGCCACCCAACAGAATACAATGACAATAAAATGATCTTAAAAATATTTATTAGTAGTAAGCAGAAAGAAAATAATAGGGAGTACCAGAGAGCCAGGTAATCAAAATAAAAATGATACAATCATTTAATTTCCTTGTTAAATTTACAGAAGAATAAAACAAGAAAGATTAATAGGATAACAGGTCAAAGGAATCCTCTATCCGTCAATTACATAATCCAACGACCCAACATGATATTGTTTACAGATATGAGTGCACAAGTTCGTAACTTCTGATGCCATTTGGCTTGTAAAGAAGTTCGTCATGAAAAACCAAATAAGAGACATCTAAAACATGTAGAAATTTGTTAAACCAACATCAACTATACTCCTAGTCCCACAAAGACCACAAGCATCATGTAAACAGAAATTTTCAATAAATTATTGAGTAGAAAGAGTGAATAAGCTAGATACTGATGACAGGCTTACACTGCTAAATTCAAAAAAAATCTCAATATTCCAACTTATTACATCTCAAAATGAATTCATGAAACTAACACATAGGTTGCGTATTTTTTTGAAACTTTTCAAGAAATATCAGATTTCTTATCATAGGCAAATAAAGCATGATAAATTTGTTGTTTTGTACACTAAAGAACATAAAATATTGGGAAAAAAAAACTTTTAATACATGGAAACCACAAAAAATCAAACAAGCACAAAAGGGTGGGAGCTTTTCAATACAACAATCGTAGGATCAGAAAGAAATACACAACTCGGAACTCGGTACTTATATATCAAAAAGCAATAAAGTTTTCAAAGTACCTTCGGCCGGTGATCCGTGACAAACCCAATAAGCACTCCATAGAGAGTGGACACGCTCGGCCAGTTCCCCTTGTCTCCAACCACGAGGAGATGAGAGACGCACTTCAATCCAGCCTTCACGCCACCCTCCGGCAGCGACCCAAACCCTAGAATCCGAACCAGTATCTCGGCAACCGAGGCCCCTTTACTCCTCAGGACGGCGGAAGAGACCTTGGGGAGACCAATGGAGAAAAAGGAGAGCAGCGCGGTGGCGACGGGGTCGGAGCCGGAGGCGGGGTCGCGGGACAGGCGGTCGAGGGAAGAGGCGGTGGCGCCGAAGTAAGCGACGGGGGTGAGGGGAATACCCTGATCCTTCAGCGCCTGGACCATGGTGCCGACGGCGGCGCAGAGGTGCTGGTGGTCGTCCCTAGTAGAGCTGTGGAACCGGGCGAGGACGCCGGTGGCGAGGTCTTCTCCAGCGGCTTCGTCTTCTGGGAGGTAGGGCATCTCGCCCTCCATCTCGAGGCCCTCCATGGCGAGGGAGACAGCTTCGAGGAGAAATAAACCCTAGAGACAGCTTCACTAGGGTTTTCAAGGGGGTTGGGGGAGGAGCATAGGGCGGCGGAAGTAGGCAGAGGGAACAGGTAGAATTCGGGACGATACTTACGTAAACAGATCGCAAGTAAGAGACAAATTGGGTTAATTATAGTTTTAGGTAGCGTTTGATTGCCCTTATTTTAGGTGGAATAAGGGTTTATTTTATCTTATTTCCTTAAACACTTTTCAAAATGATAATAGGCCCATAAAAATATCAATCCTAATCAATCTATATTAATTATATATTAATTATATTTTATTCTCCACTACTTTAAATAAGCTATTCCATATTGAATCATAAAATAATATATTCTAAAACCGATCTTTAATAAAAATTAATTACATCTTAGTTATTTACATTAATTACATCTTATTTTCGATGGAATAGTAAATTTCTAACCAAATAGAAATTTAGAATAGACGTAGTGAATAGATTCTCTAAAAATTCATATTTCTATTTCAGAAATATTAAAAGAGCTACCAAATACTATCTTAATCGTGAAATTATAGATAAATCTCTAGCTTTATTTTTAATTTAAAAATAGTTTTCCATATGAGTTTTATATAAAAGTAACTATCCATTCAAAACATAAGTTAAAAGTAATAATCCATTTTATCTGAAATTATTTTTATATCTTTATATCTTTATATCCTTTAAAATACTGCAATATTACATTATCATAGTGCAGTATTTCTTTACAATAAGATTGTGTTACATTATATTAGTATAGTATTCTTTTATAATAATGAAGTATTGCTTTATTATATTATATTTGTATACTATTCCTTTACAATAAGATAGTATTACATTATATTAATATAATATTTTTTTATAATAATACAGTATTATTTTATTGTATTATATTAATGTAGTATTCTTTTACAATAATATAATATTATATTATCATAGTGTAGTATTCTTTTATTATAGTATTACTTTACAATAATGCAGTAATATTTTATAATAGTGTAGTATTACTTTATAATAGTCTAGTATTATTTTTATTATAGTACAGTATTATTTTATAACAGTATAGCATTACTTTATAATAGTGTAGTATTGCTTTATAACTGCAAAGGCAATTAGATCATTTCATCTCATTTGGATAGTTGCTTTTAAGTTATATTTTAAATGAGAAGGATCTTTTACTTGAAACTTAAGCGGGTAGCTACTTTTAAGTTTAAAATCAATTAGGTATTTCTCATTAGTTTTCTCTTCTTTTAAATTTAAAAATCTAAAATTTAGTCTACATGATTTATGAACTATTCTAATAAGATCCTTTCTCTATATTCTCATTATTTTCTCTCATCAGAAATTCCAACAGGATATATTTATATAGCAAAAATAAATACTTAAGTAGCACAACATGTCTAAATGAAAACGTGGCGTTAATCAAAATAACATGGCATAGATGATATGGCATATTAACGATGATATGACATAACAGATAAAAATTTTTATTTGATGGCGTGGCAAGAATAGCAGTCATGGCATGTGCTATAAAATTTAATATCTGAATGATCAATTATTATGATACATTAGCATTCATATACTACATTATCAACCATATGCTATGTTATCATCCATATACTATGAGTTATATTTTTGATCCTATAAGTTTCACAAATATTTTTACATGAACCTTGTAGTTTAAAAAATTTCTAATTAGATCTTTTGATTTTCAAGTGTGATTTAGTTTTTCGGCCTGATGGTAAAATAGGTGATAATTCTAACGAAGAGGCAACTTACTATATGCATTTAAAAAATCAGAGATAGTGGCAATATTCAAAGTAGGGAGGCTAAATTCGGATCCAAATATAGTCCCAACGTAGATCGGTTCAAAAATCTGAAGACCGCCATTGTGGCCATAGCGGCAATGTTGGAGAAGTACGTAGGCTCGGCATTCTCAATTTTGCTGTTGCCAAATTTGTTGCCACTATAGAATTTTTTTTTCTTGAAAAAAAAGATCGATACTATGCCAACTAAGAATCTCGAAAATTTGCTCGACTATAGTAAAAAGGATAGGCTAAGAGAATAAATGAATCCGATGTAAAAAATTTACGAAGAGATTTGACATTCAAGTGAGGAGAATGTTTATGAGGATTTCACCTCTTTGGAGAGACACTAGCAAAAATATGAATGTATTTCGGACTTGTACCTCCTTCAACCTTAAAAATGATAAAACAATTAGATTCTAGAAGGATACTTGCATGGCCAAATCCTCCTAGCTTCAATATTTGTGTTGTATGAAAGAGTTTTAAAGCATAATGTCTCCATTGCTTCAGCTTGGAATCATAAAAATCAATGATGGCTTATAAAACTTTTCTACTCTTGAAGAGCAAAAAGAGCATAAATAAAAGAGAAAGAAAATAATTTTTACTTGTGTTTCGTTTATTCTCTTAATTTGCCTATTATACTTTAATGGAAGCAAACACCTGAGATCTTTAGTTGCATAATTCATGATTACCGACCCATTCATTTTCAAGGAGAAACTTAGCAGCAATAAGAAGAGCTCAGCAATGATGAAACTAAAAATACCGAACATGTGTACTTCTTAACTGTTGTCACTATGACCATAGTAGTGATCTTCAAATCCTCAAACCTGATCTACATCGGGACCATCTCCGAGTCCAGACCCAACTTTTCTATTTTGAATATTGTTGTCATCTTTAACTTTTTAAACACATGCAGTAACTCACCCGATATTAGAATCATCACCTATCCGACCATCAGGCTAATAAAAATTAAATTAAATTAAACTTAAAAATCAAAGAACCTAATTAAAATTTTTTGAAGTATAAAATATGTTTAAAAATATTTATTTATATTTATAAAATTTAGAGGGTCAAAAATATAATTTATATTATATGGATGATAATGTGGTATATGAGTGATGATATAGTATATGGATGCTGACATATCACTCAGTGATCGATCGTTTTTGAGCAAAAAATTCTACAACACATGCCACATCATCACTTTTGCCATATCATCTCTATTAATGCCACAACATCTTTGTTTAGATAAATTTTACTATCTAAATATTTATTATCACAATGTAAGCATCGATTATCTCTAGTTAGTATTTATGATAAGAAAAAATCAATGAAGTATAGGATAAGGATTATATTAAAATGGTTTGCAAATTAGATGGACTAAATTTTAGATTTTTGAATTTTATAGACATTTAAAACAAGGATAACTTCAGAAACTAAAAGCATAACTAATCCAAATAAATTTATATGGATGATCAACCCTATAGGTGGAGACAATAAGAATACATATTTTTTTAAAAAAAAATTATATTCAATTTTACCACGTGGCACTCTCACTTCTTAAGTCACTATCCAACCCGATAATGATAACAGAGTGATCTTGGACTAAAATTTAAAGATAAAAAATCTCCTTAATCCAATAAAAAATAATATATTAATATATTATTAATATATTATATCGAATATTATATATTATATTATATTGATATTACGTATTCATAATGTATTATATTATATTATTAATCATATTTTTATTCAGCTATATTTTTATAAATTAAATAGACATATATTATTGTTTTTATATTTATATTATAAAATTATTTATTATATTATTTCTTTCAATCTTATTTTTAATCAAAATAAATAGTAGTATTAAATAATAATATATGATTATAAATGAAAACATTAATTAATTATGTAATAACAATTAATTTATTTTTATATGATTCATAATTTTTTAAGGAACATAATAATAATCAATATATAAATAAATATATTAATAATTAATAATAGTAATTTGTATGATTAATAAATATATTTTATGGAATAGATTTGGGATGGTTTTGATATTATATGATCATTAATCTGAGATTTCCATACCATATCAAACAAGTTAATCGTGGAAGCCAAAAATATTTAATTATTAGAACATAACGTATCAAATATAATGATCTTAGATATTCTGTGATCATATTATCTCAGATAAGAATTATTAATGATCTCAAACTATTTTAGTAATCTCATTTAGTTCATCAAATGCCATCAATATTTTTTCACTTTAGAAACCTCTCTCCCTTTGCTCACTTGATTACATGATAAATCTTATTATTTTTTATTGTTCTTTTCATTTCTTTCCTCCTCAAAGGCATTGGACAAAAGAAAATTTAATTTTTATTTTAAGTTGGACCATTTGTTTTACATCAACTTCTCAAAGAAAAAAAATCTAAAATCAACAATAAAATATCTAAATCAAGATTTAAATTATAAATAAGATCTATAGTATAAAAAATATATTTAGAAAATAAAATTCATATATTTTATTGGTCTCAAATATTACTATTGATTAGGTATAAAAATGAACGACTTCAATAGCATAATACTATGTTTTACTATAATTTAACCATCAAAATTAGTAAATTTAAATGTACATTCATATTTTAGGATATATAGATCATGATCCATAGAGTATATTATAATTTATTTGCCCTATCATACACTTTACTACATCAGTACAATTATTACCATTCATTTTCATATCGAACATATGCATGTATTAGAGATCATCCAAATATATAAATGTTGATCTTCTTTTCAGTGTAGATCATTTTCAATTATTTAGATCTTGAATTTGATGGATATTCTATTCATTTTAAAATCATTAACTCTTTTTACAATAAATTAACATGAATTATGGAGCATAACTCTTTTGGTAGCATTTGATGACCCAAATGAGATTACCGATGATCTAAATCTTGTGGTGATCTAATCATTAGTGATTTCAGATCACTATTTTGGTAGGTCATGATCTAGTGATTTAAAATCTTCGAGTATCCATGAGTAACCTATTTGCTAATCCATGAGAATCCAAAATCACTAATTATATAATACCAAAATTATCCATAATATATTTCATAAAAATATATTTTTTAGTCTTATAAATTATTAATCCTATAAAAATATATTTATTATTATTATAGAATTAATATTTTTATTTATACTTATAATATATTATTTATTAGTATGAATATTTATTTTGGTTAGAAAAATAAAGCAAATTGAAGTAATATATTAAATATTTTAATATATAAATATAAACTATAATAAGATTTTTTTATTCTAATTTAAAATTATTATTGAATCATAATATGACAATAATATGATTAATAATATATTATCATGTAATATATATATCATAAATATAACACATAATATCAAATATAATATAATATTATATATATAATGGTGGTATAATATATTAATGGTATATTAATATATCAACTTTTTACTAGATTGAGGGGTATTTTTGTCTCTATATTTTTAGTCCAATATCAGTATCTAGGGGTGATGTTGGATTCCGATATCCCATCACTGAATTTGGGAGTGATTTAAAATCACTGTCACATAGGATCATCATGGTATAATCAAATATGGTGATCTCGTTGCTTTCATCCACATCATCCTTAATCTTGGGTAGACTACCGATACCAAACGAAGATCTGCATGTCCTCTATTTAGTACCTCGATTGCACCACCAACATGGAACCCAGATCTCTGACAAAAGGGGATGCCACCATTTGAAACCACAGGATGGATTCCGTCGTCGCCTGGTCGAACGCTCAACTCCGATGAAAGAAGGAAAGATCCCTACCGTCGCTAGGGCTGATAATGGGCCGTACAAGGGTCGATCCTCTTTGGGCTTATGGCCCACTGAATTTAAATCAGGACCAACTATGGAAAGCAATGGCTCAGGCCAGATTCCGCTCATCCATAAGCCCAATCCCATGAATGAGACCGTGGCCTACGAATAAATCTAAGTCTAAGATGCCAAATGAAAAGAGTCCTTGTTTCAAGCCCTGTAATTTATCCCTCCTCATAATTAATAGTATCGACCACCTTAATTTTATGAAGCAAAGCCTAGGGTTGTCAAATGAATGAGCGTGTTGCGAATGATAGCTCGTGTTAGCCTTGAAATCTAGCTTCATGCTAGCTCGCTCATTTTATAGATGGTTTCAGCTGGGGCCGGAATTTTGAGCCTGAGTTCCGAAACTAAACATGCTGAGTACAAGCTAGGCTCAACTAGCCTATGTTCAGCTTGATGCAGCTCAAAAGATAAGGCTCCAAAACATCAACAGGTAAACTAGGTGTTTTTATAGCTCTTTCGGATCTAACTTTTAGTGAGCCAAGGATCAAATGGTGATGCAAAAGATCCGGAGCAATCATATGATCACATAGAACTGGAAAAATACTTGAGACTAATATCCAATCCTCTAATAAAGAGTTTTCCCGTGTTGCTCTGCTGCTGAAGTTCATGTTTTTTTTAGTGATGTAGATTGCTTGGTGTCTCACGTAGTTTTTTTCAAGAATCGTCAAATTTTATGCCGTCATCATCTCATTATCCAAAAAATTCAATTTTTTTGTCCAACCTTTTGATCCAAAAAATAAGATTAGGGGTTGAAGCGAGCGGGAATTCATGGGAAACCATATCATGTCCTTTTCACTTGCTAACATGACATGCACGTTCCAGCGGTTTCATTGCTAGAAACCAAAGGTTATTTCCATGAATCATATGATGTGGCACGGTTGACGGCAACTTGGAAGCTTGGTAACTACTTTTACATCCAAGATGGACCTTGCGTGTGGTCATTCTTCTCAAGCCATGATCATGATTGGAAGCATATTGGACATTTCTAATTTTAGTTGTTGTAACATTTCTAGAAACGGTATTCTTTCAACATCCGATGTCATTCGTCGCCATAAGCGACCATATTTTGATATATATGGGATTGCTACTTATGCGACGAGGTCTGCAAAAAGCTAGCCTAATCGGAGAATTTTGACATCATGTGGAGAATGACGGGCCAAAATAGAATTGAATTATTTCATCAACTCATGCTTTAGGTCTGTTTAGGAATGTTCTAAATGACGGCGCCTCATCGGTTATGAAATACCCGGTTCATGCTAAACACATATAATGCTTCAAGAAAGCACATCTGGTTCTGTCTATTACAAGGATTGCATATTTGTTATTAACAATTTTTAGATGATGCAACTATCATTTTTGGAAAAAAAATTTAAATCTCCACCATAAAGAAGAGATTTTTAGCGACAAATTTATTTACAATGAAAATAATTTTCACCGCAAATATGAATTTTAACGACGTAAAAATTTTTTTATCGATAATAATAAAATATTTACGATGATTCCAAATTTTTATCTTAAATAAAAAAAATTAGCGACGAAAAAATAATTTCTATCGTAATAAATAAAATATTTTCGATAAATATTTTCATCATAAATAAAAAAATATTTTTTAAATTATAAATATACAAATATTAGAGATGAAAGTATTTTTATTAGTAATAGTCAAAATTTTTGCGACGAAAATAACATTTCCATCGTCAATAATGCTTATTTACGACTAAAAATTTTTATCACTAATAAGTCAAAAAAATTAAAAAATAGATATTTTTAATTATTTGCGATACAAGTTTGCGTCGCAAATAATTATAATTTCATTATTTGCAATGAAAGATGATTTTGTGTCACAAATAAAAATTATTAACGACGAAATTTTCATCGTTCATACTTTAAAAATTAGATAAATTTAAAATTTAAAATATAAAAATTATTTATGATGAAAATAAAAATATCATAGATAAGTAGAATATTTACGAAAGAAATATATTTTTTTATCGAAAAATGTTGACAATTTATGACGAAATATTTCATCACTAATAACTGAGAAATGAAAAAAAGTAAAAATTCAAAAAATAAGGTATTTACGATTTAAGAAAAATATTCATAGGTATTTTTCATGATAAAATTTTTTAATCATAAATAATTAAAAAATAAAAAACTAAAATAAATTCCAAACTATTTGCGACAAAAGCATATCCATCGCTAATAGTTCAATTATTAGTGATGGAAATATATTTTTCGTCACCAATAAGCATATTTTAAAAATTTAAAAATAAAAAATAATTTACGATGGAAACTATTCATTGTAAATAATAAACTATTTACGATGATAAATCTTTTTATGATCGCAAATCATCAATTATTTACGACGTAAATTTTTCATTGCTAATATTTTAAAAAATAAAAAATTTTAAATTTTAAAAAATTAAACTATTAGCGACGGATATAGAGCTTTCCGCCGTTAAAAAGTTCTTTTAACGATGAAAAATTTCATCGCTAATGTTTTAAAATTTTTTAATATTTAAAAAAACTTTTATATTGAAGGATATATATTATAATAATTTTTTTTATATTTATAAAAAAATTATAAGATAGTTTTAAAAAATAATATGTGTAAAATAAAGTTATGTAGAATATTAAGATATGTGTATATAAAAGGCACATGAAAAGTCATGGCCTATGTTGTCGCAAATGTTAAGGCATGGGAAGATCGAAGGGTGGTCCTAGAATAAAGATGATGGTAAATCTAGAGGATGGTAGAGTTGCACCCTTGGGTGTCTGCATTATTATATATATATACATCATGGTAAATCTGAGTCTGTCTCGGACCCAGAGATGGCAGCATGCAGGAGGAGGAGGAGTACACTCACAGGTTGGCAATTAGATTTTGATTCTTTTATATATCTTGTTATAGTATTGTTCAATTATCCTCTATACTTTTTATCCTCTTTAAGTATCTATGTAGAGTGCATTGCATACAAATAAATGGTATTGAACATGTTAATGGGATGCATAAGGCCTCGTTGATTAAGTTTTCTATGCTTTTTCCATGATAGCCCATTGGGTACCGAAGTTCATGCTTCCTGCATGATCCAATCTACATCTGGTCGGAACTGCTACTCTTTTTTCTTTAGTAAAATCAATTTGAACCTAAAATCACTTTGAAAAAGATATGTGTATATATATACATATATATACACACACACATATATATATACACATATATATACACACACACATATATATACATATATATTATTGCATTATTGTGGCTAAGAGATGAATGAAAAATGAATAGAAGAAAATAATACGGGGAACAAGACTTGGTCAGGAGATTTTTCTTTTAAAATGAGAAATTATTTTTTATTGATTGTTAGCGATGGAAAAAAATTTTCGTCGCTAATTATGTAATTAGCAATAAAATTCCATATTTTTGTCGTAAATAATATTTTTTCGAGGGTGAATTTTTTCAGTGAGAATTTTTTTTTGATGGAAACTATTAGCGATGAAAAATATTTCTACTGCTAATAATCTTTTTTATTTCATTACAAATATTTTTTCGTTCAGATTATTTGTGATGAAAATTTATTATTAGCGACTAAAATTTACATCGCTAATACCCCGCATCCCATCAACTCCCATCAAAAATCTATTTTTCTTCCTCGTCCCCCCCGACGGTCCGGCTTCTTCTCCCCCTCCCGCGAGCTTCCTCGTTCCCCCTCGACAGTCCAGCTTCTTCTCCCCCTCCGGCGAGCTTCCTCCCCCCTGGCAACCCGCATGCCGTGCCTCTGGTTTCCTCCACCGTCCCGGTTTCCTCCGCTGCTGCCGCCGCCGCCGTCAAGGTGAGTCGACTTCATCTTTTTTTTTTGGGTGGGTTCGGGCTGGGGCCGGGGAATGGCCCGGGGCCGGCGGGCCGCGGCCACGTGGGGCCTGCGGGCCGACTGGCCGCGGCCATGTTGGGCCTACGTGCCTGGCCTACGGGCCAAGCCGGCAACGGTGGGCCGGGGAGGGGTCGGGGCCGAGGCCGACGAGCTGGAGCCGGCGACGTCGCTCTTCATTTTTTTTTTCGGGGGGGGGGGGTGGGTTCGGGCTGGGGACGGGGATGGGGAACGGCACGGGGCCGGCGTGCCACTGCTGGTGTGCCGAAACTGCGTGCTTGGGTCGAGATGGCAAGCCGCGGCCACATGGGGCCTACGTGCCGGGGCCTGCAGGTCGGGCCGACGATGGTGGGCCGGGGAGGGGCCGAGATAGGGACCGGCGATAGCGGGCCGGGAGGGGCCGGAGCTGGAGCCGACGATGGTGAGTCGGGATGGGATCGGGTCGCGGCTGTGCCAGGGCTTGCGGGCCGGCGACGGTGGGCCGGGGAGGCAAGCCGCGGCCACGTGGGGTCTGCGTGCCGGGGCCTGCGAGGTGGGCTGACGACGACGGGCCGGGGAGGGGCCGAGATAGGGGCCGGCGATAACGGGCCGGGGAGGGGCCGGAGCTGGAGCCGACGATGGTGAGTCGGGATGGGATTGGGTCGCGGCTGTGCCAGGGCCTGCAGGCCGACGACGGTGGGTCGGGGCCAGGGCTGGTGAGCTAGAGTCGGAGCCAGCAATGGCGAGCCAAGGTGCGGTTGTGCTGGGGACGGCGGGCTGGGGATGCGTGACCTGCGGGCCGTGGGGCCTACGGGTCGGGCATGCATGGGTTGGGGTGGGTCAAGCCCGGGTTGGGGTGGGTCGGACCTGGATGGGGCCGATCGGGCCGAATCCAGTCGAGCTGGCGCGGTCGGGTGGAGCCGGGTCGGGTCGGGCTGGGGCCGAGGATGGCAGATCCGGGGTGAGGTGGGTCGGACTGGGGCTAGTCGAGTGGAGCCGGGTCGGGTCGGGTTGGATCGAATTGGGTGGGTCGAGTAGGGACGGGGTGGGTCGGGAATGGTGGGGTCTGGGCCGGGTCGGCTCCGGTTCGGGCCGAGATGGGGCCGGTCGGGTCGGGTCGGGTCAGGCTGGGGTGAGTCGGGTGGAGCCGGGTAGCGTCGGGCTGGGGCGGGTCGGGTGGAGCTGGGGTGGGTTGGGTCGGGTCGGGTCTGGTCCGATCCCCGTCGGGTTGGGCTGGGGCAGGTGGGGTCGGGATGGAGCGGGTCAGGTTAGGTCTTCATGAGGATGAAATATGATGTTGAAATTATTATAATTGTTGCATATTATTTTTTAGAGTTACTACTGAAGTTAGTTAATTATTTGACTAATTATTTTTTCACTAACACAATACATATTGCTATTACTTGTTACAATTAAATTATTTTATGTGCTGTTTTGTATTATGTTGAAATTATAAATAAAAAAGATATTTTTATTTTAGAGAAAACTCATTTGAAATTTTTGATCAAAAAATTTTAATACAAATTTTTTTTTTGATAAATTAGAAATCTATCTTCGAATGCACGTTCAAAGATGGTACTTGTTGGGATAAACTGACTGACCTCCATACGCCGACCAATCTCTGACTCAATCCGCTCGACATCCGACTCAGGCTCATTAAACAAAAATGACTTTGAAAGTGATTACCAACTCGACCGATCGATGCTACTCTCAACCGACCAACCGAATATCCCTCACCGAATCAAGATTGGTAGGCGATCGATGTTCGGACTCTACAGACAATAAACTATTTCAACCATCGGTATTTCAGAGTTACTAATCGACAACCGACTCCCGACGTACAGTCGGCCGACTCATTTAAATATATCATAATCGTCACGGATGGTTACTCTACTGATATCGCGGCATAATTCATGGAGATTAATAATCCACTTCAGGATTACCGCCCTGTGATTCTACGTCGCTAAATGCGGGACCATATCCGATAGTTATGACGATCTACTCTATAAAAAGGGGATAAGGCAACAAGTTTCAGTAAGTCATTTTTCATGCTGAGCTCTGTCACCGTTCTCATTCATTCTACTGTTACCCAATCTCCCTCTCTGACTTAAGCATCGGAGGGTCCCTGCCGGAGATAACTCCGGTCAGTGTGGATTTTATTTTGCAGGTGCTCGTCTTCGACGACAGGCGATGAGGGAGTTGACCGCAACAGATTGACACGCCAGGAAGGGAGAGAGCTAGAAAGAAACTTGCAATGATGAAAATCAGAGCTCAACGATCAGCAGCAATCAGATCGGCGAGACACTCTTCCCGTCGGAAAGAGGCTCCTCCCCTGCCTTCGGTAGCAAAGCCTAGTTCTCCATGTCCTGTAATTACTACAGATATCCAAATTGCTACAATCATGCAGCAAATGAACGTACTCACGAAGATAGTTAAAAGCCTCCAACAGCAGCAAATCCAGCTACCGTAACTGCCGGTGGAGCAACCGATGGCACACTCAATGCCATCCAGACACAGCCACCATCATCCGTGGTGATCTCTGCCGCCTCCCTCAGAATGGCCATCTCGACTCTCTCAATGGGATGAGCAGCGGCACTCGCGGCACTCTTGACGTGCCACTCATCATTCGCGGCACCCTTCTCCTTCCTAGTTAGATCGAGGAAAGAAGAGAAAGCGATCGCGAGCACCGTCTACCTCTCCCTCTAATTCATCGGGAGGATCAACTCCTGGAGTCTCCCACCACCGACGACTTAAAGACTACGAACATAAGTTCATGAAAATCGACCACTGACTCGCCCAGCTCCAAACGGACGGTCAGAAATCTTCAAATGACTTCGATTTCCATATCGATCCCGACTCATCCTTGACAAATCGATCCCGACTCAGTTCAAAATGCAACACGTGTAGCCCTTGATGCGAAAATTCAGTGCAGGGGTAAAATGATAATTTTAAAACTTTTTCAAAATTACTATTTTACAGTGGAATTATTAATTAATCTCATTAATTAACACTAATTAACCCTATACTAGGATCTAAATATGATACAACAGCATGTATTTAAATTTAAAATTCAAATTTGAAACAGTAAATTTTTTACTGTACTGTGTTCAGAACACATCATCTTTTGCGGGTAGTCGATCACCATAATCTGATCACCGTCGGGGGACTCTGATCATCACATCACAGCCACACTAGTGTCTGGCCTTTGCGGATCATCCACACGAAGCTCCCGTCTGATCGGCTCCTCACGAATGTTAGTTCGTGATTTCATCCTTTTGATCGCTGATGTTGATCGAACTCCTTCGATCGATGTGTGCCGACTCCTCGAATGCTTCGGATTGTCTGCACGATTGGTTGATAAGCTGATGGATCTCTCCTTAAAATTTGGTGGACTCACGACACTCGTGGCACACAAATCTCACTTCCCGAATCCTAGATAGAAACCCTAGGGTACACACCAAAAACCCTACGCCCAATTTTCTTTCTTTTCTTTCTTTTTCTCTCGGAAGGTTTTGGACCTTCACCTCATGCACAAAGCTTCCTCACGCCCCACTTTCTTTCTCAAAATTTTTCTACACACGCCCCACCTCCCTATCTCTTTTAAAACAGTTCAAAACATGTCTTATCCGCGTGAGAGGATAAAGACAAGTGGTTACACATTTGAATTCAAATCAAATTTGAATTCAAATAAAATCAACTCATCCCTATCCACTTGTGGCGTGAGAAGAGAAGGGCGTGGACTCTTTGTGAGTGGAAAGGTTTCACGAGAAACTCTTTCTCGTGTGAATTATGTGGCGCACAAGATGGATAAGCTTGAAGGCAAAAGAGATAAGTTATCCATTCAAATTCAAACACGCTTTGAATTTGAATAGTTAACTAATCAGCTTTATCCATCCATATGGTGCACAAAAGTGGGCGTGAGAAGGGCTTTGCGTGAGAAAAAATTCATGAGAAGTTTCTTCTTGTGAATTCAAATGGACGCAGAGATTTAAGATGGTGTAGGGATTCAAATTCAAATGGTGGTTTGATCTTAATTGAACCAACCTAATCAA
Organism: Elaeis guineensis; assembly: GCF_000442705.2. NCBI lineage: Eukaryota > Viridiplantae > Streptophyta > Magnoliopsida > Arecales > Arecaceae > Elaeis > Elaeis guineensis. The sequence goes on from NC_025995.2 coordinate 92,361,188, forward strand.
AATAGGTTAAGCACAATTAGACTAAATTAAACCCAACTTAATTAGGCTTAATTAGGCTCAATAAAATCTTAATCAAATCAAAAATTGACTAAGCCCAACCCCTGATCAAATCAGGGACCAAACCATCTCGACGATTAGGTCAACTCTTAACCTAATCGGGTCAAACCCAACTGAATCTAATTCAATTAGACTTGATCCAAAAATAATTACTCAATCAAATTGAGTTAATTAGCGATCAATTCACTAATAAAATCTCTCATAATTATTGAGTCCAAATTCGATGGGCAATTAGGCATCAGAGACCATCGATATGAAACCCTGATCAAAGAATTCAAATTTCAAATTCAAAATTTGAAATTCAAAATTTTGACCCCGATACCCAAAATATGTGGAAGTCATGATCAGAGAATCCTAATTATCAATCATAGAGTCTCAGACACATAAGACTCATAATCAGCCATCAGATCAGAAAGGAACCTCTAATGTGTGTGACCCCGCAGGTTCGAACCTAAGCCGGTAGCACAGGAACCAATTTCTATATTAATCGAAGTGACCATCTAGCAATAGTATCCGACGACTGGATAGATCGAATAGTCGCAATCGCAACATTCAGAACCTACGTGAATATGGTTACCGTATAATTCATCCCTTTTGACCCCTGTGTTTAGGACGACTCAGGGTTAAACTGTCAACCCTGATGAGATCATCCGAATCGTGCTCAACTCAATTAGTCCTGTGACTCCTCACTAGGACTACCCGGGTCAAGGTTTTGCTAAATTGAAATACGACTGTACACAGCTCCTAAACTGGAGTGGTCAATCTCATCTTGACACACGCACCGACAAATCAAGTACTTGACTACACCCAGCAGCCTTCCATCGCTGAATTAGAAATTCAGGTAGTCCAGTGCCTAAGTACAGTGAGTTGCTTGCAAGTCACCGTGGCGGTCTCAGGTCGGAGGGACATTTATACCCATATCCCATCGGAGCAAATCTTGACAGCAGAAATAGCTTCGAAGTCGGTCATGTTCAGTACAGATGTACCATTACATCTCACCTATATACCATACCAGTGTCTCCACACTCCTTGGTTATGAGGACAACCAACCCATATGGCACACAATGACCTATGCTCGATAAACGTTGTCGTCCTTGGTAATAACGTGTCATTTGGTCGTGAACAGGTTTAAGGACTAAGCGACAAATCCTCCTTTGTCGAGTCTAAATAGTCCTAAGGACTTCACCACAACACAGGAGTTCATTAGAAGATGAAACATTTGTGATGAAAAAATACCAAAATAACTTTTATTTATTCATAATTCATGTACTAATACAAAAGGAGCACAACCGTCAACAGGCTGATGGTTGGCTTTGGGACACTATTCCCAATAATCTCCCACTTGGCTTAAAGCCAATCGGTACAGTATCTAATACCCATCTTCGACTTATAGTCGTTGAACTCCTTCACCGCAATGGCTTTAGTGAATGGGTCGGTCAGGTTCTCCTTCCCGTCGATCTTCTGAAGGTCGACGTCACCTCGATCCATGATCTCCCGGATGAGATGGTAGCGGCGCAGAATATGCTTCGTCCGCTGGTGTACCTTCGATTCTTTCGCCTGAGCTATGGCTCCAAAGCTGTCACAGTAGAGCAAAACTGGACCAATAAGGGAGGGTGCTACTCCGAGCTCGGTGATGAATTTTCTCAGCCACACCGCTTTTTTGGCAGCATCTGATGCAGCAATATACTCTGCCTCGCATACTGAATCAGCCACAGTGTGCTGCTTGGAACTCTTCCAGCAGACTGCCCCACCATTAAGGGTAAAAATAAATTCTGACACACTCTTGCTGTCATCGCGATCAGACTGGAAACTAGAGTCTGTAAACCCTATAAGTCTCAAATCCGATTCACTATATACAAGCCACTGGTCCTTAGTATTTCTTAAATACTTCATGATGGTTTTAACAACCTTCCAGTGATTCTCCTCTGGATCAGATTGGTATCTACTCACTACCCCTAGTGAGTATGCCACATCTGGTCATGTACATGTCATGACGTACATGATAGATCCCACTACCGAAGCATATGGAATCCTACCCATACACTCTCTCTCTTGAGGTGTTGTCGGACAATCCCTTTTCGAGAGAAAAATTCCATGGCCTATCGATAGATAGCCTTTCTTGAAATTCTCCATGCTGAATCTTTTCAACATAGTATCAATGTACGTGGACTGGGATAAGCCAAGCAACCTTTTGGATCTATCCCTATAGATCCTCATCCCTAGGATGTAGGAAGCTTCTCCTAGATCCTTCATGAAGAACTGTGACGCCAAATCTTTATTCCCTGTAATGCAGGGACATCATTTCCGATTAAGAGAATGTCATCCACATACAATACAAGAAATACTACTACTGGACCATTAGCCCACTTATAAATGCAGGGCTCTTCTCCGTTCTTAACGAAGCCATACGTTTTGATCGTCCTATCAAAATGTATGTTCCAACTCCGAGATGCCTGCTTTAGTCCATAAATGGACCTTTGTAGCTTGCATACCTTAGACTCATCTGTGGATGTGAACCCTTCAGATTGTATCATATACACCTCTTCATCCAGCTCTCCGTTTAGGAAAGCTGTCTTCATATCCATCTGCCAGATTTTATAGTCTAGATGGACAGCTATCGCAAGCATAATCCGAATGGATTTGAGCATTGCCACAGGAGAAAATGTCTCGTCATAATCTATACCATAACGTTGACGATATCCCTTGGCAACCAGACGGGCTTTATAGGTCTCCATCTTTCCGTCTGCGCCCCTCTTCCTCTTGAAGATCCACTTACACCCTATGGGTTTCACTCCTTCGGGTGAGTCAATCAATGTCCACACATCGTTGATCTTCATGGACTCCATTTCGGATTTCATGGCCTCTAGCTATTTCTCAGAGTCAGGTCTCTGCATTGCATCCATGTAGGTGATCGGATCCTCATCGTTTTCATCAAGTTCGACAGGATCGCCATCCCAGACCAAGAAATCATAGTATCCGTCCGGTTGATGTGGTACTCTACGAGACCGCCTTAAGGGTGCATAATCAATGGGCTCCGGATCTGATCTAATTAAATCCGGTTCAGGTTCAGTAACATGTGTCAGTTTTTTTACCTGTCGAATTTCGTCAAGTTCGACCTTAGAGGCAACAGTTCCTTCACTAAGGAACTCCTTTTCTAAAAAGATTGCCTTAAGGCTAACAAACATCTTTTGCTCATCAGCAAGGTAGAAATAATATCCTTTGGTCTCTTTTGGGTACCCTATAAAATTATACTTGTCAGACCTAGGTCCAAGCTTATCTGTAATTAAACGTTTAACATAAGCCGGACACCCCCAAACCCTAAGGTGCGAGAGTACTGGCTTACGTCCTATCAATATCTCATATGGCGTTTTGGCTACAGACTTACTCGGAACTCTATTTAGAAGGTAACAAGCCGATTCGAGCGCATATCCCCAGAGGGAGATCGACAGACCAGCAAACTCCATCATGGATCGAATCATGTCCAATAAGGTCCGATTCCTCCTTTCAAACACACCATTATGCTGTGGTGTTCCAGGAGGAGTCCACTGAGAGAGAATCCCATTCTCTCCTAGATACGTCAGAAACTCATTGGAAAGGTATTCACCTCCTCGATCAGATCGAAGAATTTTAATACACTTCTCAGTTTATTTTTCTACCTCATTTCGGAATAGTTTGAACATTTCAAATGACTCCGACTTATGCTTCATTAAGTAGACATACCCATACCTCGATAGGTCGTCTGTGAATGTTCTGAAGTAGAAATATCCACCTCTTGGACTGGAACTCATAGGTCCACATACATCAGAATGTACCAGATCCAAGAGTTCACTGGCTCGCTCATCTTTTCCAGTAAAAGGTGACTTGGTCATCTTTCCAAGAAGACAAGACTCACAGGTTGGAAGTGATTCACAATCACCAAGTTCAAGAATTCCTTCTTGAGCCAACCTATTTATCCTGTTCTTATTGATATGACCTAGCCTACAGTGCCAAAGGTAGACTTCTGACACATTATCTATTCTAGGATGTTTACCGCAGTTTTGAACCACATTAACAGGCTGTGATAGTAAGTAAATTCTATTATTTAATTATCCAACAAACATTGTAACACCATTTAAAATGATATTGTAAATATTTTTTTTATTAAAAAATCATAACCGTACATGGCCAAAAGGCCTACAGAAATAATATTTAATAAAAAGCTTGGACAATAGTGATATTCACTCAGAATTACATTACGAGAATTGATTACAAGACTCATGATTCCTAAAGCTAGAACTGAAACTTTGCTTCCATCTCCAACGTTCAGGAACCTCTCGCCTTCATCAAATCTCCTACTGACCTGCAGACCCTGCATCTAATTACAAATATGATAAGGGCTTTCGGTATCCAATACCCAGGCAGTAGTATCACAAATGGAAAAGTTGCAAGGAGTTATCATATAATTACCTTGCTTCTTCTTCGGCCTGTTCGGATCCAGGGAGGCAATGTATTGAGGATAGTTCCTCTTCCAATGCCCCTGCTTCTTGCAAAAGAAGCACTCCGCTTGGCTCTGGTCAGGCTTGCGCTTCTTGGTCTGGCCCTGTGCAACCGTCCCAGCATGAGGCTGCACCTCTTGTTCTTCTTCTTCTTGTTCTTCTTCCCCTTCCCAAAGGGTCGACGACGAGAAGAAGACCCTCTCACTACATTCACCGACTCCTTATGGAGCTGGTGATCTTTCTCAAAGTTCTACAGCAACCCCAACAACCCGTGGTAGTTTACTGCAAGCTTTGTCATTCGAAAATGAGTAAGGAATGGGAGGAAGGACTTGGGCAAGAAATTAAGGATCGCATCCTTACCGAGCTGCTCGTGCAAAGGAAAACCCAATTTGCTTAGGCGCTCAATCATCTCGATCATGTACAGTACATGATCAGTGACTGAGGCCCCATCCCTCATCCGAGCATTGAAAATGGCACAACTAGTTTTATGCCTTTCAACATCGTCAGGCGTGCCAAAGGAGTCGTTCAACATTTGAAGCATCTCCTGTGGCTGGGCGTTCTCAAACCTGCGGCTGAACTCATCATTCATTGCTGCCAGCATAATACATCGGATGGTAGTGCGGTCATTGAGCCACTTCTGATAAGTGTCTCGGATCACCTTACTAGCGTTTGGAGCTGGCTCCTCAGGTGCTGGATCCGTTACTACATAAAGGATCCGCTTATGCTCAAGGACGATTTTCAATTTTCGATACCAGCTATCGAAATTAGGTCCTATGAGCTTGTCATTATCTAATAATGATCGGAGCGACAGGGTAGTGGCCATAGCTGTAAAAAAAAAAATCAGACCTCTATTAGTACATAAATTAATACTAAAGACTTGGACTTTAGTCTAAAGTTTTTCTCAATATTTTTACGAACTGGTAGCCTCAACCTCCAATTCGAGGAATTACTTTAGTTCCTTAATGGGTACTAGAATCCACACAGACTACACACGAGCCCAACTTTGGTTGGTCAACCCATGTGCATCTATGGGTAGGTTCTTAACCAGTTGTTTCTCTAAACAACTTCTAGTAATTGATTTTGCCCCAGAACCTAATTAGTAGGCTTTGGCCTCCACTGAAAAGATCTGGTTAGGTCCAACCATTAACATGACTTAATTTGGTGAATCAGACCAATAAATGATCAGGCCCGACTTTGGCCGGCCAATCTAACCACCATCAGAAAGACTCAACCAAATTATCATATTATGAATGATAATTCCATTAGCCAATGAGCACCAGGCCTTTGGGCCTCCAATGATCATTGAACTAATGGACTCATTATCACTCACTTAATGAGAGGCATTGACTTAGTTATCATTATAACTTAATCATTTTAGGGACCTAATAATTTTTGAGAATTTTATTAAAGGATAATAGAGAAGAAATCATCCAGCCAATTTCAATCCTCCCACTGACTTCACCAAGTCAGATTAAAAAAGATTTAATTAAAGCTGGCATTAAGAGCACCTAAATCAGTCACACTGATTTACCTAATGATATGGGTGAGCTCTAATCATCAAGTGATCTAATCAAAATCTAACTTACCAGATTGGCCAGATAAGTGAGATCAGTGATGGGGATTTACCATTAACTCGTCAATGATCGAATCAATGCGAGTAGCTCCCGCTTAAGAACCATTGGTCAAAACTGCCGAACTTACCTTAGACACCAACCGGTTCATTAGTTTTAATTTTGATCAACTTAGTAAATAGGGCTCCACCGCGTAGCCATGAATTAGCCATCTTGGTCTAGTTAAAGACATGGACCCATTCAACTATAACTATTGAAGTTGAGTCTAGAGTACCCTCGACCTAATCTAATTCAACTTTTGATTAGATTTGACCAATTACTCCATTTAGTCTATTTTTTAAGCTAACCTTAGGTCTAACCCAATTATGGACCTAATTCATCTAACCCATTGACCCACAAGTTTATACAATTGTCTTAGGTCTTAATTCACAATTCTAGACCTACTAGACAACACTTAATTCTTTTAATTAAGTACTTGGGCTGATGGGTCAGGGTTTGGCATTTCGAAAATAATTTTCAAATTTTGAAAGATTTTATTTTTTGTTCACTAAATGTGTTGACTCATTTCACAAACGGATCAGCACAATTCATAAACAGCAATCCTATTGCTCATTTCATAACAGAAAATAATTCAAAATAAATCATAAATTTTTTTTAGATCTAATCTAACACATTCATGATAAATTTTATAATTAAGTCTTTTCGCTGCTTCATCGGTATGGGATATAGTTACATCGGCACCCCTACCGCCATAGGAGACCCCATCAAATGGGAAGAGAGGACCTTTAAACTCTAATTTTCTCTTATGACCGGATGGCCATGGCAACCAATCCAATTAGATTACATGCTACTTGGATCAAGTATATCTAAATATACGAATTTTAAAATTTAAATTTTAAATTTCAAATTTTAAATTTCAAATTTTAAATTTGAGATTTCAACCAAATTTCAAATTTCGAATTTCCAACCTTTGAATTTTAAATTTTTGAATTTTGAATTTCAAATTTCAAATTTCGAATTTCAAATTTCAAATTTGAGATTTCAACCAAATTTCAAATTTCAAATTTCAAAATTCAAATTTAAATTTTAAATTTTAAATTTTGAATTTCAAATTTGAAACTTCTAACAAATTTCAAATTTCAAATTTTAAATTTTAAATTTGAAATTTTGAATTTTAAATTTAAACTTATAGATTACACCTTAATCTACGCATGCATATGTATATCATATTCTAGAACCAAGCTCTGATACCATTTGATGCGAAAATTCAGTGCAGGGGCAAAATGATAATTTTAAAAATTTTTTAAAATTATTATTTTACAGTAAAATTATTAATTAATCTCATTAATTAATACTAATTAATCCTACACTAGGATCTAAATATGATACAACAGCATGCATTTAAATTTGAAATTCAAATTTGAAACAGTAAACTTTTTACTATACTGTGTTCAGAACACATCACCTTTTGTGGGTAGTCGATCACCGTAATCTGATCACCGTCGGAGAGCTCTGATCATCACGTCACAGCCACACTAGTGTCTGACCTCTGCGGATCATCCACACGAAGCTCTCGTCTAATCGGCTCCTCACGAATGCTAGTTCGTGATTTCACCCTTTTGATCGCTGATGTTGATCGAACTCCTTCGATCGATGTGTGCCGACTCTTTGGATACTCCAGATCACCTGCATGATTGGTTGAGAGGCTGATGAATCTTTCTCTGAAATTTGATGGACTCACGACACTCGTGGCACACAAATCTCACTTCCCGAACCCTAGGTAGAAACCCTAGGGTACACACCAAAAATCCTGCGCCCAATTTTCTTTCTTTTCTTTCTTTTTCTCTCGGAAGGTTTTGGACCTTCACCTCATGCACAAGGCTTCCTCACGCCCTACTTTCTTTCTCAAAATTTTTCTACGCACGCCCCACCTCCCTATCTCTTTTAAAACAGTTCAAAACGTGTCTTATCCGCGTGAGAGGATAAAGATAAGTGGTTACACATTTGAATACAAATCAAATTTGAATTTAAATGAAAACCAACTCATCCCTATCCACTTGTGGCATGAGAAGAGAAGGGCGTGGACTCTTTGTGCATGAAAAGGTTTCACGAGAAACTCTTTCTCATGTGAATTATGTGGTGCACAAGATGGATAAGCTTGAAGGCAAAAGAGATAAGTTATCCATTCAAATTCAAACACGCTTTGAATTTGAATGGTTAACTAATCAGCTTTATCCATCCATACGGTGCATAAAAGTGGGTGTGAGAAGGGCTTTGCGTGAGAAAAAATTCATGAGAAGTTTCTTCTCGTGAATTCAAATGGGCGCAGAGATTTAAGGTGGTGCAGGGATTCAAATTCAAATGGTGGTTTGATCTTAATTGAACCAACCTAATCAAAATAGGTTAAGCACAATTAGACTAAATTAAATCTAACTTAATTAAGCTTAATTAGGCTCAATAAAATCTTAATCAAATCAAAAATTGACTAAGCCCAACCCCTGATCAAATCAGGGACCAAACCATCTCGACGATTAGGTCAACTCTTAACCTAATTGGGTCAAACCCAACTGAATCCAATTCAATTGGACTTGATCTAAAAATAATTACTCAATCAAATTGAGTTAATTAGTGATCAAATCACTAATAAAATCTTTCATAATTATTGAGTCCAAATCCGATGGGCAATTAGGCATCAGAGACCATCGATATGAAACCTTTATCAAAGAATTCAAATTTCAAATTCAAAATTTGAAATTCAAAATTTTGACCCCGGTATCCAAAATGTGTGGAACTCATGATTAGAGAATCCTAATTCTCAATCATAGAGTCCCAGACACATAAGACTCATAATCAACCATCAGATCAGAAAGAAACCTCTAATGTGTGTGACCCCGTAGGTTCGAACCTAAGCCGGTAGCACAGGAACCAATTCCTGTACTAATCGAAGTGACCATTTAGTAATGGTACCCGATGACCGGATAGGTCGAATAGTCACAATCGCAACATTCAAAACCTACGTGAATATGGTTACCGTATAATTCATCCCTTTTGACCCCTGTGTTTAGGATGACTCAGGGTTAAACTGTCAACCCTGATGAGATCATCCGAATCGTGCTCAACTCAATTAGTCCTGTGACTCCTCACTAGGACTACCCTGGCCAAGGTTTTGCTAAATTGAAACACGACTGTACACAGCTCCTAAACTGGAGTGGTCAATCCCATCTTGACACACGCACCGATAAGTCAAGTACTTGACTACACCCAGCAGCCTTCCGTCACTGAATTAGAAATTCAGGTAGTCCAGTGCCTAAGTACAGTGAGTTGCTTGCAAGTCACCGTGGCGATCTCAGGTCGGAGGAACATTTATATCCATATCCCATCGGAGCAAATCTTGACAGCAGAAATAGCTCCGGAGTCGGTCACATTCAGTGCAGATGTACCATTACATCTCACCTGTATGCCATACCAGTGTCTCCACACTCCTTGGTTATGAGGACAACCAACCCATATGGCACACAACGACCTATGCTCGATAAACGTTGTCATCCTTGGTAACAACGTATCATTTGATCGCGAACAGGTTTAAGGACTAAGCAATAAATCCTCCTTTGTCGAGTCTAAATAGTCCTAAGGACTTCACCACAACACAGGAGTTCATTAGAAGATGAAATATTTGTGATGAAAAAATATCAAAATAAGTTTTATTTATTTATAATTCATGTACTAATACAAAAGGAGCACAACCGTCAACAGACTGACGATTGGCTTTGGGACACTATTCTCAACAGCCCTATGATGGCTCCACCAACCCAATCGATCACCTTGAGAGCTACAAGGCTCTCATGACAATTCAAGAAGCAACCGATGCCCTCCTATGCATCGGCTTCTCGGCTACGCTTCTGAAAGCTGCTCAGACTTGGTACTCCAGATTTTGATCGAAAATTATTCACTTTTTCGGACAGCTGGAACATTCCTTTGTGGCCTATTTTAGCACTAGCCAGAGGTCGGCACGAATCTCAGATAGTCTTTTTTCGATCAAACAAGGAGAGATCGAAATACTCCGAGATTTCGTGGATCGATTCAACGCGGCCACACTTGAGGTCAGGGACCTTAATGAATACATGGCCATATCGATCATTAAAGGAGGTCTGAGGGGGTCCCGATTCACGTACTCACTGGATAAGATACTCTCTCAGACGTATGCTGAACTCTTAGAGCGTGCATACAAATACATACGTGCGGACGAAAGAGCTTCTGACCGGCGCCAGACAGAAAGTAAAGATCAGATGAAAAAGTAGAAGAAGAGTGGGGCTCCAGTCGAATCAAGTAGGCCTCCGTCCGATAAGCGACCCTCACCCCGACGATGGAGTCCAAGACCGACGTATAACGGGTATGATTCCTATATCCCTCTCTCTACTCCTCGTGCACAGACCTTCATAGAAATCAAAGGGATAGAATATCTACGGCACCCTCCACCGATGAAAATGAAGAACCGTGATCGAAGGAAGTATTGTCGGTTTCACCGCGATCATAGTCACGACTCCGAACAATGTATCCAGCTCAGAAATGAAATAGAGGCCATGATACGATGAGGCTACCTCAAAAAATACTGGAGGGATCCACCGACTCAACATCCCACCGATCGACGACCTCAGCCAACTGAGGAGGCTATAAATAATCAGCCGACAGTAAGGGTCATCAACATGATCTTCGGATGATCGAATCGAGAGGCGACTTCCGAAGAAGAGTCGGCGAAACGACAACAACTAAATATAATAACTTTCTCGAAAGAGAATGTTCAGAGAATCCAAATCTCTCACGACAAGGCTATTGTTGTTCTGACAATTAGCTAATAAAAATATGATGAATATTTTATTCTACTCAACTTTCTTCTAAATGCAACTGCTCGAAGAATCAACTGCATTTATGTCGATCATATTTCGGTCCTCTTATAAAAACTGACGTCTCGACTGTAATTTTAAAGCGACATCAAGAATGAAGGCTTCCACTGTAAAAGCCAGAGAATCGACTATCTCAATACCAACTACATTTCGGTTCTCTTGTAGTACCAACTTATCAACTTCAACTGGAGTCCAGCGCTGGCGACGCAGATCTTCTCTACAAAAGCCGCGTTGCGTCCATAGTCAGCTGTCCATCAAAGCGGCTAACTAATTTGCCGACTTAGTATCAACTAAGAAAGGCAAAATATCAGAATGACCAAGGTCGGATTGAAATTATACCGATATGGCCACGGCCAGTCGAGAGATATTTGGCTTACCACCATTTATCAGACAATACGACGTATAAGTTCGATTAAGATCCGGATAATGGATATTCGACTTACTATCATTGTCCTAGCTAAATACGTCAGAAACTACAAGACCAGTAGATTCTACAAAGACTGCGAAGTGGTCGGATCTACAATCTACATTCAGAAATTATCCTACAAACAGACATCGCAAACTCGATGATATGGAGGAACATTTTCGAACAAAAGCACTTCTTTCATTATCAAAAAGAAAAGATTACAAAATTAGACCGAAGTTCGATTACGACTTTCTTTACAAAAAGAAAAATAAAAAATGCAAACTAGGCTTCATCATTGTTCCTCTCCCTTTGTTCGGGAGTAGCATCGCTGACTTGAATGATTTTAGACCCGGTCGATACTTCTTCCTATGTCGGAGCAACTTCTTCTTCAGCAACTCCATCTTCTAATCTTGAAGGGACGATACTGCTCAAATCGAGGTCTGGGTATAATTTTTCGACCGCATCACGACCATCTTCATATCCGATGCAGTACGAAGCGAAGTCACTTTCAAAGATCTCTTCCTTAAATTCTTTCGAATCTCGAAAATTTTTGACTGCCTGACTCAATGCTTCTCTTGCCGACTCTGCTTCCGTCTTTGCCAAATCAGCATCGACTCGAGCAGATGATAATTCTTCCTCGGCTAGCGCCAGCCTTTTCAGGTTGGCCCGATGACGCCCACATTCGATTTTGAGTTCTTCAATGCACCCATCTCACTTTTGTTGAAGCTGGTGGAGAGAATGTCTCTTACTCTTGACCTGCACATCAAGAGACGAAATAGCCTCATGAGCCAACTTAAGTTCGGCCCCCGAGGATGCCAATTCATCGGTGAGTCGGAAAACCTCCTCTAGAAGTTTAGCTTCGCGCTCCGCCGCCGACTTGAGTTGTTCAAGCGCGGCTGCTTTCTCAGCATTAGTGGCTGTCACCTTATTCTTCCACGCACTCCGAATGTCGGCGAACTTTGTGTAGCTGGCCTCCAGGTCAGACATGTCGTGGATCAACTTCAAACAAAGGATTGGTCGGTTAAAAAAAAGGGAGAGAGAGAAAGAAAGAAGTTTATCAAAAAAATTTATCTCGATGATTGTCGGGTAAAAGGACGAGAATATATCGACCACTGACCGCTTCCTCCGGCACCCCCAATCAACCGGAAGAAGGGTCGCTTGGCACAATCGCTTGGCTAATACAGAATTGTCCAAGGTCGATTCACCCTCAAGTACTTGGAGGTTGAAGTGCACCACATGGCCCTCCGATGTGGCATCATTCGCCAACGCCATCGGAGCTTTCTCCCGATCTCTTGTCGGCGACCCCATGTTCGAGAGCGAGGAAAAACTTTAGCTCGACTGAACCCTAGCTGAAGGAGCAACTGGTGCAGCCGCAGATTGCTCAGGCTCTTTTGCCTCAGCCCGAACCTTCTCGATGGCGGAACCATCGATGTTGCTTCGATGGTCCCCCTTATCGCCCTCTCCTCAGACAGCACAGTAGGGAGCACTACCAGAGTCGATAGTGCTAAGACAGGTTCGGAACCCGATATCGATAGGACGTCGGGTTCCGCGATCGATATTGAAACACCGATCGGGGCTGGAGCTTGGTGCCTTTACGACGAACACGAAGGCCCGACCTCAGATGCTGCCCTCTTCTTGGCAGCATACTGACGGATGTCGGCATTCGACACACGTACTCTCTGCTGCATAGCTGTAATTACAATGGAGGTCAGCGTAAGACAGCAAGCAAGGAGAAAATTGAAAGTAACCGACTAACCGTACTATGCCTAGGCAAGGAACTGAACTAAGGCTGGCATCATAAAGGGCCTATTCGGTTACAAGCTCTTTTTACTTCAGGACCGACATATCTTTCAGCCGATGAATGTCCTCCTGGTCGTCAGTTTCTACTCGGCTGTTATCATTGGGACCAGTTCGGAGATCGCCTCAACGAGAAGAAAAACCCCAAGGAAGAGAAGAAGAGATGAAGAAAAATTGGTTCTTCTATCCATGAATAGACGATGGAAGATCGGTGATAAATGAAAGACCTTTTCGAAGGTTGAAGAACCACCACCCTCGGGCCTTCGGATGAAGTCAGAGGATGAAGAAAGCCCAGAAAAGAGAAGGATGAGGGACGGTCGGCAACATCCGATACAACAAGGCAAAGCTGATTATCAGTCGGACTGAATTCGACGTCAGTTGAGCCAGGCAAAGACCATAGTAATCCAAAATATTTCAGATAAATTTCAGAATCAAAAATTGAAGATCCGCCCAGAGATCTTTGACGTAGAAGGCCATTTGGCCCGATGGCGGGTTGTTCACCCGACCGTCAGCCCCAGGAGTGAAAAGTTGAAACTATTTTGGGATACAAAATTGCCCCCGGAGCCGTTCAACTTTCGATTTCGAAAGTGAAGAGGCCTCCACGTCTGGACTCGATTGGGATTCATCAGTCGGATTCTCTGGCTGATCTTTCCAAAAAGGAGAAATCCTAACCATGAGGATGACTCTAAAGAAGATAAGAACTTCAAAGAAAAAGACTCGAAAGAAAAGTTAACTTAAGCTGGAGCAACAACCTTAGGCATTGGAGCAACGATCCGGCAGAGTCCCAGCACCAAAAAATAGTGAAAAGCGAAGATTTGGGTGAAAGCAACCCTATATATATGATCCCTCAACGGTCGAGATGAAAGCGGTCGAATCAAAGATCACGTCGGATGGCGACACATGGCAATATCTGGGCCAACCATGGGTCAGACAGTTCAACGTATCTGTACCAGATCAAACCACGTTACCTCCATCCGCGTGAACAACTCCGACCCAATGACACTCCGACACGTGGCAGAAATCCACAAGCCGGAATTAAAAATCATGACGTCGGTTCACCTTCCTAATATAACAGCTGGCACCGGCTCACCTTCCACAAACGACGCCTGACACGAGATCTCCCTGCTGATGCGATAGTTCGAGGATGACAAAGTGGATGATCGACCGTATTTTGGAGAATGTGGCGGCGGAACCAAGACTCGACATGATAAGTAACAACTCCTCTCGTCCAAAGCATCTGATCATGTGGCTACGGATGCGACAACTCGCCATTGGACTTAGGAGTGGGGGGCAACTGTTGGGATAAACCGACCGACCTCCATACGCCGACCAATCTCCAGCTCAATCCGCTTGATACCCGACTCAAGCCCATTAAACAAAGATGACTCTGAAAGTGATTACCAACTCGACAGACCGACGCTACTCTTGATCGACCAACCGAACATCCTTCACCGAATCAAGATTGGTAGGTGACCGATGTTCAGACTCTACAGATAATAAACTACTTCGACCGTCAGTATTTCAGAGTTACTAACTGACAACCGATTCTCGATGTACAGTCGATCGACTCATTCAAATATATCATAACCATCACGGATGGTTACTCCACTGATATCGCGACGTAATCCATAAAGATTAATAACCCACTACGAGATTACCGCCCTGTGATTCTATGTCGCTAAATGCGGGATCATATCCAATAGTTATGACGGTCTACTCTATAAAAAAGGGATAAGGCAACAAGTTTCGGTAAGCCATTTTTCATGCTGAGCTCTGTCACCATTCTCATTCATTCTACTATTGTCCAGTCTCTTTCTCTCTGACTTAAGTATCGGAAGGTCCCTGTCGGAGATAACTTCAGTTAGTGTAGATTTCATTTTGCAGGTGCTTGTCCCCGACGATAGGCAATGAGGGAGTTGGCCGCAACAGTATTTAAATTACATTGAGCCATAAATTTTCGTTCAAGTTTTGATCTTCATCGAGATCGAAACTTGGATGTCCCGTATTCAGACTTTTAAAAAAAATATTATTATTATTATTGTTAATAGTTGATATTTTATTTCATTATGTGGTATTCAGTAGTTATCTATCCATTGTCTCTGGATATATGGTGGATAGGGTACGTAGGCATCATATCCACATCATATACTTGGAGAACCATAGGAAGATACTGTCGAAATTTTTACAAAAATGAGACAAAATATCTACTAATAATAATAATAGAATTATTACTTTTCTGAAAGAGATAGGGCCACACCTGTTAGTAATGATTTGAAAAGGATAGGATCATGCATTTTTACTTCATAAAGGGATAGGGCTACACATTTTCTGTGTTAATGTTCAGTTTGCATGTCTTTTTTAATATATGTTATTTTGCATGTTCAGTTTGCATATCTGGATCCGGATCGGAATTTTGGCTAGAATTCGAAATACGATTCAGTCTAAAATTCGGATCAGGATCCCGAATATCATGGAATTTTTTTTGATTGTTAATGATTTTGTGTTTATTATTAGATGAATATCAATAAAAATTGAATGAATGCTAGAGATACTTTTTTGCTTGAATATCGAAAAAGAGTTCGAGATTTCATTAACTTTGCACGGTATAAGGCTGATAGTGCTAGTCGGATAAAGTACCCATGTAAAAGATGTGTCAATATGGTATATTGTCACATAACACTTGTTGAGAAGCATTTGCTACAATATGGTATGGATAAGAAGTATACTTGTTGGACATGACAAAGGAAGGATGATCCGAATGAGGTGGTGTGCGACGATGATGATACTGAAGATGATAGTGATGCTGATGGACCTGTCGAACATAATGGTACAGGAGAATTGTTAGATGATTTACATTAAGGTGCTTGTTCGAATGTACGCACGATACTACTGCATCTGAAAGTAATTCTGATCATAAACATAATATCCAGCTTGAGATAAAAGGGATCTCTGAACAGTTTGCAAAGCTTATAAGGGATACACGAGAGTCACTTTATCCAAATTGTATAAAATTTTCCAAGTTAGAGTTTTTAATAAAATTACTTCATATTAAAATCGTGAACCGATGGAGTCGGTAGCCATTTGATCAAATTTTAACATTTATTAAAGTAGTTCTGCCTGATGGAGAGAGATTGTCGAAATCATATTTTGAAGCAAAAATATATATGTGAGAAATGAAACTTGGCTATACTCCTATATATACCTGCAAAAATGACTGCATATTATTTTATAAAGATAACGAATAAACAACTGAATGTCTGAATTGCGGTGAGCCTAGATACAAAATCGATAATAGAAAAGGAAAGAAGATACCTCAAAAGATTTTGAGATATTTTTTTATTGATTTGAAGACTTCAAAAGTTGTATATGTCCACAAAGATAGCTAAAGAAATGAGATGACGCTATGAGCAGCAGGTTCTGGAGGAGAACATACTTAGCCACCCGATCGACTCTTTAGTATGTAAAGACTTCGATGCAAAGCATCCGTACTTTATGAGTGACCCACGTAATATCAGGCTTGGTCTAGCGATAGATGAATTTAATCCCTTTAACAACACTACAAGAAAAGCGATTTTTAACCATATCAACGATAAAAGTAATTTTTCATCAAAATAAAGAAATATTTAAGATGATTAAAGAAATCTGTCGTAAAAAAAATTATTAGCAATAAAAAAATAATTTTAGCATAATTAATTGATTACTTTTTATGAATATTTTCATCATAAATATTTTTTTTTAAAATTATAAATATCCAATTATTAGCAATGATATATGTTTCGTCGGTAATAGTTAAGTTTTTTACGACGAAAACAACATTTCTGTTGCCAAATATCTATAATTTATGATTAAAATTTTTTATCATTAATATTTAAAGAAAAATAAAAAATTAAATATTTTTGATTATTTATGACATAAATAGTAATCATAAATAATTTAATTATTTATGATAAAAAAAACTTGTGTCGCAAATAAAGTTTGTTAACAACAAATATTTTCATCATTAATACTTTAAAAAGTTAGATAATTTAAAATTTTAAAACATAAAGATTATTTGTGATGAAAAAATAAATATCATAGATAATTAAAATATTTACGATGAAATATTATTTTTTATCACTAATAAATGACATTAACGATGAAAATTTTCATCGCTAATATCTGAGAAATTTATAAAAATTTTAAAATTCTAAAAGTAAGGTATTTGTGACTAAAAAATTTTTCATCGCTAATAAGATATTTTTTACGATCAAATTATTTGGTCATAAATAATTAAAAAAATAAAAATTTAAAATTACATTATATTTGCGATGAAACTAATTTCATTGGTAATAATTATTATTTATGATGGAAAAAATAATTTTTATCGTAAACAAATATATTTTAAAAATTTAAAAATAAAAATAATTTGTGATGAAAATTTTTTGTCATGAATAATGAACTATTTGTGACCATAAAATGAATTAACATCGCAAAATCATTACTTATTTATGATGTATTTTGATCGTCGTCAATACTTAAAAAATAAAAAAGTTTAAATTTTAAAAACTAAACTATTAGCGATAGAAAATGAATTTTTCATCGTAAACACTATTTTTAATGATGGATAATTTCGTCGCTAATGGTTTAAAAATTTTGAAAATTTAAAAATTATTGGAATCATACTTAAAATGCCAGATGTAATTTAAAAAAAATAATAAAAAAATTTATCATAAAAAAATTATAAATAATTTATAAAAAAATAATAAATATTAAAATTAAAAGTTTACAAGAATGATGGACATAGTGGGTCAAGATATTTTAGAATATATGAGTGTATTTTATCTAGTTTTATCATTAGTTAGTTCATAATTATCATATATACTAAATTTTATATTTATTATATTTCTAATGACATATTTAAAGATAAATCTTAATTTTATTGCTTGTAATCTTTGAAAACCTCATTTTATTTTATTTCTTAGTTATACACATAAGTAATGAATAAAAATTTAGAAAGATTGATGACCCGATATGGATGAAGAAAAAGTATATGTGGAGTATGGGTCGAATCTACTTCAACCTGCATGTAAACCAAACACAATTTGATCTATTGACACCCCTAGTTTGAATCATGCTTTTGTCCGATTTTGGTTGGTCTTCCATCCATTTTACTTAATAAACAAAAAAAAATAAAAAAGATAATATGACAGTAGATCAAGGGAAAATTTTGCACCCTATATCTGGGCTCTGGTGCTAAAGAGGCCTATTTCTATTTTTTGACCTCTCAAATATTATTATATTTCGCAAGAAGTCCTGAGTTAAAAAGTTTGCGGTCAATATCCTTGAACTTACTTTCAGTGAGTCAATATGGTCCTGCCATCTATCTTGTCAGTTGAATCTGAAAAAATTTTATCATGCGAGCATCATATAATTACTTATTAAAAACTTAGAAATGAAAAAATTTTTTTAGTAATTATTAGCGATGGAAGAAAATTTTCATCGCTAATAATGTAATTAGCGACGAAAATAATCATTGTAAATAAAATTTTGGGACTATTAGTGACGGAAATATATATTTTCGTTGTAAATAATATATTTGAAAAAAAAATTCCAGCAAGAAATTTTTTTTTGGAAGAAAATATTAGCGACGAAAAATTATTCGTCGCTAGTTAGGTTATTAGCGAAGAAAAGCTTATTTTCGTGGCAAAATATTTTTTTGTTTAAATAATTTATGATGAAAATAAATAATTAGCGATGAAAATTTTCATTGCTAATACCCTGCGTCTCGTCATGTCCCATCTGAAACCCATTTTCTTCCCCCCGCCCTCACTTGGCATTCTCTCTCTCGCGTTCCCTCCCCCCCGATGTCCCATCTCTCTCCCCATGTCCGACCGCCATCTCCGTTCCCTCCATCATCACCGTCGCCGTCCGTAAAGCCGTCACAAGCGCCGCTGTTGAGGTGAGCTTATTCCTTTTTTTGGGAGTGGGGGGGTTCGGGTCGGGGCCGAGGATGAGGACGGTGATGGGGCCGGCTGGCCGGGGTAGGGGACGGTGGTCCAGGGCCGCGGGGCCTGTGGTCCGGGGTTGTGGGGCCTGCTGGCCGGGGCCGCGGGGCCTGCGGGCCAGGTCCGGGGACGGGGATGGTGATCCAGGGTCGCGGGCCCTGCGGGCCAGATCCGGCAGGCCGGGGTCGGGGATGGTGGTCCAGCACCGACGGGCCGGAGATGGGTTCTGCAAGGTCGAGCCGTGGCCGTGGCCGGGTCTGGGTCTTGGTCTGAGTTCGAGTCCGGGTCGGGTCCGTGATTGGGTCGAGCCGGGTCCTTGATGGGGCAGGGCTGGGCCTGGCCATTTTCAGGTCGTGCTGGGCCTGGCCAGGTCGGGCCGGGTCGGTTCCAGCTGGGGTGGGTCGGGTCCGTGACTTGGCCAGGTCGGGTCGGGTCCAGTCCGGATCGGATTGGGGTCGGCTCGAGGTGGGGCAGGGCAGTCGTGTTATTTGATTTTTATTAATATTAGAATGTTGTTTGAATTTTATTTGGATCATACTAATTATTTATTTATTGTTGTTTCAGATCAGTCTACATCGATGGTCAGACGAGGACGAGGTCCATCGAAGAACCTCACTTTTGAGCATTGGAGACGTGAGCATCCGGGACAGCATCTCCGAATAGAGATACCGGTCGGCTACACCAGACCCATTAGGAGATGGTGTGAGCCATGGCAGACCGAGCTGGACATCATATGCCGCAGCTATGCCTCGGTGACGCTCTTCGATTGACGTCATGTTATTCCGACTCAGAGACAGATTTTCTACACCCACTTACAGATAAAATAAATTATATTGTGAATATTTAATTTGCATAGTATTCTTCTAATGTTTGTTGTTGGTAAGATGTATTTGACATCATCGATTTCAAAGATGATCGTGTGGTGCGAGCGATCGATACCCATCTATCTTTGCGCTTCAAGGATTATCACGATCGCATGCATCAGCATTGGTACCGGATGGTGCAGGCTGATAGGCAGGAGGCAGCAAGGCTGCAGCCCTACGATAGCAACACCATCG
Source organism: Elaeis guineensis (assembly GCF_000442705.2). Lineage (NCBI taxonomy): Eukaryota > Viridiplantae > Streptophyta > Magnoliopsida > Arecales > Arecaceae > Elaeis > Elaeis guineensis. Next base: position 92,381,437 of record NC_025995.2, read on the forward strand.
ACGATTGGACTACTATATGCCAGCATTACAAGGATCCGACATATCAGGTTACACATCTATTTTTTTTTTTAATTTTAATTATTTAATCATTTATTCTTAAATTATATTTGTTATCTACTAATTTTACTACTAATTTTACAGAAACGCTGTGCTTAGAATACGGTGAATCAAACGAGACAGACCGTGCCGCATTGTGGAGGTTCGAGATCATTTGCTCGCCACATGGAGCACATGGTAAGTATTTTTTAAATTTCTAATTGTGATATATTTTTTTAATTATTTAAATTTTTTTAAATAATTCTCAAATTGCAGAGAGATGCTGAGAGTGGCGAGCTTCCTAGTAGGATCGATGGTCGGGGGAGTGGACGATGGGGAGCCAGGAGCTCTTTATAAATTTTTTCAATTAATTTTTTATTCATAATTTGATCTTTATTAAAAAATTAAAATAACTTTAATTTTTATTTTCAGAATCGTATGACCAACATGAGATCCCAGCCTATCCCTGAGGGCTCGACTGCACCTACAGATGATGAGATCTGTGATCAGGTGCTCGGTACAAGACTCTGTTATGTTAGAGATTTAGGATATAGGATCACTGCTCTTTCATCTTCACGATCATCTAGGGCTGAGATCCATTCTACATGCCAGGCTCGGTTGATGGAGGTGCAGAGGAAGGTTGTCGAGGATCGACAGCAGGCTGAGCAGCCAGCTCGGGAGATGACTGCACGCATCGACCAGTATCCACAGTTTCAGATTGACATGATGGAGCGGATGGCACAGATAAAGCAGACGATGCAGATGCTGAGGCAGCAGCAGGCCGATCCGAGCTCCATCGAGAATTTTCATCTCCACCTCGTTCTCCATATGCCGACATGTGATGACTCTTTGATGTATTTTTTTAAAACTCTTATAATTTTAATTTAATATAATAAAATAATAAAATTTATTTATCATTTTATTATATAAATTTTTTGTTCAAATTTCTTAATTTATAAAAAATATTATACATATAACTTTAAAAAATATATTGAAAATTTTTAAAAATAATTAGCGATGAAATTATTCTCAATGAAATATTCATCGTAAAAAATTTATAAAAATAATTTAATTTTTTAAAAAATATATAATTAACAGTGATGAAAAATTTTTCATCATAAATAATTATTAGCGACATAAAGTTTCATCAAAAAAATATTTATTTACGACGTAAATATTAGTCACTAAAGTTTTTTAATTATTATTTTTTTATTAAATAAAATTTTTTGTGATAAAAATTTTCATCGCTCAAAGTTAGTAATAGCGATGAATATATTTTTGTTGCTATTAATTGTATTAGCAACTATTATTTTCATCGCAAATTAATTTTTTTATGCATAAGTTTTTTTATTTTTTATTTTTTATGATGAAAATATTTTATCACAAATTATCGTTATTTACGATGAAAAAAAATTTCATCATAAAATATTATCAACGATGGTATTTTTTGTGATAAAATTTTAGTGACGAAATTTTAGTCGCTAATTATTATTAGCGACGAATTTAGCTTATTAGCGATGAAAATTTTTCATCGCTAATAACTTCTTTTGTTGTAGTGCAATATGAGTACCTCTTACAGCATATGGCCTGTGATGCTAGTTGTATATAATGTATCACCTTGAAAGTGAAGGAAAGAACTATTTATTTTTATGTCACTATTGATTTCGGATCCGAAAGCATCAGGTAACAAAATTGATATATATCTACAACCTTTAATTGATGATCTGAAGGAGTTATGGGAAAAGAGGGTGCAAACATATAATTCTGTGAGTCGAAGTAATTTTAAGTTACATGCTTCGATTTTATGGACTATAAATAATTTTTCAACATATGGAAACTTATTTAGATGGAGCACCAAAGGATATCTGGTATGTCCAATATGCAATAGGGATGCATCCACCTTACATTTAAAGCACGGACGAAAAATATGTTTCATGGATCATCGGCGATTTCTTCTTGCTAATCATTCTTGGAGGACCCGTTATAACCAATTCTTTGATGGTAAGTCCGATCGACGTCCGTCACGCAAGAAGTTAAATGGAGTAAAAATTTTAGAACAACTTGAAGTCATTGAAAAAAATATTGGGTACTCGCAAGCGGAAGCATACTGAAGCTGAGCTGAATTGGATGAAGCGAAACATCTTTTTCGATCTACCATATTGGAAGCAGCTACTACTTCATCATGATCTAGATATAATACACATTGAAAAAATATTTGTGATAATATCATCGGTACTGTATTGAATATTCAGAAAAAATAAAAGATGGTACAAAAGTTCATCTTAATTTGTAAAAAATGAAAATTCAGTCAGAGTTGCATTTAGTTCGTCATGGTGAGAAATTTTTTATACCACCCGCTTGTTATTCACTGTTTGGAGAGGAAGAGAATAATTTTTATGGGTGGTTCGAAATCGTAAAGTTTCTTGATGCATATGCTTCAAACGTATCACAGTGTATTGGGAACAACGACGGCAATATCTCCGACATAAACATTCATGACTTTTATATGATGATGCATCGTTTGCTGCATGTGGTCATGCATGGCTATTTGGATGGTAATGTTAAAACTGAATTGATTGAGCTGGGAGTATTCTTTCGAGAACTATATTGCCAAAAATTGAAAATTAACTTGAAAAATCAGAGAATGATATCGTACTCATTCTTTGTAAGTTAAAAAAAAAATTTATCATTATTTTTTGATGTTATGGTGCATCTGGCTGTCCATCTTTCAAAAGAAGCTCTTTTGGTCGGATCGGTACATTATCAATGGATGTATCCTATTGAAAGGTAAAGAAGTTATACGTATTTTGTCATATCAATTATAAGATATAAATGTATTTCTAAAATTTAAATTTATTTTTATTTGTAGATTATTATGCACCTTAAAAAAATATATGCGTAATAAAGTAAGACCTGAAAGGTCTATAGCGGAAGCATATGTAGCTACCGAGTGTCTTATATTCTATTCGATATATCTTAATAATATCGAAACAAAATTCAATCATGCAAATCGTAATGCAGACCATGAATGGGATGACAATGAGCTGACGTTGTCTATATTTAAATAAACAGTTCGACCTATTGATGCAAGAAATTATGAATTTATGGATGTAAATGAGCTATCCAAGGCATACTTTTATATTCTAAATAATTATGAAAAAATTGAAGATTTTATTGAGTAAGTATCATCTTACGATACTATTTAATAATCAAAAATTTTTTTTATATCGGTGTAAAATTAAAAATTATAACTTCTTATAGTGAGCACAAAAGTATACTATGTAAAGAGAATAATACGAATACCGATAATCGACATAGGAGAGAATTTACAAAAATGATTTGATGATTTTGCAAATTGTATCAGTGATATATTATTTATTTACTTATAAATATTATTATTTCAATCAATATAATTTTTTATCTTATGATGCAGATGAAACATAAGTATTTCAATAAAGAAGCGGGTGTAATTGATGAGTTGTACGATTTAGCATATGGTCCCGATCGAAGGGTTGATCACTACACATCTTATATCATTAGAGGAATGAGATTTCATACAAGGAAGCTTGAGATGCAACGACGGATCCAGAATAGTGAAATTGCTACAATAGGATATGAAGAAGAAGAAGAGATTGATTATTATGGTGTACTGGTAGATATCATAGAACTGAAGTATGGATCCAGTAATTTTGTATTTTTGTTTCAGTATGAATAGTGAAATATTAGTAATAAAAAAATCGAGATTCATATCGATTCATAATTTATTAGTGTAAATCTTACATGAACATGGTACCAAAATGAGCCGTATATATTAGCAACTCAAGCGAAACAAGTAATATATTTGAAGGATCTAAAATATCAAGGTAATTGGTATGTCATACAAAAAATAACACCTAGAGGCATATATGACATACCAACTTGATTAGAGATGGATGAAATTTTAGATTTACATGAAGAAGAAGCTTTTCAGCAAGAAAAACAAATATTAGCCGAGTTTTTGGTTGATGAAAAACTTACAACGGCACCTTTGAATAGGGCTGATCTCCCGTCCAATAAAGTTGAAGCTGATTTTATATTTAATCTGGATGAGTCAGAGGACGACGATCAGTTCATAAATGATGATGAGATAAAAGACGATACATATATCGATTACTGTGATTTGGATGAGGATCTACACATCGAGGAAGATACGAATATTGATGAGTAGATCTTTATTCTTCGTTCAATTTTGTGTTTAATAATGATATACGATATAATTATATTGATTAGAATATTATTTGATTTTTATTATTATTATTTAATATTATATTTATTTATATCTCAATTTCTGTAGATATGGCATCAGGAGACAGACGATGATGGTCGCATTCACAGTTACCTGTAGATAGCTCGGAGGTTGAGGTGCCTTCACCGATCTCCATTGCCTCACCGGCTCCAGTGTCAGAGGGTCCTGCACTGGTAGGTCCCAGTGAGCCAGGTACGAGTGAGGCGGATCTTAGTGGTATTAATTATTATACTTTATATATGATGAAATTTGATTCTTTTGTTTGGATCATACTAACGATTTATTTATTGTTATTTCAGATCAGTCTACATCGATGGTCAGACGAGGGCGAGATCCATCGAAGAACCTCGCTTTAAAGCATTGGAGATGCGAGCATCCAAGACAGCATCTCCAGATCAAGATACCGACCGGCTACACCTGACCCATTAGGAGATGGTGTGAGCCATGACAGATTGAGTTGGGCATCATATGCCACAGCTATGCCCCTGTGATGCTCTTCGATTGGCGTCACATTGTCCCGACTTAGAGAGAGATTTTCTACACCCACTTACAGGTAGAATAAATTATATTGTGAATATTTAATTTGCATAGTATTCTTCTAATATTTGTTATTCGCAGGGTGTATTTGACATCATCGATTTTGAAGATGATCGTGTGAGGTGAGCGATCGAGATCCATCTATCCTTGCATTTCAGAGATTATCACCATCACATGCATCAGCATTGGTACCGGGTGGTGCAGGCTCATGGGTAGGAGGCAGCGTGGCTGCAGCCCTATGACAGCATCATCATCGATGATTGGACTACCATATGCCAGCATTACGAGGATCCGACATATCAGGTTACACATCTAATTTTTTTTTAGACTTTAATGACTTAATCATTTATTCTTAAATCAAATTTATTATCTACTAATTTTACTGCTAATTTTACAGAGACGATGTACCCAGAATATGGCAAACTGGACGAGACAGACCGTACCGCATTGTGGGGATTCGAGATCGTTTGCTCGCCATATGGAGCACATGGTAAGTATTTTTTTAATTTCTAATTAAGATATATTTTTTTAATTATTTAATTTTTTTTAATTAATTCTCAAATTACAGAGAGATGCTGAGAGTGACGAGCTTCCTGGTAGGATCGATATCTACCAGCAAACCCACCAGCGACGGTCAGGAGAGTAGACGACGGGGAGCCAAGAGCTCTTTGTAAGTTTTTTCAATTATTTTTTTATTCATAATTTAATTTTTATTAAAAAATTAAAATAACTCTAATTTTTATTTTCAGAATCGTATGACCGACATGAGATCCCAGCCTACCCCTGAGGGTTTGACTGCACCCATAGATGATGAGATCTGTGATCGGATACTCAGTACGAGATCCTATTATATTAGGGGTCTAGGACATGGGATCACTGCTCTCTCATCCTCACGATCATCTAGGGCTGAGATCCATTCTGCATACCAGACTCAACAAACGGAGGTGCAGAGGCAGGCTGTCGAGGATCGACAGCAGACTGCAAAGATCGACAGCGAACTAAGGAGTTAGCTGTATGCATCGATGACTATCAGCGCTTTCAAATTCAGATGATGGAGCGAATGATGCAGATGGAGCAGACGATATAGTCGATGAGGCAGCAGCAGACCGATCCGAGCTCTATCACCGGTTCGAGCTCCGTCGAGCGCTCTCCATCCCCAGTTCGTTCTCCAGATGCCGATATTTGACATCTTATTGATGTATTTTTTTTATTTCAAATATCTTATAATTTTAATTTAATATAATAAAATAACAAAATTTATTTATCAATTTATTGTATAATTTTTTTATTTTATTTTTTAATTTATAAAAAATATTATATATATAAATTTAAAATATATATTCATAATTTTTTTAAAAAAATATGACTAAATTATTAGCAACGAAATTATTTTCGATGAAATATTCATTGCCAAAAATATTTTACTAACATAATTTAATTTATCAATAAATATATAATTAACAATGATAAATAATTTTTTATCGTAAATAATTATTAGCGACATAAATTTTTATTGAAAATTATCTTTTTTATGATGAAAGTTTTCATCGCTAATATTATTTAATTTTATTTATTTTTTATTAAATTAATAGTAATGAATTATTTTTATTATAAAAAATATTATTTACGACACAAATTTTTCATCACTAAAACTTTTGAAAATAATAGCAATGAAAATAATTTCGTCGCTATTAATTTTTTATTTATACTGATAATTTTTTCATCGCAAATATCTTTTTTTAGATTAAATTCTTTCATTCTCTTTTTTTTTTTTAGAAATGAAAAGTATTCGTCGCAAATATTTTTTATTAGTGACGAAATTTTTTTCATCATAAAATATTATCAATGACAAAATTATTTGCGATAAAAAATTAATGACCAAAATTTTGTCGCTAATACATATTAGCGACGAAAATTGATTATTAGCAACGAAAAATTTTTGTCGCTAATAACCTATTTTGTTGTAGTGTTTCTTTATATATGGCATCATCAAAATGCCAGTATTTTAAATTACTTTCAAAAAAAAAATTATATTTATAGAGAAGATCGTAGTGCAAGCGACTAAATGGTATCTTATATAGCCTGGCAAATCGGATCTATATTATATGATTCTACAACAAATTTTTTTGGCCCTCTAATTAATATTTTCTTTGGTGATTCTCATGGATATCTTTGCACTGGAATGGTTTAACTTATCCATTTTATCTGAAAAAATATCATAATTTGATCTGGATATATTTGCAAAACTAATATATTTCTTTTTCTGATTTTATATAAAGTTAGCAGCACCATTTATATTAACACTTCTAAGATATGGTCCTTATTTCAAACTCTAGATGGAATTGTGAAAATGGACTACTTTTTTTGAGAACATGTGCATAAAGCATTATGTATAACCTAAGTGATTACGAGGGGCACAAATATCTGGAGAGTAAAATTTATGTTCAAAACTTAAAGCATCATCTTGATAATTCAACTCACTTAGATTTTGACTTATTTGATCTAGACCATAGCATGAACAAGCCGGCAACAATAGTAATTAAAATTTGTATTTAAAAAAAAAAAACATTGTTTGAGTACTATGAATAGCATATAATTTCATTAGCTGAAAATATATAGGGTTTTTTTCATCATCATGACTTCAATAAGGCCCATGTTCGGTTTGCATATTAAAAAGTTGGGAGTTATTACATCTATTCCCTTTTATTTGCAATTGGCATTATAGCTCATAATACAAATAGAATAAGATAGTTTTGTGTTTCATTGGAAGCTCTTAAAAAAATATGGAAATAACATGTGCCCATATGGTCTACCTCAAAAAAATGAGTGTTGGCATCAATCAGGTGTGACTTGGATGGTTGCTCTTAAAAAAAGCAGGGAGAAAATTGTGCTATCCTTTAATTCATCAAAGCATATTAGTTTGGTATTGCTTGGATTATTTATCATATAATAATTACTATATACTTGTATATAGAATATACATGCAAAATTCATTTTCGTTCTAAAGACAAAAGTGCCTTTTATAATTTATCTCGATGGCCAATGAATAATGAGTGGCTTTAGGTCATCTCAAATTTAACATAGAAAACGGATATCATGGATTACTAACTCGGTCCTAAGGAACCTATGAAATTATTATTTGCATGGTGCTGAGTATTGAACTCTAAACCTATCATGTTCCAAAGCTTTAAATGTTGTTCGGCAAAAATAAAATTATTAAGTCTTTTTTACATAGGAGTATACTTAAAGCAAACAAGAACATCATGAATATTCAACAATGCTAGAGGATGTCCGATTTGCCGCATGAAAAGTTCATTTGGTCTCATGGGATAGAGGTTGATGTGTCTCACCAATATTAATGTGGTACATATGGATTGTTTGAATCATGAGTTACTATGTTAGCATTTTGATAAGCTTGATAAATAGATTTTATGTGTCTCATATAGGTTAGCATAATACACATGGACTGGTTATGAGCTGCCGTTGTTAACATTATCTTGGGCTCAAAAAACTTTGTTTGATTGATTGGTCTGCTCGATATTTTTGATGATCAATGTCGCGTATGATCCTTCAAGAGATTCTAGAGGGTGCGATAATCAATTATTTTTTTGTTCTCTTGGTTAATATGATAAAGAAGTATATATTTTATTTTTTCCTAAAAACTAGAATCTTTTCATTTTATGATCGAATTGGATCCATTCATTTTTGAAATTACAAACATTTATTAATCATGCAATAGCCCATGATTATATAGATCTTGCAACACATATCAAACAGTATGTTGCATGGTAGTTCAAGACCCATTAGTCATGAGCTACTTGGTTGCTTGCATATCTATTTAGTTGCTTGCATTTCTAGATGCAATTGTATCTATAAATATTGTATTTTGTATTTGCAAATATTTATTTGGCTTGCTTGTATATGAAAACTAAAACAATTATTAATTGTTCTTATATGTGATTATTTAAAATGAAGTGGGTGTGATCACCCCCAACTAAAATAATAAGATTTCCTTAGCTGATATTTTTATATCATATCACCATGTTATATCAATTATTATAATATTATAGTATAATATGATAAATATATTACAACATAATATATTAATTATAATATAATAAATATAAAATATTATAATATGATGTATTATTAGATAATTTATTATCAATATAACTAATAATATATTTAAAATTATAATATAATATTAATTCATTTAATTATCTTTTTATCTTGTTTTTAATTAACTAATATTGATAGCATAATATATTGTGATAATTATTATCTATCACTGTAATATTATTTCTTGTACTTGTATATCTTGCTGTTATAATTATATCATTATATCATACTATTATATAATAATATTATGTTACCATATGACATTATTAAATTATTAATAAATTATCATAGAAGAACTATTATAATATGAATTAGGATAATATAATGAACATTGTATTATCGTAACCATATATTTATTGGAGAGGAGGGAATATATTGATAGCCATCTAAAAGTGAATCCAGGACTTACATCTTGGGATACTGAGGTTATTTCTCTAGATATCTAGATAAAGAAAATTAAAAGACTTTAAGATGCAACTCAATTGTCTGCATTTAGCCTAATTGCATGTAACCAAATACTCGTACCTGTCTGCCTCAATTGGATACAGTATTTGAGATCCAAATACAAGCAACCAAACAGTCTCTGATCCAATCCAATCTAGAGGATTTGGACTCTCCCCACTCACTGTAATAGCCAAGAAGGACTCATTTATGAACTATAAAGACGGTCTCTATCTATAAAAACTATGAACAAAACCAATCAACTAACAAACCCAAGAATTCGTCCTACCAAACAACCAAACCCAAGTACTCATTACCCAAAAAAAAAAAAAAAAAAAAAACTAAGAAACCCAAATAACAGAAATGCAGAGGAGGACCAGGGAGAGATGCGACCAGTCCTCGGTCTTCCATCCTTGGATGTATTCCACGTTCTCAATTATTGGCGCTCTCTCTCTCTCTCTCTCGCTAATAATCCATGGGGCCCACTTCGATTAGCTGTACGGATTCTTTCCCGTGGCGGTGGGCGTGGGTAATTCCTATGGAGGTGCCCTTCCTTTTGACCAGGCCCGATGCCGACACGTGGTGCAGCGGTCGGTGTCTCGCCTGCATTCACGTGTTTCGCGCCAATGGGGCCCACCTCGTCGCCACGCCGTCCGCATCTGCCAGCTCGTGCCTGCCAGGTGTTCGTGGCGCGTGACGGGCGGCTCCCTCCTTTCTTAGATCGGACCGTCACCTTTTTCGGCGAGCGAGGACGGTCGGACGAATCAGACGGTCCAACTGAAGGAACTGCTGATCGTCCGGACGGTGAGGATTTCCTTTACATGCGACGCCGGTTTTGGCGCGTACCGACAGCTGATTCTGGAGCTGCGTCGTGACGAACAGGAAACAGCTTTTGGAAGGTCATGTAAAAAAGAGCCACCTCAGAGTGACGATTAAATAATTTTTTGACAAAGGAATAATCATTCGATAATTTTTTTAACTGATTTCCGAGGAACAAGATGAATAAATGTTTTTGAATTGTTTTAGCTGATGGCCTGGGCGGTGAGTCTTAGCTGCAACTTGTTTTTTCTAGAAAGTAGACTGACACTTTTCCACAAAAAAAAAAAAAAAAAAAAGACTAATAGATAATAACGATTTGTTTGGGTGACAAGTCATCTGCCATCCATCATGGGAATATGAAGGGACCTGACACTTGGAAAGTATTTCACATTAAAGTATTTGACAAAGTAGCTATTTTTTTAATCTTGTCATTTAAGACACCCATCCAAGGTGTGATTGGATGGTGGCTAACAGTTACATCAAAAAACATCCTACGAATTTATTTTGTTCATCAACTTTGACCAATCAAGCACATATTTATCTGGAATTTGTATGCAACCTCCACATTTATCTCAAATCACATGGTATGTTAACATTATCAACTTTTTTTTTCCCAATCATAGAATTTGATGCAAATAAACAAGCTTTATAGCTTGACATGGCTCATTACACAATCATTGCTACTAACATAAGTTTATGACACGTGCAAGCATGCACGTGCATCAAAAACAAATTAGTGCGACTTAGATAGCAATACAATATTATTCTTGGCTAATTGCACGGTACCTCTGTTTGTTATTTGTTGTGTCATCAAAGTGCAGCACCTGCAAGCATCCTTTTATAACTATTTTTGCTTTTCTTCCCACTTGATTAGAGATATAAAAGCTAGTTATGAGCTGTGTTGTCAAGCCATCCCAGGCTTGCCTCCATATGGCAGCACCATATCTTGACATCCACGGCAACACAATTAGAAAGTATTCCACGTCCAACAAAAAATGACAGCATTATATTGAGTCGCCCTCTAACTTGCTATCACTCAACATAATATAAGATAGAGGTGCACCATAACTGATTTTATCAAGCATTTTACGGATTGGATTATATCCTCCGCATGAAAGAATGATTGATCTTCTTTTCCATCAGCCATAGGATCAAGCATTGCACGTATCTAAAAATGCTCAAATATCCTTCTCCCATCCATTTGCATAAATTTCAAAGGGGTCATTGCGCATTTCAGTGGTCGAAGGAAAGTGAATCGTTCTTTAGCATATTTCATAGAAAAGGAAAAGTTTTACCATTTGCATGGTTCATATAAGATACAATGCAACACAGGCTCCTACGAAAGAAGTTTTCATGCGGAGAGTAGGTGCAATTTACGAGGATTAGTACAAAACAGTTCTAGTTAGGCAGAATTGGACCTTGTGGCAACTTTGGTGCACATCGATCAAGCGTCATGCATCCCAGTTATGAAACACACCAAAGTTAAATATACTGCCTCCAGTTGTATGGGACCAACCAAATGTGCCCACAGGAAACTCTCGCCCGTTACAAACGCGCGATGGCTGCCAAAGCTGGAGACTGAGACAGCCAGGCAGGGTGGAGACTGAGACAGCCGGGCAGGGCTAGAAACGCCGCAACGTTGCTCCACGTCATGGAACTCGATACCCTCAACGAGTTCCACGAGGACATTGACCATAGCCTTCTATTTAATAGCGACAGTTGCCGTCACCTCCGGGTGTAAACAGACGAGAACGAAGGGAAGGCTCGCCGAGTGACGTCAACCACGCTGCGATTGACAGCCGTGGGGGGCCGGGGTCTTGAGGTCCGTCTGATGGAAGTGTATTCAATGACAAAAGTTCTTTGGAACAACGAAGCGCGGTATTGGAGATCGGTAACGTCACCGGAAGTTTGAAGGATCCATGTTTTAGGTGGACGTAGGAGAAGAATCTTGCAGGCCGTTGCTCTATAAGTTGATAGCCTGGGAAAAGGATCCATGAATGCTGGGTAATTGATAGTGATTGGAATTATTTAATATTGCCACGCTCTTCAGGTGGTTTTATTTAAACTTTCTTGTTTTTTTCCTTTCCTTTCTAATTTTAATGTTTGTTTTTAGGTAAGCATCTGCAAGCTATTCGAAATGTCAAAGCTGGCGTTCTCGATGACTCCAGGTTCATTAAATATATTATCTCGGGTAGTAATGATGCATGCTGTATTAACTTGCAGCTATTTGATTCCTAAATACTACAGCATAAAAAATCGGTTGTTTATTTTGGTTTCTGCTATCAGGCCTTGTGAGTGTGATAGGATGGTGGTTCCAAATTGAATAATATAGATTAGGGTAAGTTTGGAGTTGCCTATTTCTGTCTCTAAATTTTAAAATTTAGAGATAAACATGAGATATGCCGACTCTGGAAGGGCTTGATTATTATGGTTCCGAAGGCAGTCATTGTGATTTAGAGTTTGCTTGTAGTCAGAAATGGTTTTGAAAATAGATATGTAATGTTAAAAAAATGCAAACATAATCATATCAAAGTAGAACTTCTGATTTTTGCTTTATTTTTTTGATCAATAAATACAAAGATAAGGTTGGACAAGTTTGGAAGATTAACTAGTATATACCTGCATTTTTTTTTTCTACGGTCAATTCTTAATATGGTAGAACTTAACTATAAATTAAAATATATATATATATATAGTATTTTAATTTGATATTTATTTTTTATTTATAAAATAATATATATATATATTTAATTATAATTTTAAAAATAAGTATATTAGATATTATTAATAATTTTTAAAGATAGTTACAATAATGATAAAGACGACGATAGTGATGGTACAAATAGTGAGCATTATAGTCGTATATTGGCAAAGATAGCAGTGGTAGTACGGTACTGATGATATAACAATGATGATAATTATCATGAGTTAATGTGGCAGATGCCATGATGCTGGTGGCAATAGACGAAGATGGAGATAGTGATGGCAATTGTTGTGGTAGAAATAATAATGATATGATAACGGAGATGACGGCAATGATAATAATGATGATGGTGATGTTGGAGATAATGGTGGCGATAATGATGGTAATAGTGATAATGAAAGATATTATGTTGATGATAATAATAAAAAATATAAATTTATTATTTACAAAAATTATCAATTTTTTTTATTTTTATTTTGTAAAATTAATAAAAATAATTAAAAAAATAAAAATATCAAATATATTTTTTATCAAATTTTTTATAATTTTATTTTTTTAAAGGTAAAAAAACATTCAAAGCCGTTTTCGTTTAGACTCACATTGTTACTAAAAGAAAATTTCATGGCAACCATACACCAGTACCAGGTGTAATGCACGTATATTTGAGTAGGATGCCAGGTTGCGTTCCTGAGTGTTGTCCCCAGATGTATAGATTGACAGGAGAATGAGTTCCGTCACACCCTACACAATTCTCATGCGCATTTCGTACTTTCACATCACATATCATTTTCTATTATTTAATGTATAATCTTTCCAACCAAATCGTCTTCTATTTTTGTCGTATATTCACAATCGTCAAAACATTTGCAGACATCTAATAGTTAAATTGAGCATATGCAGGATATTGCTGATCCATGATATGCATTTCATTATCTTTGGGAGACTTGTATTAACTCGCCATGCTGCACTCATGCATAACATCCACACATGGCACAATAACCATGGCTCCAAAATTGTACTTTTATTAGTCTGATTTTATATAAATCTGCAGTGATTTGAACAAGGGGCTCTGCCAAGCATAGAAAGGGATTAAGCATCAAGCCAACTCATGTTATGCGTTCGTCGAACGCGACTAATGGACGTTGATCTCAATGGATCATTTGAACCTATATCAAGACATTTAAGCATAAAAAAAATGAATTCTTACCCTCGCATTTTAATGTATGATGTAGGGAGCAAAAATCGAATCTAGACCGAAAAATGGTGAAAATGATGTTATTCTCAGTTATTGCTATTAAACACTAGCAAGGCCCTATCTACAAGAAGCCTTGTCAGCCCTCTTATTCTGGATGAAGCTTAGGAGCCCAAGGAATTATCCAAAATAATGGAACAAATTGCCATAGAATCTAGCAATTTTTTAGGAAAATCATGAAGCAAGCTATCCAATTAAATCAATCTCTGACCCATTCCATTTTTTGGTAAAAATCTCTGACCCATTCCATGAAGTATGATCCCCTCATAGCAAAACAAATCAACCCACGCCATGCTTAAAACTATAGTGGAAGAATTTTCTGAAACAAGGGCTTTTGACCGCATACCGTTGACTCACCGCACGGTGACCGAATCCAAGTTCTTCTCCGGACTCCACCTGTTGCTTTGCTTGATCACTCGTGGGGAACTCCAGCCTTGCACTCAAGTTTGGAAGCGAGTCCATATGTGGTTCTTATACAACTAGAAGTTTGTAGAAACCACTTCCACCAGTTCGTAGAAACTTGTAGAAGTTTGTAGAAAACTGGAAATTTATGGGGTTTTGTGCAATGGAAAGATTGGAAACGTGATATATGAACGATCGAATATTCTCAGTTTCAATATTGAATGATGACCGCACCATGGTTTTCCTGCTGCTTACGAACCTCCAATTGACAGGGTCTAAATTTTAAATCTCTGGGAGTCGAAAAGAACGTGCTTTTTTTCATATGAATAATTCTCAGTTTCAATATTGAATGATGACCGCACCATGGTTTTCCTTTTTTTTTTTTGTGTAATTTTCAATTTGTTTAAAAAATTTAAATGATTCATTCAATTTGATTAATGAATCGAGATGTTGTATTTTATAATGATGAGATGCATTTACAGCATAAAGAGTGCGGTCTAACTCTTTATACAGGATGAAGGTTCTGCAAGTAAAATCAAATTTGTAGTTAATGTTTTGGATATTTTATTAGTAATGATGCTTCAATTTTTATTTTTTTAAATAATATAATTTATTATTTAGATTTTTATTTTTTTTGAGTTTTTTTTTGGAGATTAATAAAAGTCTCTGTTTACGCTTTCTAATTTTGTATATTAAGCATGAATCGAACTATCATTTTGGATATGCAAGCTTTAAAAAATCAATCTATATTTAAAATAATTAAGCTTCATGCATAATCATCTCAATATTTTTATATTTTTAATATGTATTATACTCTTAGCAATGTTAATCTCAAAGTTCAACCAGCGCATGAAGTACTAAAATATTTTCATATTTTTATTAATTTATATTATTTAATAAATTTAAATATTTTCATCTATGACTGCTACAAAATGCATACCCAATGAGTGTCTAAATCTTACATGTATGATTATCCATAATTAATGCAAGATTCATTTGCAGAATTAATGAGAAAAAATAATTTTTTCATGATCAAGATCACATTGCATTCAATATAATTTTATGGTTGAGACATGAATAAAATTTTTTGTCCTTATTTAATAAAATAAATGGGTTGAGCCACAACAGCTCAATCCGTTGTGCTACAAAAAGAGTCAAGTTATTACACGCATCGTAGCAAGCGTTCTCCCGGTCCTTCTACGGCTGACAAAGGCCGATGTTTTGCTCTTGTTCTTTCTATTTTTAAATAAATATAATATTCACGAGTTAACAATGAAAAAAAGGCAAAAAAAAAAAGAAGACTATATATATATATATATATACCTATATATACATATATGATACATATAAATAATATAAGCCGTTCTATTCTATTTTCCATTTCCTTTTCTTCTTTCTTCTGTCCTTCGACTCGGGGAGCTTTTGTGGATTGAGGCGTCGCGCAAGCTGTGGTCTTCCTTCGCTCTCACGAGCCCCCCTGCCCTTTCTCTGAAAAATAAAAAACCACGAAACTGAAGGAGATATCGAGAGAAACCAAAACCAAACCAGAAGAATTGTTTCTCTCCACCAATTTCCATCCTTACCTCGATTTCGACGCCGGAGTTGGTCTCCCGACCTTCTCCTCAGAAGATCGGCAGGCCTTTTGCTTCCATTTGACCTCCATTCCGCTGTAAATATCCTTTTTTTGGTCGGCGAATGGAAGAGAGGGGACTGGGGAGGAGGCGGTGAGGACGTTGGAGAGGCGAGGGAGGGAAAAGGATGCTATATTTGAAGCAGCCGAGGGGGAATCAGGGGGTCCGGCGGCCGGCGGAGTGGTGAACTCGGCGGTGGGATTTGGATGTGCGAGTGATCTGGCCCGAGCCCACGGCTCGGGATCCGGACGGAATGGCAGCGGAGAATGGGGCGGGGACTCGGATCGCCGACAACCCCGACGCCGCGAGCTGCTGTCTGCAGAAATTTAGTCTCTACGAGACTCGATCGGTGAGGACCTCTCCTGAAATGGCCTTCTTTTCCTCTTGTTTTAGCTCGACTTTGTTTGTTTTGATGTTTCCGCTCGTTTAATCTCCCAAAAATGCGAACTTGTTAGGATTTTTTTTCCTTCTTGCTTGAATGTCTGTTTCTCACAAATATTTAACCTCTGTTTCCGTCATTGATCTGTACGTAATTTAGCATATATGCTGTTTTTTTTTTTGAAAAAAATTGGAGTTTTTGGAACAAAATTGAGCTTTGTATAAACGTCTTGTGCATCTGATTCCGAATGCAATTTAATTTTATTCGAGAGAGATATTTATTACTAGCAGGCTTTTAAAATCTTGCAATAAGTGCATCATTAATACCTTATACTTTAAATAGTCGCATCTTCACCCTAGGATCATGGGAGTCTGGCGTTATGTCAATAAAATAAAAAAATGCTTCTTTCTTTAATGTATATGTGAAAGTAGATCTCTGAGATTGGATTTTTTTTTTTTTACACGTCTTTAACATACTGCAGGTTTACTATTAATTGTTATGAATTTCATTACTGAATTATGAAATGCCTTAAAAGTCTTATCTTCTGAGTTGCTTTTGATAATTATTTGCTGCACCAGAGTTTTATGTATATTGCTTCTTGGTGGTTGCAATGTCATTGAAATAGTTTCAAAAGTTTGTTATGTGAGTAGTCTTTTTGTCATTTAATTGTTTACTTGGGAGAGGATTAGTCAGACATGCACTTCTTTGAAGAAATATATTTTTATTCTAAAATAGTATATGTTTGCTATTAATTCACTAAATTTCATTGCTGAATCATGATATACCTCAAAAGTTTTATTTTTGGTGTCCATTTTGATAATTAATTGTTGTATCGGAGATTTACATATATTGCTTTTAGTGGTTGCGATGCCACTGGAATAGTTTCAGAAGTCCAATATGGGAGTAGCTGGTTTGTCATTTAAACTCTCGGAGTAGATCAGTCAGACATGTACCTGTTTGAAAAAAAAAAAAAAAAGCTTCTCAGACAAGTATTCTGAAATAGTACAAGTTTCATTTTACTTGTCATGATTCAGTACTGAATCATGAAATGCTTTAAAATCATATTTTTGGTGTTGTTTTTGATGATTATTTGCTGGATCAAAGAATTTACATATATTACTTTTTGCTGGTTGCAATGCCGTTGAAATAGTCTCAGAAGTCCGTTATGTCGGAAGTTGCCTTGTCATTTGTATGTTTCTATTTGGGAGAATATGGTCAGACATATAAGCTATTATCTTGACTAACAGCATACCAATCAGATTAAGCTAAGTGTTGATTTTTTAGCGCCATGCTATACTATTATAATTTGGTTGCTTTAATCAATGCTATAACAAATTCCATTTACAGCTGTCTCACTTACAAAGATAAAGTGGATTTCTATGAGGTCGTTATTCTTTTGCATTCTCAGGTTTATTATGTCAATATCGCATGTTAACCACTTTATGGTATATTTTCTTAAAAATTATTGCCTTTATCATTGCTGTCTTATGTCACAGAAATTCTATATGATTGGAAGAGACAAAAGCAGAACGTTTTGGAAAGTGTTAAAGATTGATAGATTGGAGCCTTCGGAGCTGAACATCCGAGAGGACTCCACCACATACTCAGAATGTGAATGTCAAGACCTGTTGAGGCGAATACATGAAGGAAATAGATCCACTGGTGGACTAAGATTTGTCACCAATTGCTATGGCATAGTTGGTAAGCTCTTCACATTATATTCTTTTACAATGCATGCACGCGAGTGTCCCATCTTTTTTGATGAAGCACTTTTTTCCCTTTTCAGGTTTTATTAAGTTCTTGGGGCCATATTACATGTTGCTTATAACCAAAAGAAGGCAAATTGGTGCCATATGTGGCCATACAGTGTATGCTGTCACCAAAAGTGAAATGATTGCACTTCCAAATTCTACCATGCAACCCGATATGGCTAATTCCAAGAATGAGAACAGGTCATTTTGTCTATTCTGGATTTACTTCAATGGTTAATATGCTTGACACTTTTTGTGGAGAGAGATCATTGCCATTTTTTTAATGAAAGTTTGTTATTGTTGTTGTGGTGGTGTATCAAAAAAGAATATTGTGATGGTAATTTTATTGTTGGACTTTTTGGTACTAATATAGACTTCAGGGACTTTTGTTTCTCATTTGCTGAGAAAAATGTGACTCCAAACCTCTACTTTCTATTTTTAAACTCTTTGGTGGTGTCTCGTATAGAGTGATGACCCCAAGATCCACAGTGATATGGGTGGAGGTGATGAGATCGCTGCATATGGTTGCATCTTAGTGATCCCAAATCGCCCCACTTATAAAATCGCTGCCAACCTACTGATGTTAAACTCGCTCTCAAGAACAGGTTTTCAAGATCACCCCATGCAGTGATGTTGGGCTGAAATTTAGGGACAAAAATGCCCCTCAGTCCAGCCAGAAAAATCGTTTTCGAAAATGCCGATCTCTAGGGAAAAAGTTCTTCTAGTTAGGGAGGGTTTGATAATCCATAATTTTTTTTCCTAGTTGGGAAGGTTTGATAATCTGTTTCACTTACTTTTATATATAATGATTAATTTTTGGTCTTGTTGAATTGCTCTAGGATTATAGTGTTTAATAATTTGATTTATGTTCATGTGTTTTTTTCCTATGATTTATGTGAGAATCTTTTTTTTTTTTTTGGGTTACATGAGAATCTTGTTTAATGGTTGTGGAATATATACAGGGGTAGTTTTAGTATTACATGGTCAGTGATTTTGGATTTTCATAGCATGCCAAGTATGTCAATCATGGAAACTGGAGGATCTTTAATCACTGGAATATAGCATACCAAACACGGTGATCTTAGATCATTGGGGATTGGATTATTTTGGGATGAGGATCATCAGTGATCTAAGATCACTATAATGATTCCATTTGGGCCACCAAACACCACATTTACATTCATTAATCATCCTTGAGCTATACTTATTTAAACGACTCAACATTCTTAAAATTTGGTTTGTGTATGCTAGTATCCTGAATTGCAATTAGGAATCTGTCTTTGTTATTATTGAAAATTTTCAGTGAAGTAGTTTATAATAGTACCTAATCAGTTTTTGTTATTATTGAAAATTTTCAATGAAGTAGTTTATAATAGTGAGTACTTCTCTTTCTATCTATATGTTATTAAAGTTACTTGGGGCTAAAATTCTAGATTGCTCCAGCCTATGTATGGAGGCAAGATGCTGGTATAAAATTTTCATTTCATATAGGATATCAAAGTTATGAAATTCGGGTTTTTTTCTTATTCTTATTGTAGTAGATCATGATTTTTCTGCTGCCACTGCTTTCCTGTTAATTATTTTTTTAATTAGATTTCTTTATTAACAATCACATTTGGGTTCTGTTGACGGCACAGATATAAGAAGCTCCTATGCACAGTGGATCTTACAAAGGATTTCTTTTTCAGCTACTCATACCATGTTATGCGTAGCCTTCAAAAGAACATATGCGATAATCAGACAGGACAGGTTTTATATGAAACAATGTTTGTATGGAATGAGTTCTTGACACATGGAATACGAAGCCATCTCAAAAATACTCGTTGGACGGTCGCACTTGTCTATGGGTTCTTTAAACAAGTAAGATCTTCTGAAATGATCTTATAGGAAATATTGAATGAATGCTAATTTTCTTTGTTAAAGAAAACCTCTTTATGTATCTTATCATGTTCTTCTTGAGATCTGTTATAAATACTTTTGATTATGCTGCACTGTCAATTAGATTCACTTGCAGTATTCAACAAGATTTTTTGGTTCTTCAAGACGAATTCTAATACCGGGTGTCATTTGGGCAATGCGTGTTGATGCTACTGAACATCTGTATCATGTTATACTAAAGTTATCCAGTCTCCTTCTAATTGACCTAGCAATTATTAGATTCAACAAATAAGAGGAAAAGTTTCTGACATTTTAATGTACTCTGGCTTAAAACATGGGAACAGGATTTATCAACTGCACTTAATCACCTAAAGTAACATATAATTTAATTGAAGAATGTATAGATATGTGTATCTATGTTCACATTGAATGTTGAGGGTTGTAGATATCATCAACTGGTGCTGATTCCCCATGTTAGACATCTTAGACATAACTTTGGGGTTGTCCACAATGCATTTGCTGATGCTTGTTTTCCTGCTTGAGGTTATCATATGCTCTAATGCTTTGTGATTGGTATTCATTACCATTGGTGCGAGTAACTATTTGGGATTGTGGATTGTGCAACCATTCTCACATTTTGAAATGTGAATTGAGTTCTTATTTTCTAAGGTCATTCTGCCTCCAAATCCAACAGCATACTCGGATTCTATTGAAAATGAGGTTTAAAAAGTTTTCAAGGAGAAGATGCAAAATAGTTCCTCCTATGAAGACTTGGCATTCAGTGAGTTCGGCAGTTTTGACGTGTAATTTAGGTCTTGTTGGACAATAGCAGCTGGCTTCATACAATACAGAATGGTATCTCTCCTAGTGGTAGTGTCCAAAACATGATTTATTAAAAAGGTCTGCACCAGATGTACTGACTCATACCAGTAGGGGAGCTATATTTGGTGCACCCCTTTATCGAGTGTCAGTACCAGGAACTGGATGGTCCCAGCACTGTACCAATTGGGTATTGGTACAGGTATGAAAACCTGTATTAAAAACCTCACTACCGGCACTATTACTCTTGGGAAGGATAACCCTCTTATACAGAATGCAGCTAGATATTTTATGCTTGGGCCATTTTATGTCATTGCTAACTGACTAGCTAAAAAAATGTACAAGCAGTTTGCTGTTTCAATTATTGTTTACTCCTTTTATCCTTCTGTAGAAACAGAAATTGTAAATTTTAGACAATTAAAGTAAGAAGTACTAAAGAAGCATGCCATCAAAGTCAAACCACTCTTATACTTGATGCATCTTCTTAAAGATGAAGTCAATGTCTAATTTTTAAAGTAATTGATATCCAGGTTCATGCAGGCAATAAAATGAACTTGTGCTAGTTATTCCAGGGATATGTGAGTTAGTGAGCTAAGAGGTATTGGGAGCAGGAGCATTAGGAATAGGGATGTTTTGAAGCTGATGTTTGGACCAAGTAGAAAGACTCTGCTTTTAAGGTACACTTGGTCATTTGTATTGATGTAGGAAGCAGATGGGCAAAGCAGATTCTGTACTAGACATGACCCTGAGGACAGATATGCACTGCTAGACCTTTGTTCTTTGTGTGGATCAAAAAAGGATTTTTAAGTGGTTCTCCATAAGAGCTAATGCCATCTTGATTCATAGTTTGACACGAAGCTACTTATGGTCGGCTGTCAAACTAACTTGCAACTTAGATGGGAAACATTCTTAATTTTAAGACTTACCTGGTTGCCTTACGACGTTATGTCAATATGCTTATTTTGCTTATATTATTTTTCTTTAAAATAGTTCACAAACTTAAAAGTTTGAAAATAAGTGCTTATACATGCCAATTCTTGATTTTGTTTTAAATATTTCCCGAGGTTCCAGCTTTCGCTTTATGCTGATAGGTTCTGTCCTGAGCTGACCCACAAGCTAGGTTTAGCTTTTACGCTTGTTGGAAATTTCTTGGATGTAGGTTCTGCTTCAGATTCATTTCTGTGCCTGTTATGGGGAAGGTCTGTGGAGATGATGGTAGACTGATGTTAATAGCGAAAAGATATTAGAGATATTGCATTTGTAATGTGTCTAAAAGGGCTGTATTTGTAAATAAGTGTTACCATACCTGTATTCCATGGAGTAACAAATTAGATTTTTGTGGCTTTCTTTTTCTTGGTCACCTTACCATGTTTTTCTGTTAGGTCTTGTTTTGCTAGAGAATATTGACAGCTTTATGTCTTGTAAATTCAGGCCAAACTCTCCATATCTGGAAAGGATTTCTGGTTGACACTCATTGCTAGGCGTTCACGTCATTATGCTGGCACCAGGTTATTATATGTTATGTATTCAGATTAATTGTTTTTTCATTTACTTCAATTTCTGATATAGGGATGGCTAAATTGACTTAAAATGTTTGCATAAGGCTGGTTTATTATCATATGCTCTGGATACTTTCATTGTTACGATAGATCCATGTTCTTTGTCGACCATTTAACATTTCTGTTCCACTTGTCGATCAGGTACCGCAAGCGTGGTGTGAATGAGAAAGGTAGAGTGGCAAATGATGTTGAGACAGAACAGATTGTTTTTGAAGACACTCCTGGAGGTGTTCCAACACAAATCAGTTCTGTTGTCCAGAATAGGGGTTCCATACCCCTTTTTTGGACACAGGAAACTTCACGACTGAACCTTAAACCTGATATTATATGTAAGTTTTGAACATGTTACAGACTTACAGTATGGTGTCCAAGATAAGGTTATGATATCCTATTTGATTTGTTCCCCCTTCTTCAGTGCAGAAAAAGGACAAAAATTATGAAGCTACCAGGCTTCATTTCGAGAATTTAGTAAAAAGATATGGAAACCCAATCATTATTTTGAACTTGATTAAGGTAGGCCTCATGCTAAATGTTTGTACCAATTTCTTATGTGTTAAGATATATGCATTTCGATATATATCTAATTATCATCCCCCCTCCCCCACAATGGTTCTTTTTTTTTTCGAAGGCATGTGAGAAGAAACCTCGAGAATCTATACTTCGTGCAGAATTTGCTAATGCAATTGATGTTATAAATCAAGATCTGTCAGAGGAAAATTGTTTGAGATTCTTGCATTGGGATCTTCATAAACATTCTCGGAGGTATCATTGTTCTTCCATTTATTCTTTTTTATTTTTTAAAGCTTTCAAAGAAAGTGTGCTTACTTTAAAGAAAATGACTATTTAAAGATATTATCCTAACCTATTTTTTTTTTCTCCCAGAAAAGCTATAAATGCGCTTACGTTGTTGGGTAAAGTAGCAGCTTATGCTTTGACTTCAACAGGCTTCTTTTACTATCAAGTTACACCAGCTTTAAGGCTTGAGGGTGCTATAAAATGGCCTAGCCTTTCGTGAGTATTTATTTTTATGCATTTTTTTCTTTCTCATGCAGTCTTTCTTCATGCACTATATACAATGCATGGTGTCAAAAATCGTCGAATGACCAGTACCATACTGTTCTGGTGCAAAACTAGCACCTTTATGGGTGCTGGGATGCTGAAACAGCAGTACCGATACCATATTGGCCAGACCGGCCTGCACGGATACA
Organism: Elaeis guineensis; assembly: GCF_000442705.2. NCBI lineage: Eukaryota > Viridiplantae > Streptophyta > Magnoliopsida > Arecales > Arecaceae > Elaeis > Elaeis guineensis. Next base: position 92,405,257 of record NC_025995.2, read on the forward strand.
TTTCATTAGTACCAATACCATCACAATAATGTACTGTTACAATGGAAAAATGGTACAGGATTCAGTACCTGCATTTAAAAACTGGATACAAACTATATATTTCTTTTTGATGAAATTCTAAACAAGTTGTTCTTCATATCTTTGGTTATTGTTTGGCAGAAAGTAGATATATTATCTGCAATTTAAATTTCAAAATATGAAACTTTATTCTAATAAGAATTCCTAAATCACATTGTCCTTGTTTGAAGAAAAAGCACATATGCAGTCCCTAGACTCTCTTTAACTTTAATAACCTATTTCTTAAGTTCCATCCCCAAAATCAGGGCTAAATTTCAAATTGTATTTTTGTTGATCCATACTCATTCGGTAATGGCACATTTGGATCACAGAATGGGGATTAGAGTGGAACGGAAATGACATTGTTGGTCGTGGTCCTGCATTTGGTTTATACCACAAGTAGAGCTATCAATTTGGGTTGGGCCCGTTGGGTTAGCCCGCCCCGCCATATAAATGGGGTGGGTTGGGTTTATATTTTAGCAACCCGTTTAAAAGTGGGTTAAATGACCCGTCCCGTTTGGATTGACGGGTCGGGGCGGACTGATCCATCTCTTTTTATTTATACATACATATATATATTTCAAAAAAGGGTTATAATGTTATTGAAGAGATAATTGATGAAAAAGAGGAAGAAGATGAAGAATTGAATGATGAGGACCGCAATAATGATATAAAAGATAATTTTTGAAATTTTGATTTGCCTCTAAATTAGTTTGAAAATTGAAACTTAAAATTTTTTAAGTTTGGGTTGTATTAAGTATTTAGTTTAAGTTGACAATTTCATTTTATGACTCTAAGAATTAAGATGTGAAATTTGATAGGTTGATTCGAGCTCAAATCAAATATGAAATTCAGTTCATATTACTATTTATAGGATTTTTTGTTTAAAATTTTGACGGGTTGGTCTGTTTAACCTGCGGCCCATGACAGATCGGGTCGGATTGGGGTTTTTCCAACCCGTCAGTTAAACGGGCCAGCCCACCCCAACCCGTTTAGAGGTGGATCGGGATGGGTTGGGGCAGGTCGGCCCGTCTTCATAGCTCTAACCACAAGTAATAGAATTTGAAATCACTATTTCATTAAATAAATGAGTTGTGGTGACACTCTTAAATTGGAGGAATATTGACGCAGCTTAAGCCACGTTTCGATGGAGAGAGAAAGAAGATGCACAAATCAAAGGAAGAAGAAACTCTCTTCTCTTTTGATTCAATAACACAAAATATTCTCAACTGATTACAACGTTGGTCAAAGGAGCCTTATTTATCGAGCAAAAGTCCTAATCTAATAGCAAAAAGACTATAAATAAAATAGAAAAAAGATTAATATAAGGATTGAACTCTCAATCCGACTAGGATTCTTTTGAGCTCTCGTTGATCTATCAAACAATAGAATTAGGCTCCAAAATTTGGAGTGCCGGCAAAGTTCCAGCCTCATAGAGCATGAAAAAAACTTTTCAAAATAGGGTCATAATAGCAATTCTGAACTGGATGAGAAAGTTATGATCGTTCTAGCTCAGCAGTATCAAAATCGACAGGGTTAGGTGCAGTCAGTCTGGTTTCTTGATCTTTTAGATCCGTTTCTTCAAATTACGATTTGTATTAGCTAAGATGTTTGCGTCATACTCTCCAAGTTTGAGAGAACTCATTCTTGAGTTTGAATAATTCAATGCTCCTGCAAGAGTAATTCATTAGAAGGTTGATGCTGGTCTTTAGTGTTGGAGTCGGCAGATCTTTCTTCTTCATCGGTGCTAGAGTAATCTTTTGATGGTCCTTCTAGAATATGTAAGTATTCCGGCGACCATCATAGATGACACTGCGATCATACTGTCAAGATCTTTCTAAAAGCAAATGACAAGCATCCATGGCAACGACGTTGTAGTAAACTTCGTCAAAGTATTTTTATTCGATAGAAAACGAGACAAGACAGCGATTATTGACAACCACCTCGCTCCCTTTCTAGAACCATGATAGCTTGTATGGCTGAGAATGCTTTTTTGTGATTAGATTCAGCTTAAAGATGACCTCTTGAGAGATGATATTCTCATAGCTATCTCCATCGATGATGATCTTGTAGACTTTTTCTTTAATGTAGCAGGTGTGAATGTTATTAGTCTGTCTTCAATTTTTTTCCTCCTTTTTGGGAGCAAGCAGGCTCTTCCGAATAACTAAAGCCTCTCCTTTATCTCCAACAAGTAGAGAATCATCGTCCTCTTCGCCTGCTTCATAGATAGGCTTTTAATCCTCATCAAATAGCTTTTCTTCTTCAATCAGCAATTGCTTTTTGGATCGTCCAGCAGGCTTCTTACGCTTGCTTCGCATTTGTCCATCTCGCCATAGTTGTAGCACCGCAATGTAGAAGATCCAGCCAGAGTTGGCTTTGAGGACTTTGTATCAATAGCATCACGAACAGGAGGGGTAGAAGTTGGGTTGCATCGCACGTCCCTCTGATTATTTGATGCTTGATTGCTCTGTGGGATAAGATCAGATCTAGATATAGGTCTTCATTGCAGCTACTCCTCAGCGATTATAGCATGGTGGTATACTTTCTTGACCATCCACAGGGAGTGGAGTCTCAAGGTATCTTGGATTTGTTGTCTTAAGCCATCCAGATATCTCACCACCATCTGCTCTTTGATCTCCACCAGGTCGTTTCTGATGATTAGTTGGTAGAGTTTTTCTGTGTATTCATCCACGGATCTAGGATCTTGTTGGAGATTTTGCAGACGTTGGTACAAGGACTGCTTGTAGTTGAAGGGCAAGAATTGCTTCCTTAGTGTCTTCTTCATCTTCTTCCAATCCTGGATTTTTGGCTTGCCTCTGCACTTCCTGATTTTCTTTAGCCATTGCCACCAGGTAGAAGTCTGATCCATTAACTTCAGCGTGATAAGCTTCACTTTGTTGTCTAAAATCTCCTTGTTTTCGGAGTTGCACTCGATCTGATCCAGCCAATCGAGGAACACCTCCATTTGTAGACTACCTAAATATTTAAGTAGATCTATTTTGATGGAATCAAACCAGCGGGTTGACCGCTCGAATGACTCGCCACGATCTTCTCGTCTGTGGATGGGAATACCTCGGCGGAAGGGATTCTCAAAATTTGAAGCTTCTCCATCAGATCTGTGATCTTCTAGTTCCACTTTGGATCTCGCATCCCAATTTTTCAACTGCATAAGACGTGCAGTTAATTTTGCCACCTGTCTGCTCAAATTTTTATACTTTATCATCAGATCCCATTCTTGCTGCATGATTTTATCATGTGCCGCCGCCGTCTGATTTGTAGGTTGGTTCTTCTTACGACCATCATCCTCATCAGGACTGTAGAGAAGAATCACCGCATAAAGATCGGTTGGGCTCTGTATCAACTAACGCAGCCTAAGCCACATTTCGATGGAGAGAGAAAGAAGATGCACGAAACAAAAGAAAATGGCAAAGGAAGAAACTCTTCTCTTTTGATTCAGTAACACGAAAATATTCTCAATTGATTACAGTGTTGGCCAAAGAGGTTTTACTTATAGAGTAAAAGTCCTAACCTAATAGCAAAAGGATTCAGAAACAAAGTAAAAAAAAAAAGATTAATATAAGGATTGAAACTCCTAATTCGATTAGAATTCTTTCGGTCTCCTATTGACCTGTCAAACAATAAAATTAGACTCCAAAATTCGGAGTGACGGTGAAGCACCAGTCTCGTGGAGCACGAAAAGAGCTTTTTGAAATGGAGTCATAATAGAGATTCTGACATCGGCTGAGAAAATTATGACCATTCTAGCTCAACAGTGTCAAAATCAATAGAGTTAGGTGCAGTCAGTCCAATTTTTTGACCTTTCGAATCCGTTTCTTCAAATTATGGTTTGCACCAGCTAAGACATTTGCGTCATACTCTCCTAACTGGAAAGAACTTATCTTTGAGTTTGAAGAATCCAGTGCTTCCTGCAAGTAAGAGTAATTCATCAAAAAGTTGATGCTGGTCTCTAGCTTTGGAGTAGACAGATCTTTCTTCTTCATCCCTGCCAGAGTAATCTCCTGACGGTCCTTCTAGAATGTATAGGTATTTCGGTGACCATCATAGGTAATGCTGTGATCATACTGCCAAGGCTTCCTAAAAATAGATGACAAGCATCCATAGCAACGACGTTGCAGCAAATTTCGTTGAAGTATTTTTGTCCGATAGAAAATGAGACAAGACAGCGATTATGGACAACCATCTCACTCTTTTTTCAAAACCATGATAGCTTGTATGATTGAGGATGCTTTTTTGTGATCAGGTTCAGCTTAGAGATGGCCTCTTGAGAGATGATGTTCTTGTAGCTACCTTCATCGATGATGATCTTGCAGATCTTTTCTTTAATGATGTAGCAGATGTGGAAGATATTGATCCGTCTTCGGTCTTCCATTTTGGGAGCAAGCAGATTCTTTCGAATAACTAGAGTTTCTCCTTTATCTCCGAAAAATAGAGAATCATCATCCTCTTTACCTCCATCATAGATACGCTCTTGATCCTCATCAAATAGTTCTTCTTAACTGCTTTTTGGGCCGTCTAGTAGGCTTCTTACACTCGTTTTGTATGTGTCCGATCTCGCCACAGTTGTAGCACCGCAACATAGAGGATCCAGCGGGATTGGCTTGAGGACTTTGTATCAACAGCACCACGAACAGGAGGGGTAGAAGTTGGGTTGCGCCGCACGTCCTTCTGATTATCTAATGTTTGATTGCTCCATGAGGTAGGATCAGATCTGGGTATAGGTCTTTGTCGTAGTTGCTTTTCAATGACTATAGCACGGTGGTATGCTCCCTTGACCATCCACAGGGAGTGGAGCTTTAAGGCATCTTGGATCTGCTACCTTAGGCCACCCAGATATCTTGCCACCATCTGTTCTTCGCTCTCCATTAGGTCATTTTTGGTGACCAGTTGGTAGAACTCTTCCGTGTATTCATTCATAGATTTAGGACCCTACCGGAGGTTTTACAGGTGTTGGTACAGGGACTGCATGTAGTTGAAGGGTAGGAAGTGCTCTCTCAACATCTTCTTCATCTTCTAGTCTTGGAACTTTGGGTTGCTTCTGCGCTCTCTGATTTTCTTCAGCTGTTGCCATTAGGCAGAAGTCCGACTCGTCAACTTCAGCTCGACAAGCTTCACCTTCTTGTCGTCTGGGATCTTGTGCTCGAAGATGTGCTTGATCTGATCCAGCCAATCTGGAATACCTCCGTTTGTAGACTATCCGAATATTTAGGCAGATCTATTTTGATGAAATCAAACCAGCAGGTTGATCGTTCGAACGAATTGCCATGACCTTCTCGCTGGTGGATGGGAATATCCTGATGGAAGAGATTCTTGAAATCTGAAGCTTCCCCATCATATTTGTGATCTTTTGGTTCTACATCGGATCTCGCATCCTGATTTTCCAACTGCGTAAGACGCGCAGCTAGTTTTGCCATCTGTTTCCTCAAATCTTCGTACTCTATCATCAGATCCCATTCCTGCTGCATGATTTCATCATGTGCTACCGTCGCCTGATTTATAGGTTGGTTCTTCTTAAGGCCACCATCCGTCATCTGGACTGTAGGAAAGAATCACCGCACAAAGATTGGTTGGGCTTTGATACCAACTGACGTAGCTTAAGCTACGTTTCGATGGAGAGAGAGAAGATGCACAAAACAAAGAAAAAGGGCAAAGGAAGAAGAAACTCTCTTCTTTTTTGATTCAATAACACGAAAATATTTTCAACTGATTGCAACATTGGTCAAAGGGGCCTTGGTTATAGAGTAAAAATCCTAACCTAATAGCAAAAGGACTCGTAAACAAAATAAAAAAAGATTAACATAAGGATTGAAACTCCCCATTCGATTAAGATTTTTTCGGGTTCCTGTTGATCTATCAAACAATAAAATTAAGCTCCGAAATTCAAAGTGATGGCAAAGCTCCAGCCTCGTAGAGCACGAAAAGAGCTTTTCGAAATGGGATCATAATAGCAATTCTGACATCGGATGAGAAAGTTATGATCGTTTTGACTCAGCAGTGTCAAAATCGACAGGGTTAGGTGTAGTCAGTCTGGTTTTTGGATTTTTCAGATCCGTTTCTTCAAATCACGGTTTGCACCAGCTAAGACTTGTGTGTCACATATTCATTCCCATTCCTATAGTATTGAATGTTGTTTTTGGTCTGACCTAGTTAGCAGCATCTATGGCACAAGTTGGGAATCAGCAATATGTTTGGTATGAATTAATTAGGTAAAACTTGAAAGAGTGAATGGTTTGATTAAAATTTGGATTTAAAAAAAATATGTTAAACTTTGATTCCATTCTTTAGTCATTATAGAATACAACTAGCTAAATCAGGTGCAAATGAAATAACTTTTTTTTCCTGTAGTTTCCTTCAATTTGTGCCCAGAAAATGGAATCGGAATGTCAATTTTGATTCCTCATTTTCCATGCTGGTTCCATCTTGATTCCTGATTTGATTTTTTTTACTATTCCCATTCCATTTGAATTTTAATTTATTTTTTCATTTTCTTTAATCATTCAGCAAAAGCATGCTGTAAGTTCCAATTCAGTAGCAAACCTCCATTATGACACTCCTTTATTACCATTCATTCAAGATGGAGTACTCTTAACTATGATGTTTATCTAGCTCTTCTACAGTCACATCCTATCGGTATTAAAGCAAAAAAACCTACTTGATAGAGAACAGAAAGTGCTTGTATTAAGATATGGAACTGGTTAAAAAGAAGAACTCTGGGTGATGCGGTATTCCCATGCCACAATCAAGGAGATGTATCATGTAGTAGACATGCTACTACTAAAGGTGTCAATATCCTGAGTTAGGCTTAAATGCCTGGTCCCCTTCCCAAATGCTGGATACTAGGTCCCTGCCTGGGATATATGACCAATTGGTACCTGATTCTTGGAATCAAACCTCGTACCCACCAAGATTTGCTTTTCTGATGTCTCTCTTTTTCCTTTATTTGCCTCAAACCCCAGTGTCAACCCATTGTAAACCTTATCCCTTGAATTTGATCTTCATCTCGATACCCATCCTATCCTTCCTCTCTCTTGTCAATCTCCCTGTTATAATTTTACCCATCTAAGTCCTAACCATTAATCATCCAGAACCTATTGCTACCACTTGAAACCTAGATTACCCAAGCAAAAGGGAAGTCGGGGAAAAAAAGAAGATTTAAAGAAATGTTGGAAATTACCAGCAACTTCAGGACAACTTAAACTAACCTTTTGGGATGCAGAATTGGGATATGAGAGATAACACCTTTACACTTATGAGAAGAAGATCTTGCTTGTCATGGAGTTCCTGGTCCTTTGGGATGGCATTACCAGTGATTGAGCTTGTTAGAAGAGCGGACAATCCAACACTGCTTGCATGAGAGAGAAAAGAAGAGCTTGGGAATTATATTCATTTGATTCTTGAATCTGGAAAAGTTGTTTATATTCAACAATGAATTGGCCTATTACATTTTTGGGCTAGAAATGTTTAAATAATCCAAACCTAGGATCAGCTTGAGTAAATTTTTAAGCCATAGGTTTTAGGCTTGGCTCAGCCTGTTGCTCAAGTCCGGAACTCAAGCCTGGAGATCCCATGGTGGGCTTTTAGGTGATTGCATCAACCGGCCCATTCAGCCCTTAGGTATTATCCATAGATGTTGCTAACAAACGATTCAACTTGAACCTTTAATAACGATTGAAGTTATTGGAAGAGATTCCAAGAAAGAAGAGGACTATGTAGAAGAAGATTAGTAAATCAAACATCGAGAGGAGGTCGATAAAGGAGAAGCCTTGTTCATCAAACATCTTAAAAAGTAAGCATATAGACCATGAGAAAATAAAAATCCATGGAATCACTTGAAGCTTGAGGTTTTGTACTGTTACTTATGGTGTAACAAGAATCATATGTCCTAGGAGATAGCTGAAACACTTGCCTTGATTAGGATATAAGAGATCATGTATATCATGATTTGATGCTCTAATCATCATATGAGATTTTCTTATTAATTGTGGGCAGCTCATTCTTGTGGTTTAACCTTAGGTTTTTGACACTCTGTAGTCTGTATTTTGGATGCTTGAGATTGACATTTAGGCATTCATGCCTAAACCTGTTACTTCAAGTGGTCAAACGTAGCAAGACAACATTTGTCCAGCATGTGCGGTATTTGCAGCAATGATGATGGCTTTACTGCTTGAGTAGTGATAAAGGTTTCTAGGTCTATATCAAAGTTCCACCAATCATAAGGTTCTTGCCAAACTTGAGGATGAGTTTTGTTCAACTGATGCAAATTGGTTGCTTTCTTTGAGGATTAGATACCACGCTATGAAAAATTAATTGTTTCTTGGGAAGTTTGCTATATTTGCTGAGTTAGTATGTGATTCTGTCTTTCTTTTATCAAGGCATTTACTACTGTCCAGAATGGAAGTGGTGATCTTCCCTCTTTTGTAGCTACCAGTCATCATTGATTGAAAGGTTAACATATTCTTCTAATTGCGGATGCCATATTATTTCATTGTATAAGGATGATTATTATGGAAGCAAGCTTTCTACTTGAAGATATATGATTGCAGCATTCTCCAGCATTGCCAGCAAAGTCCAAGTTCGTTTATGGAGGGAAGTTTTGAAATTGCTTAGTAACTCACTGGAGCAATTACTTTGTTGAAAAATACTGGATTTTTTTTTTTTTCAAGACAACCATAAGAACCCTGGCTTACACTTTGTTGGAATTAGCTATTTAATTGAACCATAGACAACCAAAACTGTTTTGGCCCTCGACATAATTGAGTTAAAAAGTGCTACTTAAATGACAGATGAGGTTTGTTGTACTTTACTCGCATTTCTTGATCCCGTACAGCCCGAAAAGTCATTTTGTATGCACGTAATTTTTCCTCGAAACAATTCATTCTGAAGCACAGGTTTGATCTATTTTTCAGATTAATTCAGCAGCACTACGTCTTAAATTATCCTTTTTTCCTTCTTTTCTGAAACATTATACTAAACTTATCTCTACCCAGTTTCCTACAAACTTTAATTTGTAAACAATAGAGCCTACCCTGCTAAGACCTCATGAAAGCCTCCCATTCTGTAGACTGGGGTGTAACCTGTTTATTGTACCTTAATCAGAAAGGCTCCTTCCTTGCTGTAAGTCATTTCTCTGTTCATTTTGTCAATTCGAATAAAATGTGGAATCTTTGAAGAGGCATATTTTATACTCTTGAGCCACTATGAAAATGTGGAATTGCTGCTGTCTTGTTATCTGCATTATACGTTGCATTTGACATATCTTCTTTAGGGATAACATGTTTTGCAACATCAGACTTGTCTTGCTCATTCATATCTGACATGTGCATCTTGTACCACCATCCAGCAAAAGATCAAATGAAGACCTAGGAGAGGAGTTCCTGACAACCCCCATCCACAAATCCTCAATCCAACATGACCTTGTCCAGCTTTGATAAAACTGTAAACTGTAAAGGACATCTCTTGAATTTTTTACGGTAGGTCTCTTCCTTTGAGGTTGGGATACTAACCATGTCTAGGGAGTATTCATTCATCATGACCCAAATATTTCCTTGCTTTATATTCAGATGATATATAGGTGAAGATCTAATCATTGTTAGAAGTGCAGGATCTTTGCTTTCTAGTCTTGTCTAATTTATGCAGCATCCTTCATGGTAACAAAATCCAGCAGTCTTTTGGAAAACTTTGTGATTATTTGCTGTACAAAGACCAACCATATTATTTTGTGATTTATTTGTTGATCCATGAATCTGTCATGAATTAGTCAAAAAATTCATAAATTTTGTAAATATATTGTGAGAATCAGAACTATTCGGGCTTGTAGGCTTTGTGAGGCAGAAGGAGCAGGTGATTATAGGAAAGAAAAAGGATTATGGGATGTGGGCAGGTGGCCTAGGGACATGGAGGGGAAAAACAATTTGGAATAGTAAAAGGCTAGGTGGGCCCTGCTCTTTAAGTTTTTTCAGATAAAATAATTAAGGTTGGCAATGTTGTCTCTTTCCTTAGAGGGCAGGCCTTGGTGTAATACTAAGGTTACTCTATTGTGACTTGGAGGTTATGGGTTCGAAACATAGAAATAGCCTTTCTACACATAGGGGTAAGGTTCTGTATATTTGACCCTCCCAAGATCTTGCAATGGCAAGAGCCTCATGCATTAGCTTGCCCCTTTTTTAATGTTGTCTCTTTCCTTTCCTAGTAAAGATGTTCTTTTTAACTCTTTTTAATATTCTTCTAACAAAAAAGGAATCTCTTTTAATATTTTGAATGTAAGAAAAATTACATCTCAAGGTATGTACATCCAGGACTGGGAAGTTGCCAGAAGCTTTTTTCTCATCTTATGAGAAATCATGATTTTTTTGAATTTACAAATCCTAAAACTTCATCATTTCAAAAGAGTCTTGTCTTTTCTTTAATTAGATTGGAGTATACAACTCAACTAAGTGTTAATCCCAAAATAGCAGGGGTCAGCTACATGAATCTTTTTCCTCCATTCCATTCAGTTTAGGGCCTTACTTTCTAAAAGGTGAAAGATGTTGAGATTTCAAGTCCTTCCTTAGTAAGGGTGCACTTGATATCTCAACATCTTCATTAATCCATTCACTTACACCACTAATTAGATGCTGAGGCATTTCGCTGCCTTAAGAGAGTTATAGTTGGACCAAAAGATGATATATTATAAATGTTAAGAAAGCGATTTTATTATGAAAATATGTGACAATAACAAATTCATATGATCAATTATATTTAAATATTCTTTTTCGTACTTATTAATTTAATCCGTGAACTTTCCCTGATTTTTGTCGGAATTTTCTGGATTTTTTCTGAATTCCAAAATTTTCAACATTGCTGAATTATTCCCAACCACTACTTGACTATGATTCCCTCAGCTCACTATATAATTTGAAGTGTGTGTGTGTGTGTATCTTAATGCAAGTAGTTTATCACTTGATGTAGCACTTTGTAGGACCTGATAAATTAGAATATCCTTCCAAACTTATGCTTTAGGTCATGTAAGTGGGTAATCTGAAGGATCTGATTATCATAGATAACATATGTGTGCCTTCTGTATAACTGCATTTGCTGCAATTTTTTTCTAGTGTCTTCCCTCTCTGGGCTAACATAAGCATGTTTCTGATAATTAAAAAATCAAAATTACATCTATAGAAAAGTAATGCTTGCAGTGTACGTTTAAGAGCAAAGTATAACAGTTTCTTGTTTGTTTACATTGTGAATTCCATAATATGAATATTCATGAATTCTTAACTAATGATAGGACTGGGACACATATAATATGCATATTAAATTTCAATGGCATATATCTCTCTGACGGTCACATGGTTACTTTCAACTTAACGAACTATGCAGGCCCTTTTTTCCCAACCTAACTTCATTTGGGCAACAATTCAGCACCAGTTTAGAGGATTTATGTCAAGTTGAAAGCTGGTCATATAATCTACTACTTATTATTTGATTGTGATGCCAACACCATATAATAGGATAAGGCTTGTTGATTAAGGATAAGACTCAAACCACCCATACTAATCAAGAGAATTTATTTCTCCAGTTCCAAGACACTTCTAATTTTTCCTTAATATTCTTTTGATCATATATAAAATAAATCATGCTGATGTGCTCTTACAGACTTAGATCCATACATTGAACTTAATAGCCAATTTAGATATGCATCACTTCAGAAATTTAGAAATGTTGCAGGGCATATATTTCATACATGCTTAATTTTTATCATTTGTAGTTTATTAATATGGTTAATACTCATGATATACAGGAATGATGATGTTGGTAACTGGTCATGTAATAATCACAAAAGCAGCAGCAACAAGAATTATAACAGTGATGATGCTGAGATCTCAGCTGATGGATCCCAGGAAGATAATGCAGTGATATCTGATACCTCTGGACCTTCAACCACAGAGGATAAAGCTACCAGTAGTGAAAATTGCTTGGTTAAGCCACCTACGTTACAAAAGGGCATCCTACGCACAAATTGCATAGACTGCTTGGATCGCACTAATGTTGCACAATATGCGTATGGTTTAGCTGCTCTCGGACATCAACTACATGCCTTGGGCTTAATAGATGTTCCCAAAATTGATCTAGATGCTCCTCTGGCTGATGATTTAATGAGCTTTTATGAGACGATGGGCGACACACTTTCGCTACAGTATGGTGGTTCTGCTGCTCACAAGAAGGTATGGTTGCAGAATGTTATCTATGATTTTTTATGCCATTAGTCTTTCAAAAAGCTGTTTCTATCATTGGATACAGCTGGGTTGGTGGATTCATTGTAGTCTTATAGCCAATGTTTCTTACCATATGTATATTGCTTGTTTTATCCTGTCTTTCTTTTTCTTTGGAGATTTAAAAATTTTTGAATTTTATACAGAGGGATGAGGAGAAGATACAAGCTTGGATTTCTTGATCACCAGTATAATGGATTAGTGCTCTAATGCTGGGATACAGAAATAGTTTCCATATTTTTAAATTTAACAGTATAGGAATATTAAACTATAATAATTAGGCCTGTGCCAGTGATTTATTTTTTGAAAAGTTATGTATCCTTTTGGGAATGTGAAGATATTCAGGTTCCCCATTTTGTTCAGGATATCAGTTGTGATACGCATGGAAGTGATTATGAAAATTTTGTACGTATGAAGCTCCGTGAGTTGATATTTCTCTGAATTTTTCTCTGGATGATTTAGACTCTGGTCATGTAAAGATTTATTGAATAAACCTGTCTTTTATCATTTTCATATTGCAGAAAAGAGTCAATTCTTATTTGAGTTTGTGTTTGGATTTTGGAACCATACCTTACCAATGATATTTACAAAATGTGACTTTGTGTGAAGATGGTTTTAACAGAAGCGAAGTATCATAGAGCCATGCTTCCAATAATCTTTTTAGCACATGCATAACTTTTTTATCATTTCTTTGTTTCATATCAAATGATTTCTCAGAAAAAAAAGGGAAGAAGTATCTCATGTGGTTGATCCTGGGTTTAAAGTTTGAACAACTGTTGCAGGGAATGGAAATTTACTTCAAGAGCAATTACTGTTTATGCAGAAAATTTTCTTGTCAAAAATATGTATTAGCAAATTAATATAAACAAGAATTTAGAGCATCTGTGAATGGTGCAACCCAAGTCCATTCCCTCGTGCTCCAACACAGTGAATATCTGTATTAAACTGAACAATGAGACTCTTCTAGCACACTAAATAGACAAGCAATCTTGCCCTGGAAGAGGTTGGAACTAACTACCAATGTATTATTTTACTTTCCACAAAACTAGTTATTTATAGATTTTATTTTGTTTGAAGAATTTTAATGATATTTTGCCCAAACATATTCAAATAGCAATCTTACATGTGTGGCATTTAAATTATTTTCGATAGAAGCACTAATGCCAGGTGCTGGAAAGGACCAACAGTGCCTTGACAGGATATCATGGTTCCAAGTTGACCCTCCATTTGGCTGCATGTGCTAGAAATTTTATAGACTTGGATGTTTGTTTTAAATATTGTAGTTTCTTTGCTCCTTTTTTTTTTTTTTTGTGTGTGCCTCTATTAGCATGCTTTTCTTCATTAGCATGCTATTCTTCACATGGGTCACTAAATTAACCATATGCCAAAAGACTGAAAAATGTTAGACACAGGAGAGTTATGCGCCTCCTACAAGTTAACATCTTTGTCAAAGGACTATCTGAAGTGGATCACTGAACATGATGTTTAGATCAATGAGTCATCTTTGGTGCCCCTTCCAGATATCAAAAGGTGTAAAAGCAACCAATTACTACAGCTGTCGGAAAGTAGCTGGTGCTTTATTTTCTTGATCATCTAGGAACAGTAACTGTTTCAGCCTGGGAATTGGCCCTTAGAGTAGAGTGGCCCTTAAGAAGCCTGCTATCATTGTTCCTGCTCTTTTCTATTAGTGAACCAAACTTAACTTTGTTTAGCCTCGCATGTATTGTTGCCTTTGCTTGTGAGATGCATTTTCTATTATTTTTCTGATGATGGTCCTTGCTAATGTACCACCATTCAAGTGCCTTTTACTCATTGTATTTGGTAATGCTTTGTAGATATTCTCTGAGAGAAGAGGTCAATGGAAGGCAGCAACCCAGTCTCAAGAATTCTTCAGAACACTTCAAAGATATTACAGCAATGCCTACATGGATGCTGAAAAACAAGATGCAATAAACTTGTAAGTTCATGATAAATCTTTGTGAATTCACTTGACCTCATGGCCTTCTATTGCATCCGCAATGAAATTTCATTTTGTTGTGGACTGCAGTATATTGGTTGATTTGCTATCTAATGATGCAGATTCTTGGGCGACTTCCAACCTCAACAGGGTAAACCAGCCCTGTGGGAGCTGGGCTCTGATCAGCACTGCAGTATGGGGAAACATGCTTATGCTTTTGCTGATGAAAATGAAAGGTATTTTTAATAATACATTCTAGTGACTTTGTGTGTGGTGCACAAAACTATTTAGTTGCTTCTATCAATTTACTGTGAGAAAAGAATCTTTCTTGTTGTCTTCTTCATTTTTTTTTTTTGTTTTGTGGTGGTGATCGTAAAACTGCATAGTTATTAGTTAACTCCAGTGATTTTTTCCCGTGGTTAGAATGATGTCAGCTCCACTCAAATCTTATAGTGGAAAAGTATTTCGCTGATGGTCTAGGATACTAGAAACCTGACCTTCATATCTCCATTGAATTTATTTTTGAGGTCAGAAATCATTGATATTTTCTTAACATTCATATTTGGTTCCGTAGGTCATTTTTCAAAAGATCCCTATCGGATGGCAACATTCTGCATGGAAGCAATACACCCTCAAGCTGTAATGTTAGCTGCAAAAAGCTCCCTAAGTCAGCTTTGTCTGATAGAAAGCATCAAGTGGGAGATGCCAAGGGTCTGTCTGATTCAACACCAGATATTTCAACCTGTGAAAGTGATGTATCATATTCCAGGTCAGCTGCTATAGATTTTGAAATTTATTGCACTAAGAAGCTCCTGATTTTGACTTAATTTCTGATGTCAAGGTTCATATTTTAGCCAAACACTGTAGCAAATAAAGCAGATGACATATTGGGATCCTTTTTCATTTCACAAAAGCAAAAAAAAAAAAATGTAGACAAGGACAACCCGCACAACTACCGCCTTGACAGTAAACATATTTCTCCCTATTTTCTGCAGGTACACTCCCACAATATCTCGTAGACAGCTTTTTCTAGATAATGGGCATAGTTATTTCTATGAAAGTGGGGATTCAAATTTCCTGGACCTTGATTGGCTTTCATCTTCTAGTAATTCATGTGAGGTGGAAATTTATGAAAGGTGATCTTCTAGCCAGAATTTACTATGTAGTTGTAACGTCAACTTAAATTGTATCTGAATTTCAACACATGTTGTAATTTCTGCTCAAGCTTTTCTTTGTTGTGTTAATGTGCACACATCCTGCATACTTGTTGGGGGTATATCTGAGCTGCTTTATGAATTTTCTCCAATTGATTGCTGCTGCTTTTATGGTACAGTACAAGTTAGAAGAGTCTCTACAGACTATTTATATAATTTTTGATTTTTGAACTCCTTTGTGTCAAATAAAGATATCTTGAACCTTAACTAATCATGTTTTATGCTCGTTTGTTTTTATGCTATCTTAACTACCATTAAGTATGGAGGTTGGTCTTGTTTTCTTCATTCTTCCCCCAACTTGACGTATATTGTATGTGTAAGACCAATTAAGTTGTCTTCATGCAACATAATATACTTATCAGTTATATCTCTTTGAACCCTTTTCTCTTGTTACCAAAACTTGTGGAATATTTTAACAGTGCTTTTATGTTCTTGCAGGTCCAGAAACATGAACTCTCCAAGCGAGAATCTGTCCACCGAAAACGTCATAAATGGCATAGCTACTGAGATAACACCACCTTTAAGTGAGAATGGGACTGGCATAAAGGTCAGTGGTCCTATTCCACAGTCGTTCAATTTCATTTCTTCACCTCTTGACCGGGTCAGAACTTGTATTTTAAATTTTGACAGTCTGGGGCTTGTATGACTTGAACCGATGATCTAAGACAAAAAAAATTGATTAACTGGTGCACCTTACTTCAGATCCTTTGAAATGGACCACACACATTAACCTCTAGATAAGGTCTAAGTGGAGTTTTAAGATGAGAAGGGATAAGATAGAGAAAGAATGCAATGTTAGTTCAGAAGCCTTTGGAGCTTATTGTCCCAGTAAAATCAGGATAATATGTTTCTCCCAAAAGGCAATTTAAGAAATCTAGTTTTTTTTTTCCTGGTTTTTTCCTGTTGCTTCTTGCTACAAAGCCAATCCATTCTTTACCCAGGACAGAGAAATGCAACCAGCCAAAGTGTCTTCTTTTTTTGGGTGAGGAAGACAAAGCCCCTTTTACAACCTCTAATAACTATGAGAACAGACATCAGCATGGTACAATGAAAGTTACATTTTAGGAAAGTGTCTTTTAACGTACCAAAATAAGTTTACCATTTCTGTTTGTTCAACTGCCGCAGATATTTGGCAGCCATTGGGCAGAGGCAGAGAAGATATTCTGTATAGGTCCTGTATTTTGAAATATATATATATATATATATATATATATATATATATATATATATATATATATATATATATATATATATATATATATATATATATATGTGTGTATGTGTATGTGTATGTGTATGTGTATGTATATATATATATATA
Organism: Elaeis guineensis; assembly: GCF_000442705.2. NCBI lineage: Eukaryota > Viridiplantae > Streptophyta > Magnoliopsida > Arecales > Arecaceae > Elaeis > Elaeis guineensis. The sequence goes on from NC_025995.2 coordinate 92,422,075, forward strand.
TATATATAGAGAGAGAGAGAGAGAGAGTGGATCTCTACTCACATCCGATCAGATCGAGATTTGATGATGGGGTCTCATATCGATAATCTGAGCTGTTGCATGTGATATATGACCTTTAAACTACTTATATACCAAAAATTATGTAATCAGGAGATCCCTAGTTTATACATCAAATGGTCAAAAGACATATAAATCATGAGTGACCAAAAATTAATGCAAGTCATGAGTTCAAGTGGAATTAATCCATCTATACAGTTAGTGTTATGAATCTGAAGCATTAAATTTTATCTGATACTAGAAACTGCTGTCTTCTTAGAGCTAGTACATATTTGTACATTTTTTTGTGTGTGTGAAATTGAACATGATTAATTTTAACATGGCAAAAGGTTTCATACATTAATAATTTGACATCATATTTGAAACTTACATATCAGATGGCATTTCTGTATATTTAACTTGACTAACTCTGTGTATCGAATTTTAACATGAATCCTCATTCGATGATCTTTAACATGACAAAATGTCATATATTAATAAGTTGACAACATATTTGAAGCTTACATATTAGATGACATTTCTGTGTTATTTAACCTAATTCTGTATATCAAGTTTTAACTTATTATGGCCATATGGTATAATGAGTGCTGAATCAGCTCAAAATCTGTGTAGGAACTCTTGTACAGTATCACCGTAAATTCCCTCTAGAATATATATTTTTTTTTTGGAGAACAATAAATTGCAAAGTTGAAGATTCACTTAATTGATTTTCAGCACTACACTTAATTGTCTTTTTGCCCCCACAAAAAATGTAATTCATTCTGTATGATAAGGTAATTTCAGCTAGCTTTGGCACTATCAACTCTATCTTATGAGCATTTACCTTCTTGCAGAAAAAGCAGACAACTGAGGTACAAATGCTTCAGGAAGCTGCCCAAACTTCTGAAGTTCTTGGCGAGTATTCTGACAGCTTCGTGCAGTGGGTGATCCATGGAGAGGCTCTATGTCGCTGATGCAGAAAAATTTGGATATGCCCCATCTGATCCTCAGCATCTGGACGCTGGTCCCTCAAAAATTTGTCGAAATGATAGAGAGAGAGGACAAATTACATGTTCAAGGCGGACATTCTTTGTAAGATATCTCTACCAATATGCCGCTCTTTTCAGCCATGTACAATTATGTTAACTTGGTTAAAGTACTGCCTTCGGTCATAGTCTGATAGAAGAATGAGTACATAGATATAATTCTTTTGGATCTCTGTTCCATTTGTTCCCACCTAAAATTGTCATCATGTAAATATTCACATATATTTGCTCATGCGAGCTCAACATTTATGGCAGCAATTTTTCCCCTTATTAATTTTGGTTCTGAGTGATGATTAGTTCAAAGTGCCCTTAGAGTTGTACATAAATCATACATACATAATAACAGGTGAATGCAAAAAATAATGTTTAATGCTATTCTTGGCCCCTTTTCCTGAGCCGAAGGCGAAATCTGGTCTTCTAGGTTTTATGATGTTGCATGCTTCATTCTGGAGATTAATTTTGTAACCGTCCAAAAGCATAAACAATGGTTCATGAAGTTAATCCTACAGTGGAGTACTAATTACGTAATAACAATGACCAACCACTGGCCTCTCGTGTCCCTGAAGCTAGCGCTCTATTTTGATGTTCACGCCGGATACCAGTCCGGCAGTGTTTCTCGCTATTGTCAGCCCTTTAGTCAGCACTTTAGTTAAGGAAATGAGAAAATGCCGTCTCTTCCAGCCCAATCAGTCACCGGATTTGAAGAAGTGAAACATTTATCACTTCAATGCTGATGCCCATGACACCTTTGAGCCTATGTCGTTCAGCTATGTTAAAAAGCTGCGCTTCCAGAGTTGAACTACAAATGCATGAAATGAAGTTATCACAGATAATAGAGGCGCAATAATTTTTTCTTCATTGTAATCAAACCAAAAAACAGGATAAATACTAATCTCTTCCAAATCCTCCTACGAAATTTAATCTCAATGGGTAGTAGTTACGTAAAAGCAAAATTCAGCCTATGTCCATGAACTCTTAGATCTGAGCCGACCATCAAAATTCATGGCAGTCACTCAAAATTGGATTAAAAATCCTAATGCAACATCTTATTCCTCTCTTTTTTGAGAAGGGACATGTATTCCACTTGAATCCTAGCTCTCCCAACCCGAGGGAGCAGCGGGAGGCTGGCCATCCCAACCAGCCGGGGCAACAGGAGGAACATCCACGGTCGGAGGAGGAGCAGCAGCAGCATCCCATCCATCACCAGCTACAACACCTAAGAATAAAAATAAGAAAAAACATTCCTCAATGTATACACATAACCGACCCATCACAAAATGAAGGTAGCATTACCACACTTGGATATGTAATGGATCTACAAGTTTAATCTATCTCACTAAAAGTTTGACCAGATTATGATTTCTGTTAAATTCATAAAAGCACGAGCAACGTTCATGATCATTACTGTTAATCCACCAACCCTTCAGATACCACAATCCACAGATGGATAGGTAACAATGCTGAAAAGCAAATTTGATATTTACCCCGATAATGCAAATAACTAACAGCATGAACTTGTAGCGAAATGTCATCCAGAAATAAACTGATGAGCCTTAAAAGATTAGGAAAAGGAACTAGATTCTGACCTTGAGTAGCAGTCCAATCAACTCCGGGCACCACAGGAACAACAGGAGGTACAGCTCCCATATCAGGTGCCCATTGTTGAGCAGGCCATTGATCATTTGGTACCATACCTGTATACTCAGCAACAGCACCATACTCAGGAGCAACAGGAGCTTCCTCTTCCTGCTCCTTGGCTTCCTCAGGATCCCTGTAGAAAAACAGGTCTACCTGCACGTGTCATGGCATAGTCTGTTAATGGAAGCACGTAAGAGCCAAAGTAAATAGGCAAACAATAATTAATCCAGTACAGAAGAAAAGAAGTGGTGATAAATTTCCTGTATCCTACCATTACTTCCCATTTGTGCCCAGGAATGATAGTACCACGCATTTGCAGAACCATCCTAGCCAGCAACCAGTAAAGGCAACCAATACTGAGCTTCCCCTTGTTGTTGGCCGGAATTCCAATGTCAACATATCGCATTGGTGAATCAGTGTCACAGAAAGCAATAGTAGGAATGTTTCCAAGAGCAGATTCCTTAATTGGCTGCAGCATTTTTTCAAAGCACAGATAAATAAGAACAAATAACAGTCACCACCTTTTTTCAGCTCACCTACATTAATGATTGATTCACCTGGTGGTCCGTTCTAGGATCAGTGAGAATGAGGAGGCGGGGCTCACTAAAAGATGTTTGAAGTTGATTAGTGAAGGTTCCAGGTGTGTGCCTTCCAGCAATAGCATGAGCACCGGTGTACTGCGCAAATTTCAGAACAGCTCTCTGTCCATAAGGTCTAGCAGACTGAACAATGATGTCTTGGGGGTTCTCAATGGCAACAATAACTCTAGCTGCTAACTGAAGCTTTTCCCAAGTTCTACCAAGGTTGATGATGAAGATACCTGAACAATGAATTAAATATAGGAAAGAAGACATGGTTAATAGTATATGTTGTCCAGGTAATGCTCATATATCAAAGAAACTTTTCTGCATTGCTAGAAGTGAGGGGCAAAGCCACCAACATATAAACATAAAAGTCAAAAAAATAGAGGGAAAACGAAAAGCATTAATTAGGAGCAAAGCTACTGCCATGCTATACAGGTAGATTTAGTGGCAAGCGGTAAAACGTTATTATGAGTAACCTGTTCACAAATGGGTTTATCCTGTTGTCAGCACTTACATATGCAAAGATATGTACCAATTCGTTTCAATTTTTATCATATTTAGTTCTGTTTGAAGGGAGACAAGTTTTTTTTTTTTTTTTTCAAATTTTTTATTTTGAAAGCTAACCCATTCAACAAACTGGGACAATGTTTAATCAAAGCCTGCAGGTTATGATGCATGATGTGGAATCTTTATCCGCAGGGGTATGGCACATACAGTTTATCATTAATTTTCAGATCATAAACTAGCATAGATATGCAGGGGGAATTGAGGGTAATGATACCTACTAGTGTAATACCCAATTAAGACTACCCACAATATTTTTTGTGAAGGAAGCCATTAACACTGTTAATTGGATGTTTGACATCTGTCAAGTTTTGACAATGAAACAGACCACAATGTTCGTAGAATCATCATAGTAGTTTATGCTGAGCTTCTTCTGAACGCAACCAGTTAGAAATTAGGACTTCATCTCAAGGGGTGCAAATAGCATTATTTATTCATTTACAGTGTTTTTATTATGAAGTTCAATTTTTTTAAGAATGCATATCTCAAACTCAGAAATTTAGGTGATAAATATGATGGAGGTACTGACGAGTTATATTTCAACATTGAGCAGAAAGAGTTTAGCAAGTTTTCTACATGTGTTTGGAATAGAACAGACCCTAAGAGGTCAAAGCAGCCCAGCAATGACTTACACAAAGAACTTTTAAATATAAGGAGAAACCTCAAAGAAAGTTATAATCTATCAAATGAAGCTTTATAAATCAAATAAAATGTGTCAAGTCAATCGGGAGTATCAACTAGCCAACAATATTATAATTCATAAATCAGTCTCATTCTCCAAATTCAAGCACGATAAACTGTCATGGAGTGTATCTAGGTGGCCAACATGCTTGTCTTTTAAACATCGAGACTGGTGGAAGATGAAATACATAGTTTGCTTCCAAACAGTAAATTCTTATAACTGAATCAAAACTTTGATCAGCAGGCTAAAGGGAACCAAAACCTCATGAGAGCAGGATGTTTATTGGATGTTTGACATGTGTCAAGTTTTGACAATGAACAGACCACAATGTTCATAGAATCATCATAGTTTATACTGACCTTCTTTTGAACTCACCCAGTTAGAACTTAGGATTTCATCTCAAGGTGTGCAAATAGCATTATTAGTTCTTTTACAGCCTTTTTATTATGAAGTTCCAATTTTTTAAGAATGTATAACTGAAAGATAGAAATTTAGGCAATAAATATGGAAGAGGTTCTCACAAGTTATATTCCAATATTGAGAAGAAATAGTTTAGCAAGTTTTATACATATGTGTTGGAACAGAACAGACCCTAAGAGGTCAAAGCAGCCCAGCAATTACATACCCAAAAAACTGTTAAATACAAGGAGAAACCTCAAAGAAAGTTATAATCTACCAAGTGAAGCCTTATAAATCAAATAAAATGTACCAAGTCAATCAGGAGTATCAACTAGCCAATAATATTATACTTCATAAATCAGTCTCATTCTCCAAATTCAAGCATGATAAACTGTCAAGGAGTGTGTCTAGGAGGCCAACATGCTTGTCCTTTGAAACATTGAGACTGGTGGAAGATGAAATGCATAGTTTGCTTCCAAAGAGTAAATTCTTATAGCTGAATTGAAACTTTGATCAGCAGGCTACAGGGAATCACAACCTCATGAGAGCAGGATGGCTCTACCTGCAGATTGACCATGTTCCACAATGGTCACCTAGACTATGATTATTTCTTATGGACCAAGAATGTCCATAGAAACATGAGGTCCATCCCATAGAGGATAAGAAGCGTAAGTGTTTTAAATGCGATGGGCATTCAAAATTCTAGTAATAGGAATACTTATGGAGGACAACATGTTTGATAATGATCACCATAACATAACTTCAAATCGTGGTGAAATTATTATTTTATTGAAAATGGATATTCACGGACAACATCCTCTGCGTCCACTTTCTTCACCTTAACGAACATGGCCTGGTGATCGACCCACAATGGAACTTGGCAGCGATTGCTCCGCGTGCACATGCGGCCATTTTGGATATGATTGCCATTCATTATAGATCATCATGCTTTGATGTATAATTGGAATACATACGAAGATGCTAAAACTACTCTCTCTCTCTCTCTCTATGATGGCATCAGAAGGGAATTACAGACAATCATGTGACAATGTATGTAAATGTTCAAAGGTCATCATCATCAAATCGGCAAAATTTTCAAATCTAGAACAAGATAATTCAAAAGGTATTATTTTAAAAATAATAAGGCCCAGGACTTAACCTGGAAGCCATGGACTATCCAACTAATGATCAGCCTAAAGGCCCGCACTGTTACTCTGTTGGCTTTTACCTAAATGGATAGACAATGCATGCGCAATGACCCAAGAAAAATCACCAAACTCATCAAAAATCTCTCCTTTTACGTAGCCAACTCATCAAAATAACTAGTTTCTAGGAACCTAAGGCGATTCAAACCGTTTGCTAACTAAAACTCTCATAAAAAAATTAACAAACTGCAACAATCGTACGTAGATCAACACGAACACACGCCACTTGTTTCTTCGAATTTAACAACAAAAAGCCACAGATCTAGAAGTAAACAGCGAAAAATGCAGAGTGATCTGGGCTGGGTTTAGGGCTTCGTTACCATCGGATCTTCTCTTAAAGACGTAACGCTCCATCTGGAAGTCGCAGTTCTTGGTGCCGAGGTGGACCTCGGCCGCGAGCATCATCTGGATGTCGAGCTCCTTCTGCGACAGAGCCCTCGTCGCCATGGCTCCAACTACAATGACCTCTGAGATCGAAGGGTTAGGGTTTTGAGGAGGGGCGGGGGATCGGAGACCCTAAGCCTCTTCGCCGAAACAAGAAGAAGAGATGAGTCGAGAAGAAACAGAGTTCGGAGTTCTATGCCGTGCCGCAGAACCCTAACGCCAATCGGGTATAAAAGGACCCAGGCTCTTTGTTCCTTTTTTTGCCTCTCCAATCCGGGCCACGAGGCTATGAACGGCCGCAGTGGGCTCGGTTACGGGCTCAAAGCCCAAGCAAGCTCGAATCAGATGTCTAGTAGGCCTAGTTTGCGAGAAATTTGTGAACCCAAAAATGCCTGCCACGCGTCCAATGGAATGCATGGCCTTGCTTGCATGCTTTTGGACCTGAATGTAATTAAAGTTGGATTTGTTCCAATGGTCCCGTTAGGGTGTTTGGTTAGTGGTCCATGGACTAAATAGCACCAATTGGATCCATTTTAAGCTAGACCAACCTCAATTTTTATCTTTCTTTTTCGTCCTACTTCTTCTTCTCCCTCCTCCACATTTTTATACAATTATATAATGAATTAATGCCATCCATAAGATTTACCATCTCGATATCGGGTTCTATGCCAATTTGTTACTATATAGCTATGGGACCGGTTCGAAGTATCAAATGCCGATATAATTTCTGTATCACATATTAGTACTGGATTGATACAGTATGCCTCGTATTGGTACGACAAACCTTGGTCATCCCTCTTCAACCTATCTTGGTATCTACAGCAGAGATAATGGGTGCTTGGGCAGGTATCCTTGAAGTGATACACTTGTTTGGTTCCTTACATATTATGGTCAAGAAGGGAACTCCATTATTGTGATTAATTGGAGCAGGGGTGTTTGTCCTACTTCATATCCCTATGTATGGATACCTTCAATCTGACTAGGACGGTTGTTACCCTTGATGCGGCCCACATCGTCTACGAGGGAAATCAAGTCGTAGATTGGATTGCTTGTTCTGTTTGTTCCCCACCCACTTGTCAGTTCTTGGGCTTCAATTTTTCTCCTTCAACCATTGGCTGGGGATTGGTTCTTGCAGGACCTCGAATAAAAGGAAGAAAAAGAAAAATAGAGAGAGATTGGTAAATTAGAAGTTGAATTCACTTCTTTGGAACAACTACCCAATGACTTTGATAGTACCATAAGCCGACACTTTCATGCCATCGAAAATTTCGACAAATACTTGAAAATATTCATGAAATAGTTATGATTAATTGTTTAAATTCATTCATAGGCTAATATCAATATATCATGGCATATATAAACTATTAGTGTTAGACATGTCCTGTGTATGTGGATCTGAAGAGGGAAAACAGTAAAAACACCAAAAATTGTTATATGTTTGCACCCGATGATTGTGTTGTGAAAAAGTTGTCTAGCAATTTAATAGCTATCATAAAGATGGAGTTTAATCCCTAACAGTTCTCATGATGATAGAAGAGACAAAGGTGGTTTTGGTTGGGCTAGCCCCAAGATATCGAGGCCTTAAGAAATGGGGCCCAGACGGCCCAAGCTCAGTGGTACCAGACCTAAGCCCAACTTGATTAAGAGCATTTCTTGTTGGAGGACCGCTGGGCTAAAATTGGGTCTGTTTTTCTCGGTCCGCTCGAGACTGGCCTGACCCATTGGAAGTTCTGATATTTCTGTTGAATAGATTAGGAGGTAATATCTCATTCTAAAGAAATTTGATGGCATTTCTTGTTCAAAAAGGAATAAATTTTGCATAGCTGGTTGGAAGTGTTCAACAATTGAAATAAAGAAGACAATGACAAACACATTCTATGACCTTAAACAAGAAATTATTCTTGGAGGCTCGACAAGATTAAACAAGGTTTATCTAGCTTACAATCAAACCGGATTTAGTGGCCCTTACAAAGTGGCCCTGGCAGCTGAGACAATCCATTGGCTTCTTAGAGTTTCAAACGGCCGTTTCACGTTATTTGGAATTAATGGTGCCCCTAACAACTGCCACCCGTTGTTTTGACAATGTTATGACGATCTTACGTGATGGATTAGTGCAGTCCACAGAGAAGAAGATAGATATAATTATATCCTCTTTTAGCCCATAAATTAATTAGATTCCACCCTACTAAGCAATGCATGCAAATATGGCTTTCTATGGCTGAATTAAAATAATATGTTTTTAATTTTGTTGTCCATCTACCAAAACAAGTGGGCTTAGAACAATGGCGACGAGATCACTTGTCTGGCCATTAAAATAGTAGTCTTAATTGGCACTCGAAGTGGGTCTGCGGTCCCACCATCAGTAGGTCACCAAATGGATAAGGATGATACATACAAAGGGTCCCATCTGAGTTGGCTTCGGACCCCAAGTAGCTCGGAAAGGCCGGCATACCATAAGCGTAAGCATGGCTTAAGCTTTCTCATGTAACACTGCTTCTAATATTAATTTGATCGTGTTTGAGGACAATTGGCATCTATCACCCGTGACATCATCGCTTGCGACGTTTGTAGCAGTCAGCATTCAACCGTTGAGAGCCACGGTGGGCTCGAGGGAGAAGGTGGAGCTGAGTCTTTTGTTATTCTTTTTTTTTTTTTAAATATCAATTAGGAACCATCACGTCAACAATTAACAACGATGTTCCTTATACGGAGCTTGGAAAGCAGTCATGTCATCCAAAATACACGTATCAGAAGTCTATGGTTGGTTTGATTGGGGAGAGAATATTTTTCTCAACCTATTTAATTTAAATCTCTCAAAAAAAAAAAAATTGAAGAATGCAGAAGAACCGATGAAAATAAGAGTTTCAGTTATTTTTTTTATTGATGATAAAAAATAAGATATATATTTTTTATTTATAATGATGAGACCCATTAGTGTACATTTCGGATCAAGTAAATCTTTTAGTTTTAATAAGATTAATTTTTTTAAAATAAATATGATTAATAAAAATAAATTTAAAAAAAATAAAATTATATAAAAGATAGATTTCGATTTTTATATAAATTTTATCTTTTGAGGTGATTAGTTTTTTTAGTCTTCTTTCAATCTCTAAAAAATTTTATCTTTTATCGCTATGCGAAATTATTCTCAGATTGAGAAATATATTTGATCAAACTATTTTGAAAATGAAAGTTTCAATTAGACTAATCCATTTCATGGTTGCGACAATAAAATTTCAGTATATTTAAACTTTTTAAGAGATCAGCTATATATCATATATTTCAAAAAATTATCTAATTTTAAATAAAAGATCATTTTAATTGGATATTGTATGATCGATTATGGCCTTCAAAAATTTAACACACGATTTAACTTTTCGGTATGGCAGATCTCACTCTCAAACTCTGTCCAATTTTTTTTCATGACCTAAGTAGTCCACAACAAATCCGATGATTTTTTTGGATTAAAATATTTTTTGTTGAAAAAATTTAGTTCTAATTAAACCAAAATTGAAGATGGAGAAATGTTTATTTTTTCATCTTACGATGGAATAGCTTGATTTTATTTGGAGATGGTTACTGGCCTTAGTCTTTTTGCTTGATAATAAATCCTCATATTCCGATATAAAATATAGCATCGCTACAAAAGTTGGTACTCGTATTGGAGGCATCACTAATCGAGATATGATCTTGATGCTTTAGGCAATCTTCTAGACCTCTTCATTAGTAGCTACCAAGTGGCGGTGATGCAAGTTGAAACAAACCTGCGACCAAAAACAAAGCAATTGGGTCGAAAACTCAACTAATGATGAAATATGCACTGTTAGAATCCAAACAATGGTACACTAATCACTACTAAAAGACATCCCATAGCAGCCTCTTACCGTTCAAATGCTTTAGCGCTTACTCCTAGATAGACGCCGAGTCTGTGGCGACCAACGGTGGATCTGGTCATTGTCAACCCGAAGTTTATATAGGTGGCATCGAAAGGAGCAATAAGAGCATGGGGAGTTCTCCCAGCGAGTTTAGTGATGGCTATTTCACTTAAAGAGTTACCCTTAGCCGCCCATTAATTTGGGCACCTACTGATATATAAGACCACATTAGCAGCTCAAGCGATTCAATAGGACGCCATGCATGTTGTCATAGTTATAGGCTCCCATTGAGCCGTCCCTTGAGTGCGGTCTACGCAAGTTCACCCTTGCATTGCCATCCATTGGTAGAAGCAAGTTTAGGATCAAATGCGTTTGCCTACTGCATCCCTATTGGTTGCATGAGATCGTCTCCAGCCTGCTTCCATTCTTTCCACAGCTCCAAGTGATTGGATTATGCTCTCTTCAGTTGCTTCCATTGCCAGGCTCCTAGCCCGACTCATTCTTTCACGTCGCCACACCGCAAGATCAATTTTGATGCATCTTCCGATATATCAAGCCAATGGCGTGGCTGGAGCTGGACACGTCACGCGCAACTATATATCATGGAGCTGTGCTTGCCACTTCTCCTCTTGAATTATATATGCCATTGAAGAACCGCATGGACAGCTTTAGAGATAGGTTATCATTGCCTCCAAGTTCATTAGGGAGATACTCTCTTGATATCACACCTCATGGATCAACCAATATTATTACTAATTCAGAAGAATCATCAAATTTAATATAAACTATTTATGTCACTACTAACGGAGCCAAATAGTGTCCAAGAGTGAGATCCGCCACTTGACAAGCTGCATTGCATACAAACTTCGAGTGAGATCCGCCACTTGACGAGCTGCATTGCATACAAACTTTGGAGGCCATAAAACGTTTATTAGGGATGATTTTTTTCTTTTTTTGCAATTATCTAGCTTTCAATATCTATGGCATGGAGCCAATCCCCTAAAAGTTAAAAAAAGCTAATATTCTATTATTTGGATGCTAAAATGGGTGTGTTAAACTAAAAATTCTCTTTTTTTGGAAGAATATTGATGGAGGATATCTTTCAATACAGAAGGACATGGTAGAGCGATGGAAAATAAAACTGATGTACAAGTTAAGAATTATCTTCTATAAAATTTCATTTTTTTTAGTTTATTTTTACTAATTATGTTTATTTTAGAAAAATAAATCTTATTAGAATCAAAAAAAGAATGAATTATATGAGGATGGATGTTACTGTATCATCATCATATGATAGGAGGGAGAGAAGACAAAAGGCTCCTCAGCATCGTAAATATTTCTCCAACTACCTTATACGAGTTTTGAGGGCTAAGAGCGACACTTCTTGCACAGGCTACCCAGGACCATATATTGCATGGCTTCATGAAAGCTTGAACCGTCAATAGTGCCTAGCATTGCCTGGTGATATAAATTAACGAATGCTCGAAGTGCCAAATCCTTTATGCCTGCAAGGTAGGTAGATCTGATGACAAGACACCATGCAAGTGCAAGGAAGTATACTTGCCAGTGAACCTAGAGGAACAATCCCACATCCACCTCGAGCCTGTCGAACAAAGGTAACGATACCCAGCTATGTGACAACAACTGGAAAGATATCGTTGCGCCTGCCAAGCGGAGGAAAGTAACCCACCTTGCCAATAGCTAACAGGAGCCAAGCCCCTCTTGTATCTTTGCGACCCCCACGCAAGCGAGGGTGAAAAGTAGACATGATGGGCCTCTTGCCCGACTTTAGGACACCTATGTCCTCCAAAGTTGACATGATGGGCCTCTTGCCCCAACTTAGGACACCCATCATGTCCATCCAGGTACCTCGGTTCACCGAATGCACGCTGAAGGAATAATGCTGCAAGGATATGTATTGTCGCTGAGTTTGGTCCTTGGGAGAAAAATGAATCCGAGACATTCATATTCATCGCCTGGCTGGATGCTTGGCCATACTAATGGAGGATCACCAGAATTTGTTGGTAGTTTTGCACCGAAGCCTTGGGAACGAGGCAACGACCACGTAATCATCAACGAAGAGAGGATTGCGTGAGCTGCACGTCATCGTAAAAGGGCAAACTTGGCTGGTCAAGTCACGGTGAAAAGCACACAAGAGGCTGTTGGGCATATGGACATCCTGTTGCAAACCCATTGCGGCCCTAAATCATTTGGGGCCTGATCGGCCAAACTGTGAAAATGAGTTCATTTTAAAATTATTTTTTTTCAAATAAAATTTTAAAAAAAAATATGATAAGAAAAAATAGTTTGTATTTGATAAAATTATTTGATAAGTATTTTTATCAAAATTTAAGAAGCAGTTTGTTTGTGTTTGATAAATCTTTCAAAAAAAAATATTTTTGATTATCAAATTACGAATAAAGATATGTATTTATGGTAAATAATGAGAGGATTAGGTAAAAATAAATAGTAGTAGTTATGGTAAATAATGATTTTGAGTAAAGATATTTTTATTTTTAAAAAATTAACTTTTTACTTCTATTTCTGCTTCCAAGGAGAAGCTCCAATTTTCTGCTTCCTCCCTACAGCAGAAAAATTGCTTCTGCTATCACTCAGAAGTAAATTATTTTTTAAAATAAACTTGGCCAAACATCCTATTTTTTTTCAAATAAATATATTTTTTTAAAAATAAGCAGCTTCTTCCTCTCTAAAAGCTTGGCCAAACAGGCCCTTAGTGGGGGACTTGTTGACAAGAAAAACAAAATTTGGATTGGAGATGTAGTATAAAAACCTATTATTTATTGACGATGGAAACCTTATCTCAAAATCTCAATCTCGAGGTAGTTCCTTCTAATTAAATCATAAACTTATTCCATATCAAGTTTGATCGTCATTATATTTTAATGGACAAGGCAGAAATAGAATGGCCACGGAAGCCCCTTGGATGAGTCATGGTATAAAAGTCCTGTGGTGAGTAACAAGAATTTTGGCGAAAAACTTAAGATTACACTGTATACATAGGTCAGAAGCACATTTGTTCAAACGAGAAATCCTTCATAGTATTACCTTCCTTGCAAAGGGCATACAAGAGGATGAGTAAAAATGATAAACAGCTCAATATATATTGTTATGATGTAGAAGAGAGGACATCATTAATCTCAAATTGGTTGTAAGTCAAAAAAAACTCTGATTTATATAGGAAAGAACCATTCTTTTCACGTAAGGTACTTTTTGAAGGACAAAATCCTGAAGTTCATGGATCAAAGCAGACAATACCTCATATACCGAGCTATGAGCTCTTGATCGTAATACTGACACATTGAGTAGGAGACCATTTGTGTGACTGTGGGGCTATATTTTGATATAAAAAGGAAGGTATTATTAGTTCCATATTGGTTATGAGTTAAGGAGGACTCCGATTTATATAGAAATAGATTATTCTTTCCACATGAGATGTCTTTTGAGGGACAAAATCATGAGGCCATGGACTAGAGCAAATAATATCTCATATGCCAAGCCATGAGCCCTTGGCCATAATAATAGCGCGTCAGATAGGGGACCACCCCTATGACTGTAGGGCTCCTTCCATTCGTACACCAGTTTATGATAAAAAATAAGGAGGAGGGCACTTTCAATTTCTATACAAACTCTCTTTTGATTGGAGAGCTATATATTGTAGTGTAAAAGGGAGGACATTATTAGTCATATATTGATTGGGAGTTAAGACAGACTCTAGCTTATGTAGAAATGGATCATTCTTTCTACGTGAGGTATTTTTTGAAGAATAAAATTGTGAGATCTATGGGCATAGTAGACAATAACTCCCATGCCGAGTTATGTGCCCTTGACTACAATATACATGATGCTAGTTAATAATCCAATAACCAATATGCCTTATAGAATATTGTTGAAGATCTATGATTTTTTTGATGGAAGAGCCTATACAGTAGCCCCAATTTCATCATCCGTAAGAAGTCAAGTGGGCATTATCCTCGAGCGTTAGCCTGTCCATTTTCCGATTTATGATACCAAAGAAGCAGAAGCCCTGGGAAAAAAATGATGCAGCCTTGTTCCGAGAGAGGTGGAGCTGTGGAAAAAGAAAAAAAAAAAAAAAATGATATGCTCCGATCACAAGCACGTGGCCAAGAGGGACTCAGGTTATATCTTTTGTGTATAAGAAGGATCAACCTTCCTTCGCATGGATCCACCATTGGATCATCCATTTGATTGCTTTGACGTATGAACAGGCAGAGGCAGATAAATGACCAAGTTTCAGACTGCTTTGTGATTTGTGCGGTGGGTGATCGAACGGTGGAGACGCGGGTTCTCGGCCAAGGCCCCGGAGAGGCTAAACTATCGGCACGGGAGCATCTTCATTCTTCTTGATGGTTCAACCTGTTATACTGTGGTCGGTGCACGTGGTAAGTGCATGCCTTGGGCGGCCGGACTTCCGGGTGGGCGACTTCCGCCCTTTTCTTGCCGTTTCGGTAATTAAATAACGTGGTCGGACCGACCACCAGTCAGCAGACTCGGGTGCATTCCTTCCGTTTTACGTTCTGCCGACTGCCGGATTTATTTATTCCCAGACCAATTAAATTCTCCCAGGCTACCTTCGATATTTCGACAGAAATCGTTGGCGGAAGGACCGTTTCTGGACCCTTGGTTGAGAATGAAAACTAAAACAAACGTTGTATCTTGGGTGCCAAGCATGAGAGTCCAATATCTCCTTCTCCTCCGGTCTCCTCCTCGTCCTCTTCTTCTTCTTCTTCCTTGGAACAAAAAATAATCAATTACTACGTTCTTCATGATTTCATAATTAGAATAAGGCTCTAATCCAAAATATTCCATGTTCTCATGAATAAATCTAAAATTAATATTTATATTACCATTTGATTGATAAGTTATATAGTGTCAGACATATTCAATGCATGCATGTAAAAGAAGAATCTGAATTGATTGTAGTTTTATCATCCACTTGAGAATACATCTGCTATTCCTCTTGTTGCGGCCAATCGCCTCGTCGCCCGATCGCCGGAGAGCGTGCACCTGCAAAAAGAAGTCCGCACTGACCGGAGACGGCTCCGGCAGGGACCCTCCGATGTCAAGTCAGAGAGGTGACTGGGCAACAGTGAAATGCAGACAGAGAGCTCTGAGAAAGAGAGAGGGAGAGAGAGAGGAGCGAGCCTGCATATGTGAGAGAGACGGGCGGATCGACCCCTTGCACTGTTGCCTTCCCCGGTATATATAATGGAGCTAGGTATGGCGCCGTCATTAATGGCGCGGACAAGTGAGGAACTGTCAACTCACTGTGGGCTGTCAGAGCCGCCGTGAAAACGTCACGTCGCCGTGCGGCCGTCTAATCACCAGGGTTGACCCGGCTCTCGGCGGGACAATGCCCCTAGATAACTGTGCCGCATGTCCGTGTCAGAGCTGACAACGTCTGGCGGCTGTACGGCGGTTGGAGGAGTCAGCCGACCCTAGGTCGGCAGCCAGCGGAGCGGCGTCGGGTTCCTCCGGTCGGTCGGCGAGCTTCATGTAAGTCGGGCCTCAGACCCCCGGGTTCAGTCGGTCGGGACGGTCACGCCCGACATACCCCAAGTCGGCGATTAGCCGCTGATGGCTCCCGTCAGTCGGTCGCCCCGACCGACGATCGGTCGGCCTATCGGCCAGTCGGAGTCGTCCAACGGGGGTGGTCAGGCTGCCAGGCGGTCGGACGGTCGGGCCGTCCAGTCGGTCGGACGGTCGGGCCGTCCAGTCGGTCGGGCCCTCCGGTCGGTCGGACGGTCGGGCCGTCCAGTCGGTCGGGCCCTCCGGTCGGTCGGGCCCTCCGGCAGTCGGGCCCTCCGGCAGTCGGTCGGTCAGCGGGTATTCCCCAACAGTTGCCCCCCTCCACTCCCAAGTCGGGTGGCGGACTGGCCGAGGCTTCCATTCGGGCAGCAATCCCGGACGACTGGGAGTGGATTTGTCGCATGTGTAGATCCGACCGTACTGTCGGATGATCCGATGTCAGACGTCTCATGGATGCCCAGCGATCCGGACGTCCAGTCGACGTCAGAGGTCACGTCGGCGTCAGGTGTCAGACGCCACGTCTTGTCGTCGTCAGTCGTCACGTCGGTGTCAGAAGATCGGGCGCCGGACGATACGGCGTCAGTCGATCGAATATTCGGCGCTGATCGCGGAAGAGAGGGCCGCTGTCAGGCGTCCCGTCGGGAACGCGAACCGGCGCGGGCGCGTGAATGCGGGGCCGCGCCCCGCGTGCCGCGTGTCAAGGTGCTTGGCCGGCGCCCCCTCCGGCATTTAATGCGGGCAGTGCGGCCGTCCCGGGGCGGGGCGCGCCGAATCTTCCGCCAACCGGGGGGCGCCACGCGTCGCGCATCTGCAGGTCTTCGGTCGGCGCGGAAGGATCTCGGCCGTCGGTCGGCCCTATATATATAGGACCTCCCGGACCCTGACCCACATTTGCCACATCTCGCTGGGGAAACTCTGTCCGGGCGATTTTTCAGTCGTCGCGGGCAGAGCTCTTCTTCGCCTGCGGAGGGTCCATCCGGTTCGTGGTCCTCCTTTTCCTTCTTCCTTCCTTTCTTCTCTTTCTCCTCTTTCGATCCTTGCATAATGACCAGGAAACCGACTCAGGGAGCTCGGTCGGGGAACCCGACCGACGACACCCGATCGGCTCCGGAAGATGAGGCCTCCTCGCTTTCGGGGCCGAACGTCGATCAGCTTCGGGAGCACTATCGCATCCCGGAGCAATTTCGGCTCTCCGCTCCAGGGGCCGGCGGTCGGGTCAACAACCCTCCGCCTGGCGATCTGGCGCTGTACGTTGAAGACCTTCGCGCGGGTCTTCGACTTCCGATTCCGGAGTTCGTCCGAAATCTGCTTGATTACTACGGACTCTGTCCGGCGCAACTGGCGCCGAACTCTGTTCGGCTAATCATTTCTTTCGCGCTGTTGTGTCAGCTCTTGCCGACCAACCCCCGCGTTTCCCTCTTCCGGGCCTTCTTTGTGCTCCGACCCCACCCTAAAGCCCGAGGGTGGTGGCTCTTCAACCCCCGGAAGGGTCTTGCTTTCATAACTGGTCTTCCATCGTCCATTCATGGATGGAAGAACCAGTTTTTCTTTGTTTCCTCCTCCTCTTCTTGGGGCTTTCCTTCTCGTTGGGGTACACCCCGAACGGAGGCCAACGACAACAGTCGGGTGGATGCGGACGACCGAGAGGACTTCCACCGACTGAAGGACATGTCGGTACCGAAGCAGAGGGAGCTTGTTACCGAACAAGCTCTCTATGACGCCGGCTTGAGTCTGGTCCCCCGAATAGGTATCGCCCGATCCTCCGGCTTTTCTTTTTGTCCATCTTTTGGTCGGCTTTTGGTCCAGCCATTAATTCTTTTGTTGGTATTGCAGGGACACCACCGAGGATGAGGCCGACTGATGCCGAGATTCGGCAGTTCGCCAAGAGGAAAAGGCCTGCATCGGGGGCCGGCCCTTCGCGTCCTGTAAAGAAGCCAACCCCAGCCCCGCCGATCGTCGAGTCGTCGGCAACCGACCGGTCGGAGCCGGTCATAGCTCTTGCGGCTCCGGCGGTCCGAGTCGAGGAGGGGCCGACTGAAGAGGCGGCCGAAGGAGTATCGGTATCTTCGCCTATGCGGGTGGAGCCGGATGACGTTCGGGAAACCGAACATCGTCCGGCGGCGTCCGTCGGCGCAACAGGGGGCGCCGGATCAAACTCCAGCGTCCCGTCGCTGCCAGTCCCGTCGGTCGGGGCAGCTGATCGGGGGAAAGCCCCGATGGAGCCCGCGGAGGAGGATAGGTCGGGGGGCCGGTCGATGCCCCCAAGCGCCTACTACCCCGAGGGTGCGTCGGCGTTGGCCGACCACGATCTTGCGAGGAGGTTGTGCCAAGGAATCCTCCTCCCAACCGATGTGGGGTTGCTGCGAACTCGGCAGGTGTCCGAGATGTTGTCTCGGTTCTACCCGACAATGGTCGAGGTAAGCTTCGGGTCCTCCCTTCCTTAGAGATTTTCCTTAGGAATTTTTGCTTATCATGCGATTCTGACGAAGCTTTTTGATCGGCAGCTGATCTTCACAATGTCCGAACTTGAGGCCGGGTACCGAAGGTTCGGCAACGTTCGGGCAGCCTTCAAGGAGAGGTCGGCGGCGGCCGAAGCTGAGAAGGCGATGCTGGCCGAGCAACTCCTGCAGTCGGCCGACCGGGAGGCCAAGTTAGTCGACGAGGTCTCCCGGCTTGGGTCCGAACTGCAGTCGGCCAAGAAGGAGGCCAAGCACAAAGGTCGGGCCGTACGCCGCCTTCGACGCGAACGGGATGGTGCAGCTGCCGAACTCAAAGGGGAATGCGAGCAACTCCGGGCCTGCCTGGAGAAGCTCGCGGAAGCCGAAGAGGAGCTGTCCATCGCCCAGATCGACGCCGAAATGGCGAAGGTCGAGGCGGAGTCGGCGAGGGAGGAGCTCGCCCGAGCCGAGGACGAGGCGATGTCGGCGAGAGAGTCGGCCGAACGGGCGGTGGAGGACTTCCGGTCCTCCGACCGATACCGGGAGGAGATGCTCAAATCGGGCTT
>NC_025995.2:92441159-92645643 GCF_000442705.2 Elaeis guineensis
CTTATGCTTTAGGTCATGTAAGTGGGTAATCTGAAGGATCTGATTATCATAGATAACATATGTGTGCCTTCTGTATAACTGCATTTGCTGCAATTTTTTTCTAGTGTCTTCCCTCTCTGGGCTAACATAAGCATGTTTCTGATAATTAAAAAATCAAAATTACATCTATAGAAAAGTAATGCTTGCAGTGTACGTTTAAGAGCAAAGTATAACAGTTTCTTGTTTGTTTACATTGTGAATTCCATAATATGAATATTCATGAATTCTTAACTAATGATAGGACTGGGACACATATAATATGCATATTAAATTTCAATGGCATATATCTCTCTGACGGTCACATGGTTACTTTCAACTTAACGAACTATGCAGGCCCTTTTTTCCCAACCTAACTTCATTTGGGCAACAATTCAGCACCAGTTTAGAGGATTTATGTCAAGTTGAAAGCTGGTCATATAATCTACTACTTATTATTGATTGTGATGCCAACACCATATAAGTAGGATAAGCTTGTTGATTAAGGATAAGACTCAAACCACCATACTAATCAGAGAATTTATTTCTCCAGTTCCAAGCACTTCTAATTTTTCCTTAATATTCTTTTGATCATATATTAAATAATCTGCTGATGTGCTCTTACGACTTAGATCCATACATTGAACTTAATAGCCATTTAGATATGCATCACTTCAGAAATTTTAGAAATGTTTGCAGGGCATATATTTATACATGCTTTAATTTTTATCATTTGTAGTTTATTAATATGGTTAATACTTCATGATATACAGGAATGATGATGTTGGTAACTGGTCATGTAATAATCACAAAAGCAGCAGCAACAAGAATTATAACAGTGATGATGCTGAGATCTCAGCTGATGGATCCCAGGAAGATAATGCAGTGATATCTGATACCTCTGGACCTTCAACCACAGAGGATAAAGCTACCAGTAGTGAAAATTGCTTGGTTAAGCCACCTACGTTACAAAAGGGCATCCTACGCACAAATTGCATAGACTGCTTGGATCGCACTAATGTTGCACAATATGCGTATGGTTTAGCTGCTCTCGGACATCAACTACATGCCTTGGGCTTAATAGATGTTCCCAAAATTGATCTAGATGCTCCTCTGGCTGATGATTTAATGAGCTTTTATGAGACGATGGGCGACACACTTTCGCTACAGTATGGTGGTTCTGCTGCTCACAAGAAGGTATGGTTGCAGAATGTTATCTATGATTTTTTATGCCATTAGTCTTTCAAAAAGCTGTTTCTATCATTGGATACAGCTGGGTTGGTGGATTCATTGTAGTCTTATAGCCAATGTTTCTTACCATATGTATATTGCTTGTTTTATCCTGTCTTTCTTTTCTTTGGAGATTTAAAATTTTTGAATTTTATACAGAGGGATGAGGAGAAGATACAAGCTTGGATTTCTTGATCACCAGTATAATGGATTAGTGCTCTAATGCTGGATACAGAAATAGTTTCCATATTTTTAAATTTAACAGTATAGGAATATTAAACTATAATAATTAGGCTGTGCCAGTGATTTATTTTTGAAAGTTATGTATCCTTTTGGGAATGTGAAGATATTCAGGTTCCCCATTTTGTTCAGGATATCAGTTGTGATACGCATGGAAGTGATTATGAAATTTTGTACGTATGAAGCTCCGTGAGTTGATATTTCTCTGAATTTTTCTCTGGATGATTTAGACTCTGGTCATGTAAAGATTTATTGAATAAACCTGTCTTTTATCATTTTCATATTGCAGAAAAGAGTCAATTCTTATTTGAGTTTGTGTTTGGATTTTGGGAACATACCTTACCAATGATATTTACAAAATGTGACTTTGTGTGAAGATGGTTTTAACAGAAGCGAAGTATCATAGAGCCATGCTTCCAATAATCTTTTTAGCACATGCATAACTTTTTTATCATTTCTTTGTTTCATATCAAATGATTTCTCAGAAAAAAAGGGAAGAAGTATCTCATGTGGTTGATCCTGGGTTTAAAGTTTGAACAACTGTTGCAGGGAATGGAAATTTACTTCAAGAGCAATTACTGTTTATGCAGAAAATTTTCTTGTCAAAAATATGTATTAGCAAATTAATATAAACAAGAATTTAGAGCATCTGTGAATGGTGCAACCCAAGTCCATTCCTCGTGCTCCAACACAGTGAATATCTGTATTAAACCGAACAATGAGACTCTTCTAGCACACTAAATAGACAAGCAATCTTGCCCTGGAAGAGGTTGGAACTAACTACCAATGTATTATTTTACTTTCCACAAAACTAGTTATTTATAGATTTTATTTTGTTTGAAGAATTTTAATGATATTTTGCCCAAACATATTCAAATAGCAATCTTACATGTGTGGCATTTAAATTATTTTGATAGAAGCACTAATGCCAGGTGCTGGAAAGGACCAACAGTGCCTTGACAGGATATCATGGTTCCAAGTTGACCTCCATTTGGCTGCATGTGCTAGAAATTTTATAGACTTGGATGTTTGTTTTAAATATTGTAGTTTCTTTGCTCCTTTTTTTTTTTTTTGTGTGTGTGCCTCTATTAGCATGCTTTTCTTCATTAGCATGCTATTCTTCACATGGGTCACTAAATTAACCATATGCCAAAAGACTGAAAAATGTTAGACACAGGAGAGTTATGCGCCTCCTACAAGTTAACATCTTTGTCAAAGGACTATCTGAAGTGGATCACTGAACATGATGTTTAGATCAATGAGTCATCTTTGGTGCCCCTTCCAGATATCAAAAGGTGTAAAAGCAACCAATTACTACAGCTGTCGGAAAGTAGCTGGTGCTTTATTTCTTGATCATCTAGGAACAGTAACTGTTTCAGCCTGGGAATTGCCCTTAGAGTAGAGTGGCCCTTAAGAAGCCTGCTATCATTGTTCCTGCTCTTTTCTATTAGTGAACCAAACTTAACTATGTTTAGCCTCGCATGTATTGTGGCCTTTGCTTGTGAGATGCATTTTCTATTATTTTTCTGATGATGGTCCTTGCTAATGTACCACCATTCAAGTGCCTTTTACTCATTGTATTTGGTAATGCTTTGTAGATATTCTCTGAGAGAAGAGGTCAATGGAAGGCAGCAACCCAGTCTCAAGAATTCTTCAGAACACTTCAAAGATTTACAGCAATGCCTACATGGATGCTGAAAAACAAGATGCAATAAACTTGTAAGTTCATGATAAATCTTTGTGAATTCACTCGACCTCATGGCCTTCTATTGCATCCGCAATGAAATTTCATTTTGTTGTGGACTGCAGTATATTGGTTGATTTGCTATCTAATGATGCAGATTCTTGGGCGACTTCCAACCTCAACAGGGTAAACCAGCCCTGTGGGAGCTGGGCTCTGATCAGCACTGCAGTATGGGGAAACATGCTTATGCTTTTGCTGATGAAAATGAAAGGTATTTTTAATAATACATTCTAGTGACTTTGTGTGTGGTGCACAAAACTATTTAGTTGCTTCTATCAATTTACTGTGAGAAAAGAATCTTTCTTGTTGTCTTCTTCATTTTTTTTTTTGTTTTGTGGTGGTGATCGTAAAACTGCATAGTTATTAGTTAACTCCAGTGATTTTTTCCCGTGGTTAGAATGATGTCAGCTCCACTCAAATCTTATAGTGGAAAAGTATTTCGCTGATGGTCTAGGATGCTAGAAACCTGACCTTCATATCTCCATTGAATTTATTTTTGAGGTCAGAAATCATTGATATTTTCTTAACATTCATATTTGGTTCCATAGGTCATTTTTCAAAAGATCCCTATCGGATGGCAACATTCTGCATGGAAGCAATACACCCTCAAGCTGTAATGTTAGCTGCAAAAAGCTCCCTAAGTCAGCTTTGTCTGATAGAAAGCATCAAGTGGGAGATGCCAAGGGTCTGTCTGATTCAACACCAGATATTTCAACCTGTGAAAGTGATGTATCATATTCCAGGTCAGCTGCTATAGATTTTGAAATTTATTGCACTAAGAAGCTCCTGATTTTGACTTAATTTCTGATGTCAAGGTTCATATTTTAGCCAAACACTGTAGCAAATAAAGCAGATGACATGTTGGGATCCTTTTTCATTTCACAAAAGCAAAAAAAAAAAAAATGTAGACAAGGACAACCCGCACAACTACCGCCTTGACAGTAAACATATTTCTCCCTATTTTCTGCAGGTACACTCCCACAATATCTCGTAGACAGCTTTTTCTAGATAATGGGCATAGTTATTTCTATGAAAGTGGGGATTCAAATTTCCTGGACCTTGATTGGCTTTCATCTTCTAGTAATTCATGTGAGGAGGAAATTTATGAAAGGTGATCTTCTAGCCAGAATTTACTATGTAGTTGTAACGTCAACTTAAATCGTATCTGAATTTCAACACATGTTGTAATTTCTGCTCAAGCTTTTCTTTGTTGTGTTAATGTGCACACATCCTGCATACTTGTTGGGGGTATATCTGAGCTGCTTTATGAATTTTCTCCAATTGATTGCTGCTGCTTTTATGGTACAGTACAAGTTAGAAGAGTCTCTACAGACTATTTATATAATTTTTGATTTTTGAACTCCTTTGTGTCAAATAAAGATATCTTGAACCTTAACTAATCATGTTTTATGCTCGTTTGTTTTTATGCTATCTTAACTACCATTAAGTATGGAGGTTGGTCTTGTTTTCTTCATTCTTCCCCCAACTTGACGTATATTGTATGTGTAAGACCAATTAAGTTGTCTTCATGCAACATAATATACTTATCAGTTATATCTCTTTGAACCCTTTTCTCTTGTTACCCAAACTCGTGGAATATTTTAACAGTGCTTTTATGTTCTTGCAGGTCCAGAAACATGAACTCTCCAAGCGAGAATCTGTCCACCGAAAACGTCATAAATGGCATAGCTACTGAGATAACACCACCTTTAAGTGAGAATGGGACTGGCATAAAGGTCAGTGGTCCTATTCCACAGTCGTTCAATTTCATTTCTTCACCTCTTGACCGGGTCAGAACTTGTATTTTAAATTTTGACAGTCTGGGGCTTGTATGACTTGAACCGATGATCTAAGACAAAAAAAATTGATTAACTGGTGCACCTTACTTCAGATCCTTTGAAATGGACCACACACATTAACCTCTAGATAAGGTCTAAGTGGAGTTTTAAGATGAGAAGGGGTAAGATAGAGAAAGAATGCAATGTTAGTTCAGAAGCCTTTGGAGCTTATTGTCCCAGTAAAATCAGGATAATATGTTTCTCCCAAAAGGCAATTTAAGAAATCTAGTTTTTTTTTTCCTGGTTTTTTCCTGTTGCTTCTTGCTACAAAGCCAATCCATTCTTTACCCAGGACAGAGAAATGCAACCAGCCAAAGTGTCTTCTTTTTTTGGGTGAGGAAGACAAAGCCCCTATTACAACCTCTAATAACCATGAGAACAGACATCAGCATGGTACAATGAAAGTTACATTTTAGGAAAGTGTCTTTTAACGTACCAAAATAAGTTTACCATTTCTGTTTGTTCAACTGCCGCAGATATTTGGCAGCCATTGGGCAGAGGCAGAGAAGATATTCTGTATAGGTCCTGTATTTTGAAATATATATATATATATATATATATATATATATATATATATATATATGTATATATATATGTATATGTATATGTATATGTATATGTATATGTATATGTATATGTATATGTATATGTATATGTATATGTATATATATATATATATATATATATATAGAGAGAGAGAGAGAGAGAGTGGATCTCTACTCACATCCGATCAGATCGAGATTTGATGATGGGGTCTCATATCGATAATCTGAGCTGTTGCATGTGATATATGACCTTTAAACTACTTATATACCAAAAATTATGTGATCAGGAGATCCCTAGTTTATACATCAAATGGTCAAAAGACATATAAATCATGAGTGACCAAAAATTAATGCAAGTCATGAGTTCAAGTGGAATTAATCCATCTATACAGTTAGTGTTATGAATCTGAAGCATTAAATTTTATCTGATACTAGAAACTGCTGTCTTCTTAGAGCTAGTACATATTTGTACATTTTTTTGTGTGTGTGAAATTGAACATGATTAATTTTAACATGGCAAAAGGTTTCATACATTAATAATTTGACATCATATTTGAAACTTACATATCAGATGGCATTTCTGTATATTTAACTTGACTAACTCTGTGTATCGAATTTTAACATGAATCCTCATTCGATGATCTTTAACATGACAAAATGTCATATTATAATAAGTTGACAACATATTTGAAGCTTACATATTAGATGACATTTCTGTGTTATTTAACCTAATTCTGTATATCAAGTTTTAACTTATTATGGCCATATGGTATAATGAGTGCTGAATCAGCTCAAAATCTGTGTAGGAACTCTTGTACAGTATCACCGTAAATTCCCTCTAGAATATATTTTTTTTTTTTTGGAGAACAATAAATTGCAAAGTTGAAGATTCACTTAATTGATTTTCAGCACTACACTTAATTGTCTTTTTGCCCCCACAAAAAATGTAATTCATTCTGTATGATAAGGTAATTTCAGCTAGCTTTGGCACTATCAACTCTATCTTATGAGCATTTACCTTCTTGCAGAAAAAGCAGACAACTGAGGTACAAATGCTTCAGGAAGCTGCCCAAACTTCTGAAGTTCTTGGCGAGTATTCTGACAGCTTCGTGCAGTGGGTGATCCATGGAGAGGCTCTATGTCGCTGATGCAGAAAAATTTGGATATGCCCCATCTGATCCTCAGCATCTGGACGCTGGTCCCTCAAAAATTTGTCGAAATGATAGAGAGAGAGGACAAATTACATGTTCAAGGCGGACATTCTTTGTAAGATATCTCTACCAATATGCCGCTCTTTTCAGCCATGTACAATTATGTTAACTTGGTTAAAGTACTGCCTTCGGTCATAGTCTGATAGAAGAATGAGTACATAGATATAATTCTTTTGGATCTCTGTTCCATTTGTTCCCACCTAAAATTGTCATCATGTAAATATTCACATATATTTGCTCATGCGAGCTCAACATTTATGGCAGCAATTTTTCCCCTTATTAATTTTGGTTCTGAGTGATGATTAGTTCAAAGTGCCCTTAGAGTTGTACATAAATCATACATACATAATAACAGGTGAATGCAAAAAATAATGTTTAATGCTATTCTTGGCCCCTTTTCCTGAGCCGAAGGCGAAATCTGGTCTTCTAGGTTTTATGATGTTGCATGCTTCATTCTGGAGATTAATTTTGTAACCGTCCAAAAGCATAAACAATGGTTCATGAAGTTAATCCTACAGTGGAGTACTAATTACGTAATAACAATGACCAACCACTGGCCTCTCGTGTCCCTGAAGCTAGCGCTCTATTTTGATGTTCACGCCGGATACCAGTCCGGCAGTGTTTCTCGCTATTGTCAGCCCTTTAGTCAGCACTTTAGTTAAGGAAATGAGAAAATGCCGTCTCTTCCAGCCCAATCAGTCACCGGATTTGAAGAAGTGAAACATTTATCACTTCAATGCTGATGCCCATGACACCTTTGAGCCTATGTCGTTCAGCTATGTTAAAAAGCTGCGCTTCCAGAGTTGAACTACAAATGCATGAAATGAAGTTATCACAGATAATAGAGGCGCAATAATTTTTTCTTCATTGTAATCAAACAAAAAAACAGGATAAATACTAATCTCTTCCAAATCCTCCTACGAAATTTAATCTCAATGGGTAGTAGTTACGTAAAAGCAAAATTCAGCCTATGTCCATGAACTCTTAGATCTGAGCCGACAATCAAAATTCATGGCAGTCACTCAAAATTGGATTAAAAATCCTAATGCAACATCTTATTCCTCTCTTTTTTGAGAAGGGACATGTATTCCACTTGAATCCTAGCTCTCCCAACCCGAGGGAGCAGCGGGAGGCTGGCCATCCCAACCAGCCGGGGCAACAGGAGGAACATCCACGGTCGGAGGAGGAGCAGCAGCAGCATCCCATCCATCACCAGCTACAACACCTAAGAATAAAAATAAGAAAAAACATTCCTCAATGTATACACATAACCGACCCATCACAAAATGAAGGTAGCATTACCACACTTGGATATGTAATGGATCTACAAGTTTAATCTATCTCACTAAAAGTTTGACCAGATTATGATTTCTGTTAAATTCATAAAAGCACGAGCAACGTTCATGATCATTACTGTTAATCCACCAACCCTTCAGATACCACAATCCACAGATGGATAGGTAACAATGCTGAAAAGCAAATTTGATATTTACCCCGATAATGCAAATAACTAACAGCATGAACTTGTAGCGAAATGTCATCCAGAAATAAACTGATGAGCCTTAAAAGATTAGGAAAAGGAACTAGATTCTGACCTTGAGTAGCAGTCCAATCAACTCCGGGCACCACAGGAACAACAGGAGGTACAGCTCCCATATCAGGTGCCCATTGTTGAGCAGGCCATTGATCATTTGGTACCATACCTGTATACTCAGCAACAGCACCATACTCAGGAGCAACAGGAGCTTCCTCTTCCTGCTCCTTGGCTTCCTCAGGATCCCTGTAGAAAAACAGGTCTACCTGCACGTGTCATGGCATAGTCTGTTAATGGAAGCACGTAAGAGCCAAAGTAAATAGGCAAACAATAATTAATCCAGTACAGAAGAAAAGAAGTGGTGATAAATTTCCTGTATCCTACCATTACTTCCCATTTGTGCCCAGGAATGATAGTACCACGCATTTGCAGAACCATCCTAGCCAGCAACCAGTAAAGGCAACCAATACTGAGCTTCCCCTTGTTGTTGGCCGGAATTCCAATGTCAACATATCGCATTGGTGAATCAGTGTCACAGAAAGCAATAGTAGGAATGTTTCCAAGAGCAGATTCCTTAATTGGCTGCAGCATTTTTTCAAAGCACAGATAAATAAGAACAAATAACAGTCACCACCTTTTTTCACCTCACCTACATTAATGATTGATTCACCTGGTGGTCCGTTCTAGGATCAGTGAGAATGAGGAGGCGGGGCTCACTAAAAGATGTTTGAAGTTGATTAGTGAAGGTTCCAGGTGTGTGCCTTCCAGCAATAGCATGAGCACCGGTGTACTGCGCAAATTTCAGAACAGCTCTCTGTCCATAAGGTCTAGCAGACTGAACAATGATGTCTTGGGGGTTCTCAATGGCAACAATAACTCTAGCTGCTAACTGAAGCTTTTCCCAAGTTCTACCAAGGTTGATGATGAAGATACCTGAACAATGAATTAAATATAGGAAAGAAGACATGGTTAATAGTATATGTTGTCCAGGTAATGCTCATATATCAAAGAAACTTTTCTGCATTGCTAGAAGTGAGGGGCAAAGCCACCAACATATAAACATAAAAGTCAAAAAAATAGAGGGAAAACGAAAAGCATTAATTAGGAGCAAAGCTACTGCCATGCTATACAGGTAGATTTAGTGGCAAGCGGTAAAACGTTATTATGAGTAACCTGTTCACAAATGGGTTTATCCTGTTGTCAGCACTTACATATGCAAAGATATGTACCAATTCGTTTCAATTTTTATCATATTTAGTTCTGTTTGAAGGGAGACAAGTTTTTTTTTTTTTTTTTCAAATTTTTTATTTTGAAAGCTAACCCATTCAACAAACTGGGACAATGTTTAATCAAAGCCTGCAGGTTATGATGCATGATGTGGAATCTTTATCCGCAGGGGTATGGCACATACAGTTTATCATTAATTTTCAGATCATAAACTAGCATAGATATGCAGGGGGAATTGAGGGTAATGATACCTACTAGTGTAATACCCAATTAAGACTACCCACAATATTTTTTGTGAAGGAAGCCATTAACACTGTTAATTGGATGTTTGACATCTGTCAAGTTTTGACAATGAAACAGACCACAATGTTTGTAGAATCATCATAGTAGTTTATGCTGAGCTTCTTCTGAACGCAACCAGTTAGAAATTAGGACTTCATCTCAAGGGGTGCAAATAGCATTATTTATTCATTTACAGTGTTTTTATTATGAAGTTCAATTTTTTTAAGAATGCATATCTCAAACTCAGAAATTTAGGTGATAAATATGATGGAGGTACTGACGAGTTATATTTCAACATTGAGCAGAAAGAGTTTAGCAAGTTTTCTACATGTGTTTGGAATAGAACAGACCCTAAGAGGTCAAAGCAGCCCAGCAATGACTTACACAAAGAACTTTTAAATATAAGGAGAAACCTCAAAGAAAGTTATAATCTATCAAATGAAGCTTTATAAATCAAATAAAATGTGTCAAGTCAATCGGGAGTATCAACTAGCCAACAATATTATAATTCATAAATCAGTCTCATTCTCCAAATTCAAGCACGATAAACTGTCATGGAGTGTATCTAGGTGGCCAACATGCTTGTCTTTTAAACATCGAGACTGGTGGAAGATGAAATACATAGTTTGCTTCCAAACAGTAAATTCTTATAACTGAATCAAAACTTTGATCAGCAGGCTAAAGGGAACCAAAACCTCATGAGAGCAGGATGTTTATTGGATGTTTGACATGTGTCAAGTTTTGACAATGAACAGACCACAATGTTCATAGAATCATCATAGTTTATACTGACCTTCTTTTGAACTCACCCAGTTAGAACTTAGGATTTCATCTCAAGGTGTGCAAATAGCATTATTAGTTCTTTTACAGCCTTTTTATTATGAAGTTCCAATTTTTTAAGAATGTATAACTGAAAGATAGAAATTTAGGCAATAAATATGGAAGAGGTTCTCACAAGTTATATTCCAATATTGAGAAGAAATAGTTTAGCAAGTTTTATACATATGTGTTGGAACAGAACAGACCCTAAGAGGTCAAAGCAGCCCAGCAATTACATACCCAAAAAACTGTTAAATACAAGGAGAAACCTCAAAGAAAGTTATAATCTACCAAGTGAAGCCTTATAAATCAAATAAAATGTACCAAGTCAATCAGGAGTATCAACTAGCCAATAATATTATACTTCATAAATCAGTCTCATTTTCCAAATTCAAGCATGATAAACTGTCAAGGAGTGTGTCTAGGAGGCCAAAATGCTTGTCCTTTGAAACATTGAGACTGGTGGAAGATGAAATGCATAGTTTGCTTCCAAAGAGTAAATTCTTATAGCTGAATTGAAACTTTGATCAGCAGGCTACAGGGAATCACAACCTCATGAGAGCAGGATGGCTCTACCTGCAGATTGACCATGTTCCACAATGGTCACCTAGACTATGATTATTTCTTATGGACCAAGAATGTCCATAGAAACATGAGGTCCATCCCATAGAGGATAAGAAGCGTAAGTGTTTTAAATGCGATGGGCATTCAAAATTCTAGTAATAGGAATACTTATGGAGGACAACATGTTTGATAATGATCACCATAACATAACTTCAAATCGTGGTGAAATTATTATTTTATTGAAAATGGATATTCACGGACAACATCCTCTGCGTCCACTTTCTTCACCTTAACGAACATGGCCTGGTGATCGACCCACAATGGAACTTGGCAGCGATTACTCCGCGTGCACATGCGGCCATTTTGGATATGATTGCCATTCATTATAGATCATCATGCTTTGATGTATAATTGGAATACATACGAAGATGCTAAAACTACTCTCTCTCTCTCTCTCTATGATGGCATCAGAAGGGAATTACAGACAATCATGTGACAATGTATGTAAATGTTCAAAGGTCATCATCATCAAATCGGCAAAATTTTCAAATCTAGAACAAGATAATTCAAAAGGTATTATTTTAAAAATAATAAGGCCCAGGACTTAACCTGGAAGCCATGGACTATCCAACTAATGATCAGCCTAAAGGCCCGCACTGTTACTCTGTTGGCTTTTACCTAAATGGATAGACAATGCATGCGCAATGACCCAAGAAAAATCACCAAACTCATCAAAAATCTCTCCTTTTACGTAGCCAACTCATCAAAATAACTAGTTTCTAGGAACCTAAGGCGATTCAAACCGTTTGCTAACTAAAACTCTCATAAAAAAATTAACAAACTGCAACAATCGTACGTAGATCAACACGAACACACGCCACTTGTTTCTTCGAATTTAACAACAAAAAGCCACAGATCTAGAAGTAAACAGCGAAAAATGCAGAGCGATCTGGGCTGGGTTTAGGGCTTCGTTACCATCGGATCTTCTCTTAAAGACGTAACGCTCCATCTGGAAGTCGCAGTTCTTGGTGCCGAGGTGGACCTCGGCCGCGAGCATCATCTGGATGTCGAGCTCCTTCTGCGACAGAGCCCTCGTCGCCATGGCTCCAACTACAATGACCTCTGAGATCGAAGGGTTAGGGTTTTGAGGAGGGGCGGGGGATCGGAGACCCTAAGCCTCTACGCCGAAAAAAGAAGAAGAGATGAGTCGAGAAGAAACAGAGTTCGGAGTTCTTATGTCGTGCCGCAGAACCCTAACGCCGATCGGGTATAAAAGGACCCAGGCTCTTTGTTCCTTTTTTTGCCTCTCCAATCCGGGCCACGAGGCTATGAACGGCCGCAGTGGGCTCGGTTACGGGCTCGAGCAAGCTCGAATCAGATGTCTAGTAGGCCTAGTTTGCAAGAATTTGTGAACCCAAAAAATGCCTGCCACGCGTCCAATCGAATGCATGGCCTTGCTTGCATGCTTTTGGACCTGAATGTAATTAAAGTTGGATTTGTTCCAATGGCCCCGTTAGGGTGTTTGGTTAGTGGTCCATGGACTAAATAGCACCAATTGGATCCATTTTAAGCTAGACCAACCTCAATTTTTATCTTTCTTTTTCGTTCTACTTCTTCTTCTCCCTCCTCCACATTTTTATACAATTTATACAATGAATTAATGCCATCCATAAGGTTTACCATCTCGATATCGGGTTCTATGCCAATATGTTACTATATAGATATGGGACCAGTTCGAAGTATCAAATGTTGATATAATTTTTGTATCACATATTAGTACTGGATTGATACAGTATGCCTCGTATTGGTACGACAAACCTTGGTCATCCCTCTTCAACCTATCTTGGTATCTACAGCAGAGATAATGGGTGCTTGGGCAGGTATCCTTGAAGTGATACACTTGTTTGGTTCCTTACATATTATGGTCAAGAAGGGAACTCCATTATTGTGATTAATTGGAGCAGGGGTGTTTGTCCTACTTCATATCCCTATGTATGGATACCTTCAATCTGACTAGGACGGTTGTTACCCTTGATGCGGCCCACATCGTCTACGAGGGAAATCAAGTCGTAGATTGGATTGCTTGTTCTGTTTGTTCCCCACCCACTTGTCAGTTCTTGGGCTTCAATTTCTCTCCTTCAACCATTGGCTGGGGATTGGTTCTTGCAGGACCTCGAATAAAAGGAAGAAAAAGAAAAATAGAGAGAGATTGGTAAATTAGAAGTTGAATTCACTTCTTTGGAACAACTACCCAATGACTTTGATAGTACCATAAGCCGACACTTTCATGCCATCGAAAATTTCGACAAATACTTGAAAATATTCATGAAATAGTTATGATTAATTGTTTAAATTCATTCATAGGCTAATATCAATATATCATGGCATATATAAACTATTAGTGTTAGACATGTCCTGTGTATGTGGATCTGAAGAGGGAAAACAGTAAAAACACCAAAAATTGTTATATGTTTGCACCCGATGATTGTGTTGTGAAAAAGTTGTCTAGCAATTTAATAGCTATCATAAAGATGGAGTTTAATCCCTAACAGTTCTCATGATGATAGAAGAGACAAAGGTGGTTTTGGTTGGGCTAGCCCCAAGATATCGAGGCCTTAAGAAATGGGGCCCAGACGGCCCAAGCTCAGTGGTACCAGACCTAAGCCCAACTTGATTAAGAGCATTTCTTGTTGGAGGACCGCTGGGCTAAAATTGGGTCTGTTTTTCTCGGTCCGCTCGAGACTGGCCTGACCCATTGGAAGTTCTGATATTTCTGTTGAATAGATTAGGAGGTAATATCTCATTCTAAAGAAATTTGATGGCATTTCTTGTTCAAAAAGGAATAAATTTTGCATAGCTGGTTGGAAGTGTTCAACAATTGAAATAAAGAAGACAATGACAAACACATTCTATGACCTTAAACAAGAAATTATTCTTGGAGGCTCGACAAGATTAAACAAGGTTTATCTAGCTTACAATCAAACCGGATTTAGTGGCCCTTACAAAGTGGCCCTGGCAGCTGAGACAATCCATTGGCTTCTTAGAGTTTCAAACGGCCGTTTCACGTTATTTGGAATTAATGGTGCCCCTAACAACTGCCACCCGTTGTTTTGACAATGTTATGACGATCTTACGTGATGGATTAGTGCAGTCCACAGAGAAGAAGATAGATATAATTATATCCTCTTTTAGCCCATAAATTAATTAGATTCCACCCTACTAAGCAATGCATGCAAATATGGCTTTCTATGGCTGAATTAAAATAATATGTTTTTAATTTTGTTGTCCATCTACCAAAACAAGTGGGCTTAGAACAATGGCGACGAGATCACTTGTCTGGCCATTAAAATAGTAGTCTTAATTGGCACTCGAAGTGGGTCTGCGGTCCCACCATCAGTAGGTCACCAAATGGATAAGGATGATACATACAAAGGGTCCCATCTGAGTTGGCTTCGGACCCCAAGTAGCTCGGAAAGGCCGGCATACCATAAGCGTAAGCATGGCTTAAGCTTTCTCATGTAACACTGCTTCTAATATTAATTTGATCGTGTTTGAGGACAATTGGCATCTATCACCCGTGACATCATCGCTTGCGACGTTTGTAGCAGTCAGCATTCAACCGTTGAGAGCCACGGTGGGCTCGAGGGAGAAGGTGGAGCTGAGTCTTTTGTTATTCTTTTTTTTTTTTAAATATCAATTAGGAACCATCACGTCAACAATTAACAACGATGTTCCTTATACGGAGCTTGGAAAGCAGTCATGTCATCCAAAATACACGTATCAGAAGTCTATGGTTGGTTTGATTGGGGAGAGAATATTTTTCTCAACCTATTTAATTTAAATCTCTCAAAAAAAAAAAAAAAATTGAAGAATGCAGAAGAACCGATGAAAATAAGAGTTTCAGTCATTTTTTTTATTGATGATAAAAAAATAAGATATATATTTTTTATTTATAATGATGAGACCCATTAGTGTACATTTCGGATCAAGTAAATCTTTTAGTTTTAATAAGATTAATTTTTTTAAAATAAATATGATTAATAAAAATAAATTTAAAAAAATAAAATTATATAAAAGATAGATTTCGATTTTTATATAAATTTTATCTTTTGAGGTGATTAATTTTTTTAGTCTTCTTTCAATCTCTAAAAAAATTTATCTTTTATCGCTATGCGAAATTATTCTCAGATTGAGAAATATATTTGATCAAACTATTTTTAAAAATAAAAGTTTCAATTAGACTAATCCATTTCATGATTGCGACAATAAAATTTCAGTATATTTAAACTTTTTAAGAGATCAGCTATATATCATATATTTCAAAAAATTATCTAATTTTAAATAAAAGATCATTTTAATTGGATATTGTATGATCGATTATGGCCTTCAAAAATTTAACACACGATTTAACTTTTCGGTATGGCAGATCTCACTCTCAAACTCTGTCCAATTTTTTTTCATGACCTAAGTAGTCCACAACAAATCCGATGATTTTTTTGGATTAAAATATTTTTTGTTGAAAAAATTTAGTTCTAATTAAACCAAAATTGAAGATGGAGAAATGTTTATTTTTTCATCTTACGATGGAATAGCTTGATTTTATTTGGAGATGGTTACTGGCCTTAGTCTTTTTGCTTGATAATAAATCCTCATATTCCGATATAAAATATAGCATCGCTACAAAAGTTGGTACTCGTATTGGAGGCATCACTAATCGAGATATGACCTTGATGCTTTAGGCAATCTTCTAGACCTCTTCATTAGTAGCTACCAAGTGGCGGTGATGCAAGTTGAAACAAACCTGCGACCAAAAACAAAGCAATTGGGTCGAAAACTCAACTAATGATGAAATATGCACTGTTAGAATCCAAACAATGGTACACTAATCACTACTAAAAGACATCCCATAGCAACCTCTTACCGTTCAAATGCTTTAGCGCTTACTCCTAGATAGACGCCGAGTCTGTGGCGACCAACGGTGGATCTGGTCATTGTCAACCCGAAGTTTATATAGGTGGCATCGAAACGAGCAATAAGAGCATGGGGAGTTCTCCCAGCGAGTTTAGTGATGGCTATTTCACTTAAAGAGTTACCCTTAGCCGCCCATTAATTTGGGCACCTACTGATATATAAGACCACATTAGCAGCTCAAGAGATTCAATAGGACGCCATGCATGTTGTCATAGTTGTAGGCTCCCATTGAGCCGTCCCTTGAGTGCGGTCTACGCAAGTTCACCCTTGCATTGCCATCCATTGGTAGAAGCAAGTTTAGGATCAAATGCGTTTGCCTACTGCATCCCTATTGGTTGCATGAGATCGTCTCCAGCCTGCTTCCATTCTTTCCACAGCTCCAAGTGACTGGATTATGCCCTCTTCAGTGGCTTCCATTGCCAGGCTCCTTGCCCGACTCATTCTTTCACGTCGCCACACCGCAAGATCAATTTTGATGCATCTTCCGATATATCAAGCCAATGGCGTGGCTGGAGCTGGACACGTCACACGCAACTATCATGGAGCTGTGCTTGCCACTTCTCCTCTTGAATTATATATGCCATTGAAGAACCGCATGCAGCATGGGAAGCTTTAGAGATAGGTTATCATTGCCTCCAAGTCCATCAGGGAGATACTCTCTTGATATCACCTCATGGATCAACCAATATTATTACTAATTTAGAAGGATCATCAGATTCAATATGAATTATTTATGTCATTGCTAACAGAGCCAAATAGTGTCCAAAAATGAGATCCGCCACTTGACGAGCTGCATTGCATACAAACTTTGGAGGCCATAAAACGTTTATTAGGGATGATTTTTTTCTTTTTTTGCAATTATCTAGCTTTCAATATCTATGGCATGGAGCCAATCCCCTAAAAGTTAAAAAAAGCTAATATTCTATTATTTGGATGCTAAAATGGGTGTGTTAAACTAAAAATTCTCTTTTTTTGGAAGAATATTGATGGAGGATATCTTTCAATACAGAAGGACATGGTAGAGCGATGGAAAATAAAACTGATGTACAAGTTAAGAATTATCTTCTATAAAATTTCATTTTTTTTAGTTTATTTTTACTAATTATGTTTATTTTAGAAAAATAAATCTTATTAGAATCAAAAAAAGAATGAATTATATGAGGATGGATGTTACTGTATCATCATCATATGATAGGAGGGAGAGAAGACAAAAGGCTCCTCAGCATCGTAAATATTTCTCCAACTACCTTATACGAGTTTTGAGGGCTAAGAGCGACACTTCTTGCACAGGCTACCCAGGACCATATATTGCATGGCTTCATGAAAGCTTGAACCGTCAATAGTGCCTAGCATTGCCTGGTGATATAAATTAACGAATGCTCGAAGTGCCAAATCCTTTATGCCTGCAAGGTAGGTAGATCTGATGACAAGACACCATGCAAGTGCAAGGAAGTATACTTGCCAGTGAACCTAGAGGAACAATCCCACATCCACCTCGAGCCTGTCGAACAAAGGTAACGATACCCAGCTATGTGACAACAACTGGAAAGATATCGTTGCGCCTGCCAAGCGGAGGAAAGTAACCCACCTTGCCAATAGCTAACAGGAGCCAAGCCCCTCTTGTATCTTTGCGACCCCCACGCAAGCGAGGGTGAAAAGTAGACATGATGGGCCTCTTGCCCGACTTTAGGACACCTATGTCCTCCAAAGTTGACATGATGGGCCTCTTGCCCCAACTTAGGACACCCATCATGTCCATCCAGGTACCTCGGTTCACCGAATGCACGCTGAAGGAATAATGCTGCAAGGATATGTATTGTCGCTGAGTTTGGTCCTTGGGAGAAAAATGAATCCGAGACATTCATATTCATCGCCTGGCTGGATGCTTGGCCATACTAATGGAGGATCACCAGAATTTGTTGGTAGTTTTGCACCGAAGCCTTGGGAACGAGGCAACGACCACGTAATCATCAACGAAGAGAGGATTGCGTGAGCTGCACGTCATCGTAAAAGGGCAAACTTGGCTGGTCAAGTCACGGTGAAAAGCACACAAGAGGCTGTTGGGCATATGGACATCCTGTTGCAAACCCATTGCGGCCCTAAATCATTTGGGGCCTGATCGGCCAAACTGTGAAAATGAGTTCATTTTAAAATTATTTTTTTTCAAATAAAATTTTAAAAAAAAATATGATAAGAAAAAATAGTTTGTATTTGATAAAATTATTTGATAAGTATTTTTATCAAAGTTTAAGAAGCAGTTTGTTTGTGTTTGATAAATCTTTCAAAAAAAATATTTTTGATTATCAAATTACGAATAAAGATATGTATTTATGGTAAATAATGAGAGGATTAGGTAAAAATAAATAGTAGTAGTTATGGTAAATAATGATTTTGAGTAAAGATATTTTTATTTTTAAAAAATTAACTTTTTACTTCTATTTCTGCTTCCAAGGAGAAGCTCCAATTTTCTGCTTCCTCCCTACAGCAGAAAAATTGCGTCTGCTATCACTCAGAAGTAAATTATTTTTTAAAATAAACTTGGCCAAACATCCTATTTTTTTCAAATAAATATTTTTTTTTAAAAATAAGCAGCTTCTTCCTCTCTAAAAGCTTGGCCAAACAGGCCCTTAGTGGGGGACTTGTTGACAAGAAAAACAAAATTTGGATTGGAGATGTAGTATAAAAACCTATTATTTATTGACGATGGAAACCTTATCTCAAAATCTCAATCTCAAGGTAGTTCTTTCTAATTAAATCATAAACTTATTCCATATCAAGTTTGATCGTCATTATATTTTAATGGACAAGGCAGAAATAGAATGGCCACGGAAGCCCCTTGGATGAGTCATAGTATAAAAGTCCTGTGGTGAGTGACAAGAATTTTGGCGAAAAACTTAAGATTACACTGTATACATAGGTCAGAAGCACATTTGTTTAAACGAGAAATCCTTCATAGTATTACCTTCCTTGCAAAGGGCATACAAGAGGATGAGTAAAAATGACAAACAGCTCAATATATATTGTTATGATGTAGAAGAGAAGACTCATTAATCTCAAATTGGTTGTAAGTCAAAAAAAACTCTGATTTATATAGGAAAGAACCATTCTTTCCACGTAAGGTACTTTTTGAAGGACAAAATCCTGAAGTTCATGGATCAAAGCAGACAATACCTCATATACCGAGCTATGAGCTCTTGATCGTAATACTGACACATTGAGTAGGAGACCATTTGCGTGATTGTGGGGCTATATTTTGATATAGAAAGGAAGGTATTATTAGTTCCATATTGGTTATGAGTTAAGGAGGACTCCGATTTATATAGAAATAGATTATTCTTTCCACATGAGATGTCTTTTGAGGGACAAAATCATGAGGCCATGGACTAGAGCAAATAGTATCTCATATGCCAAGCCATGAGCCCTTGGCCATAATAATAGCGCGTCAGATAGGGGACCACCTCTATGACTGTAGGGCTCCTTCCATTCGTACACCAGTCTATGATAAAAAATAAGGAGGAGGGCACTTTCAATTTCTATACAAACTCTCTTTTGATTGGAGAGCTATATATTGTAGTGTAAAAGGGAGGACATTATTAGTCATATATTGATTGGGAGTTAAGACAGACTCTAGCTTATGTAGAAATGGATCATTCTTTCTACGTGAGGTATTTTTTGAAGAATAAAATTGTGAGATCTATGGGCATAGTAGACAATAACTCTCATGCCGAGTTATGTGCCCTTGACTACAATATACATGATGCTAGTTAATAATCCAATAACCAATATGCCTTATAGAATATTGTTGAAGATCTATGATTTTTTTGATGGAAGAGCCTATACAGTAGCCCCAATTTCATCATCCGTAAGAAGTCAAGTGGGCATTATCCTCGAGCGTTAGCCTGTCCATTTTCCGATTTATGATACCAAAGAAGCAGAAGCCCTGGGAAAAAAATGATGCAGCCTTGTTCCGAGAGAGGTGGAGCTGTGGAAAAAGAAAAAAAAAATAAAAAATGATATGCTCCGATCACAAGCACGTGGCCAAGAGGGACTCAGGTTATATCTTTTGTGTATAAGAAGGATCAACCTTCCTTCGCATGGATCCACCATTGGATCATCCATTTGATTGCTTTGACGTATGAACAGGCAGAGGCAGATAAATGACCAAGTTTCAGACTGCTTTGTGATTTGTGCGGTGGGTGATCGAACGGTGGAGACGCGGGTTCTCGGCCAAGGCCCAGGAGAGGCTAGACTATCGGCACGGGAGCATCTTCTTGATGGTTCAACCTGTTATACTGTGGTCGGTGCACGTGGTAAGTGCATGCCTTGGGCGGGCGGACTTCCGGGTGGGCGACTTCCGCCCTTTTCTTGCCGTTTCGGTAATTAAATAACGTGGTCGGACCGACCACCAGTCAGCAGACTCGGGTGCATTCCTTCCGTTTTACGTTCTGCCGACTGCCGGATTTATTTATTCCCAGACCAATTAAATTCTCCCAGGCTACCTTCGATATTTCGACAGAAATCGTTGGCGGAAGGACCGTTTCTGGACCCTTGGTTGAGAATGAAAACTAAAACAAACGTTGTATCTTGGGTGCCAAGCATGAGAGTCCAATATCTCCTTCTCCTCCGGTCTCCTCCTCGTCCTCTTCTTCTTCTTCTTCTTCTTCCTTGGAACAAAAAATAATCAATTACTACGTTCTTCATGATTTCATAATTAGAATAAGGCTCTAATCCAAAATATTCCATGTTCTCATGAATAAATCTAAAATTAATATTTATATTACCATTTGATTGATAAGTTATATAGTGTCAGACATATTCAATGCATGCATGTAAAAGAAGAATCTGAATTGATTGTAGTTTTATCATCCACTTGAGAATACATCTGCTATTCCTCTCAATTTATTTGAACTAGAGTTGAGATAGGAAAATGGATCGGAGTAGTTCCTTCTTTTCACGTGAAGCTACTCACGGCTTTTAGATGCGGATAAATCAAGCACCAGCTATTAAAAGTTTTACTTATTTATTAATAAGGATGGTTTAGTATTTGCGCATGAATCTTCTGCTGCGCACCATATAGTGCGGTATACAATGTGCATGTCTGTACATGTGCTTAGCTATGCGATATACATGTCGTGCGTGGCCGCATGCACCATCCATCGTGTGATGGAGGGTGCATGCAGTGTATCGCGTGCATAGCAGAGGATCCTTACCCTTAGGGGACGTTTGGTAGCATGTAATTCTAATAGGTAATTTTGCAATAAGTAATCAGATTACATAGTTTATTTTGTTACTTTCACAAGTAATGCACCATTATATATAATGCAGCATTACTTCAAAAAAAAGTAATTTGATTGTCCAGAAGGAGATGGCTATGTGATTATATGTAATCTTACAATCCTACAATTTTGCAACAAGATAATTTCAAGATCAAAATATTTCCATCAAAATAAATTAAAATAAATCAAAATAAATTATGGATAATTTCAGTTGATGAAAATAGAAAAGAAAACATAATGGATGATGTCACGAAAAAAAATTAGTCTCAAAATTAAGTTATCTCTAGAGGTGGCAATCGGATCGGATCGGGTCATAAATGGGTCGGGTCAATGCGGATCGGGTCAGAAAATTATCAACTCAAATCTGATTTTTTTATTAAACAGGTCAAGAATTCAAACATGAACCCGACCTGTTTATTAAACAAGTAACCCGATCCGACCCATTTTATCCATTTATTAAATAGATCAAATTAGATTAAACAGGTTAAACGGATTAAATAGGTTAAACAGATCGGGTTAAATGGGTTAGAAACAAGTTAAACAGATTTTAAACAGATTAAATGGATTTTAAATGAGTTAAACAGATTAAACAGGTTAAACAGATCGAATTAAATGGGTCAGAAATAGGTTAAACAGGTCAAACAGGTTAAATGAGTTATCTGACTCAATCCAATCTGAATATTAAATGGGTTAAACGGGTCAGATATCTAAAACTCAAATTTGATCTAATTATTAAATGGGTTAAACAGGTCGATCCGTTTATGATCCAAATCCGTTTAGCCTAAATCCAAACCTGTTTATGGCGAGTCGAACATGGGTCAGATTGACAGATCGAATCATATTTTGCCGGCCCTAGATGTCCCTCTAGAAAATGGATAATAATCAATAAGAAAAGATAGGGATATTTTAAAAAAATTAGCTTATATTACATGTAATCTAAATTGTATACCAAACACTGTAATGTAGAATTTTCTGTAATTTTACAATAATATTACTGTACATACTAAACACTGTAATATTTCTTTTGCAATCATATTATTATAGTAACATTATATAGATAATGCATCACGGCGCAAGCATAATTAAATTTATTACCTTCTAAAATTTTGATTGTTTACTTGGGTGATATATATTTTTTTTCCTTCACAAGATCCAACTTCACTCGAATAAAGATGCATTTGGCTCATCATATATTGGAATCAGACGGGCCATAACTTTCAGCACATTTGGCTCGTGATAGAATTGAAATTGAAATCAAATAGCATTTGAATACTAGAAGAGAGTACTTGATCTTTGAGGGATTATGATATTTTTATTTTTTTTTTAAATCAGAATAGAAAGGAGATCCTCTCAGTTAAATGAAAAGAACGGAAGTCATTTATTTCTATTTCATTCCAGAATTCTAATTTTCTCTAACCAAATTTATCTTAATATAAAACCTTTGCTCTTGTGGTGACGGAGTGAGCTGTGCTTGGCAAAGATGATTGCTTAGGAATGAGCTTCTTTCCGCCTCGCATGGTGTGTTGTCAACTTGCCATTGCTCCTGGCATCATGCAACGTACTGCTAATGAAATAAAGCGAAATGATTGGTCCAAGGCACCTCGGTGGCTTTTACGAGTGTTTGTTCTACGTTGCCATAGCAACGACAAGGAGGACCCACCGAATCCGCCAATAGATTTCACGTTATCTTAATCCATCGGGCGCGGCCGGTCGCAGTCTCGCAGGTCTCCTCCTCCCCCCTCTGCGTGCGTGCCAGCTCAGCAGGCAAGCAGGCCGGCGTAAGAGCGCATGCCTCTCCGTGGGACCCACGCCGTTGACCGTCTCCTCTGGGACGCCACCGCCAGTCGCCGGATCCCAAATCCCCGCCAAATAGATTTGGATAATATCCCCCCCGTGTCCGACCGCCCTGCCCCTTCCGGATCCAGGAATGTTTCCCGCGTCCAAATCCTCGCCGCTACGTCTCCGTCGGTCGGTGGTCCGTCGTGACGTCGAGCACATCCGATTGTGGCGTGACGGAAAAATCGCAGCCGTCCGTCTTGTGGATAATGGGAGCGACGTGGAATGGCAGGTCTGTCTTCAGGTGAACCGCCCACTGGGCCCCATGAAGTAAGCTTAGAGATAAGCTACCATCAACTACCGGCTACCGTACCCACTAATCGTGGTTGTGAAGTTTTAACAATCCCTTAACCATTCCACCACCTTAGTTGCTGATGGATATTGTGATGGACCTCTTTGCTTTGATTGATTTTATTTGATATAACGAGCATATTAGTCAAATATGTATATCAAAGTAAATCAATCACTAAATTATGCTTGACAGTACATTAGTTCGTATTGCATTATCCAACATGCTGTTATATGTCGTTGCTACAGCTTGATCAGAGATCAAGGTTTGAATCTCACCTTATTTTAAAATATGTATGTACCAAATCAGAGACATGGGATTTTGTGCATTATTCTCTATGAGTGTTCAATATGTGCACCAAAATAGTATATTGATCTTGTAGTGTTAAAATGATCTTGGCTTAGCAATTAAAAAGCCTGATTCGATGCATGCCAAAAATTTAATTTTGACTCTCACTTTATCCAAAAGTAAAAGATAATTTTGATCCATCTGTCGGCCAAATTGATCATATTAGGAATGAGAAAAGGAAAGCTATGTTCCACTTTAATTGGCTATGAACGAGGACTTTCAATTGATTGGTTAATGAGTCCACTATTTTGACATTTACGCCAACGTTGCGCTTTCTCTAATTTCCTCTTTGACTAGAATGATATTGCATAACTGCAAAAATATCTAGAACGCGAATAAGCCAATGTTTATTTGCCACCTCAGATCCCGACCAGAATGACCGACACCATTATAAAAAGGCAAATTTCCAGTCAAACACGGCAAAGATGGCCCCACGAAAAGATCCCGTAATCTACCATCCATTTTGGTTTTAAAACTAACCAAATCTAGTCGTGTTCCACCGCATGCCAAAGCTCTTTCCTAGTATTACGAAAGCTTAATTACGTGAAAAATTCTGATTGTTTTAAAACAATTTTAATTTCATGATAAATTTTTATTTAATACAATCAGAACATCAAATTTTTATTTTTTTTTTAATTTGAATCCTAATTATTGGGTCATATTTTATTCATCCGATGATATATCCAATACACAAAGATGTGGTGAGCGTCCGACATCACGACCTACCCATCTGGACCGTACAACCCATGTAGGGACGCAAGGTCCCTTTGACAGCTCCACAAGCTCAGGTTCCAATTTGATCACTCCAACAAGATTGGCAGTTCGATGAAATCTGCATCGTTGGACGACCGTCGACTTTACCCGATTTTTACTCTAGCCCTCGGTACATCTCGTCGAAGCTCCAAAAATCCCTAGCACACGGAGTGTGCCGAACCGACAAACGATGATGTGGGCAGTCTTTTTCCACTAACGGATGGCGATCCTGTCAGAAATAGCTGATGCCCATTACTCTGGCTTTCTGGCAGCTACTCTTC
The DNA here is from genome assembly GCF_000442705.2 of Elaeis guineensis. Classification (NCBI taxonomy): domain Eukaryota; kingdom Viridiplantae; phylum Streptophyta; class Magnoliopsida; order Arecales; family Arecaceae; genus Elaeis; species Elaeis guineensis. The sequence continues at coordinate 92,466,163 of NC_025995.2, forward strand.
CAATGGACGGCAATCTGGCAACAGACAGGCTTCCCCTCGTAAAAGGGGGCCCGAATCAACACACAATTGGGGTCTCTTCTCTCTCTCTCTTTCTCTCTTAGACTCTCGCTGTCAACCTCCTATTATTCTCTCTCTCCAACTCCGATACTAACTTGACCATCGAAGGGTCCCTCATCGGAGAATCCCCACTAGTTCCTCTAACGTATAGATCTTCCTTGCAGGTACCCAGAGACCCCATTTGGCATCCCCTACTTCAGTTTGGCGACTTTGTGCTCACCCTACTCATCATGTCGCCCCCTGGTCAGAAAGGCATAGCAACACTAATTATAATTTCCATCAACTTACCATGATAGAGTTATGACGTAGCTTGTCTATGGCAAAAATTTACTTGTTGCAAAAAAATGATGATGAAACAAAATAGTGGTTTTTATTTTTCAAAATAGCTCATCTCCAATTAGGATTTTAACCTATTCTGATTCAAAGCACTTTTCACTTTTTTGGCGCCTGAACATCGATAATGGCATTAAGAGACATGGTGTTTGCCTTCAGCGATAAGCATCGGTGACTGGTCTTCGATCTCGACAACGAACGTAATATTTTCAATTTATATTAGATTTTACCCATAAATGTGTTATAATTTTAGATATTTTTTTCCCATAATTCTAATTCTTACATCATGGATTCATCAGTTAATCTAACAAATAATGTAAGGATTGCTTTAGCATCAAATCTTGATAGTGATTTTGAGTAGAAAATAATCCAAACCATTGATGAGAGGTGATAGAATGATGAAGTTAGATGAAAAGGGGTTGGAGGAGATAGAATTGCATTAGCTTTGATCTCTATCAATCTAAAAATCAAAATCTCTTCTTTCTATTTTAAGAAGGTGGAAAGGAGAGGTGATAGAAATTCAAAGGGAGGGATTATTGTGGTATAGAGAGGGTCTTTTTAGTCCCACATCAGTTGTGAGTTAAGAGAAGTATGGTTTATATGTATTGGAATCTTTCTTTTCCATGAGGCACTTTTTAAAAGGTAAAATCGTGAGGCCCGTGCGACAGTGCTAGAGGCCAAAGTAGACAATACCTCACACATGCAGGTGTAGAGTCAACCCAACCATCTGAACTATTCGACCCTGCTCACATATACTCCTCTTGACTAGGAGGCTATGTTATGGTGTAGAAAATGCCTCTTTAGTCCCACATCGGTTATATGGAGTCAACCCAACCATCCAACTATTCGACCCTGCTCACATATACTCCTCTTGACTAGGAGGCTATGTTATGGTGTAGAAAGGGTCCTTTAGTCCACATCAGTTATAAGTCAAAAGAGAGCATGGTTATATGGATTGAAACTTTCTCTCCTTATAAGGTGCTTTTAAAAGGCAAAACCATAAGCTTCGTACGACAGTGTAGAGGTCGAAATGGACAATACCTCATGCATGCGGTGCGGAGTCAATCCAATCATCCGAGCTGTTGACCTTTTGACCCATGACCACAATAAGAATTTTTTTTATCTATCACGATAAGTAGATGAAAATTAGAGCTAAAGTTTAAATTGAAAGAATTTAAAAAATTGGTGACTTAATTATACTACATAAAAATTTAAATAAAATTAAAAAAATTAAAAAAATATATTTTTTATATAATTAAGCCTAATACAAAACTAATTCGTCCAAGATGATTCTTTTTTCACCTATTATAAAATCTTATTTTTTCTCTTAGCTCTTTCTTTTATTTTCTCAAACAGATAAAAGAAAAAATATTTTAGTTTGATCAAACTCTAGGCCGTGGGATGAGACTATTGGCTGGCCATCCGGCCAGACCCATCTAAAGCCACCAGCTTTGAACTCGGCCAGCTACTCGGGTACGAAGAAACGGAGACCAACCATCCAATGAGTTGAAACCCTAGTCCAAAACGGGGAAAAGAGAGGAGAGAGAAAAAAAATTCCAATCCATTGGCAGAACTGTAGAGAGAGAAGCAAGAAAGAAAGAGTAAACAAATGGCGTGGAAATTTGAGCAAAACCGGAAGCCATGGCCGGAAGTGGTTTTAGAGGACAAGGGGCAGATAGAAGAAGCAACGAGAGGGGCGTCTTCGCGGAAAGGGACGTCTGGGCTTTTTCTTTCTTCTCGTCAGCGCCTACCGAGGAGCAGCCTCTGGAGGTGGAGCCCCATCCCTATATCCACTCTTCGTTTCCTACCTTCAGCCTATATAAAGAGGTTCGGGCTCTCTACCCCTTCATTCACTCGTTCGTTCTTTCTGTTTTCGTTCCCCTGTTTCTATTGTTGTGTAGTTGTCGCTTTTTTGTGGGTTTTTTTTTGCTTTCGGAGTCTTTTGGGGCTTGGGATCTCTGGTTCCGTTTCTCTGCAGGTAAATGTCTCTCTCCCCTGCCAAAAAATGTGTATTTTTTCCTTTTTTTTGAGCAGGAAAAGTCATCATCTTGATGGGAAAATGGAGTAGTTCGGTTTATGCTGGTAGCAATTTAATGCAAGTCATATGGATAAACTTTTGGTTTTATGTCTTGCTTTTCTTCTTCTCCTTTTGCTTGGATTCCTGCATCTTTGCTTGTTGAATAAAAGAAACATGTTTTTCTTATTAAACTTGTTCTGTTATCTGAAAAAAAAAAAAAAAAAACGTGATTTTTAATGTACTCGTCTGTTTCTTTTTCCTTCTTTAGGCGTCAGGTGAGCGAATTTTCTAGTTTAAACTAATTCTCCCCTACTTCCATGTCGAAATTTCCATAAAAACGAAGGATTTTTGCCACAAATTTATTGAATCTTAGCTGGAATTACTAGAGAATAAAGAAATCCCAACTTTAGGAAGGATTTTTTCATTTTCCTTTCCCTTTTTCTGAATTTTTTTAGAATGGTTCAGAACTGACCAAGTTGGAAGGCATCCCTTGTAGCCCCCAAAACGAAAAGGGACTCTTTTTTCTTACATGCTGGTCCTGTTCAAAACTTTCTAAACTCATAATAGAGAAAAGTTATTGGATAGGTTGGTATATGCGAGTAAGAACTCTTCCCTTCCCAGCGATAGGATTGGTGATTCTATGGATGAAAGAGGTTACTTTTTTTAACGTACAGAATGGGACACTTATTCTCCTTTGACCTGATATATATATATCTATATATGTATATATATACGTATATTATGTTTGCTTTCTTTGTTTAGTTCCGGGCTTATTATATATTTCTTAATCCCTCTGTCTTGGATTCTCGTCCCTCTCTAATTGTTCCCCTCTCTCTGTTGTCCGGTAAGAGTTTGCTTCTTCCTCTCTTTATTTCCGGTAAGAGTTTGCTTCTTGTTTGCTCCAGAAGTTATGATAAGTTATGATGGAAGACTTCTTAACTTGAACTTCTTAAGTTTTTATTCAAAGTTCTTGACTTCGCTCTTTTTTGGTATTTTCTCCCTTCCCCCCCCCCCCCAATATCAAGTGAATTGCATATTACTTTAGAGTTTTATCGTCAGAGTTTGGTACTGTAATCTGAAGTTTTGTCTTCTCCGTATTTTTTCCCCCCATATGGGAGTTAAGTATGCCAGTAATGATCCAAATCAAAAGATCTAGTTGTGTGGTCAGGAGATTTGAGATTTGTCTTTCTAGATGTTCCACTGTGTCATATGATCTAACCTCCTAGTCAATTATGTTAGCTTCTGTTAATGGAGAATTTTGTATTAGCACTTTAAATATGTGTTGTTAACATCTATCTTCTTCTTATTTGTAGTCTGGGGCATTCTGAGGCTTGAAGGAGATTGGAAGAGAAGCCATGGCAGAGCGCAAGTTGACTCGCATCCATAGTTTCCGGGAGCGTCTTGGTGACTCGTTGTCTGCCCATCCGAATGAATTGTGGCCCTGTTTTCAAGGTCTTGGATCAATTTTGTTTCTAAACTGGCATAATAAATTGTCCAAATTTGACATAGCATCTTAATCTGTGTTTTTGTTTAAATGCAAGTTATATTGCCCTTTTTATATGTATTTCTGTTTCACATACATCCTGAGACTGCTGGAAAAATTTGATCTTTTATGATTTCAGGCTCTATTTTTTGTTGAGTTTATGATCAGCAACATTTTGTTTATTTATATTATTTAGAGGACTTTAAACCTTTCCACCCATGTAAACTTTAGTTTTGGGATGCTGCGAAGAAAGTTGGGTCACTAAAATTGATTTCAATTGTAATATCTGTGGTTTATGCATTAGAAAACAAGAGAATTTAGTGGGTTAGCTGTGTTACATTGGATTCTTTCTTTGATTTTTTTTTTTGAGGGGATGTTTGTTTTCAATTGGTGGCAGATTTGTTAACCAGGAAAAGGGAATGCTGCAACCCCATCAATTGCTTGCGGAGTTTGAGGCTGTATTCTCTGAGGGAGAGAGGGAAGCACTGAAAGATGTCTTCGAAAGTGTTTTGAGAGCTGCACAGGTAATTTATAAATAGATCATAGCCAAGACACTGGTTATCATTTCATCTATAATTTTAGACCTTTGTAGTAATTTTTTGCTTTACTAATGTGATGCAGGAAGCAATAGTCATAGCCCCATGGGTTGCTCTTGCTATTCGGCCAAGGCCTGGTGTCTGGGAATATTTACGGGTTAATGTGAATGAGCTGGCTGTGGAGGAGTTGACTGTATCTGAGTACTTGCAGTTTAAGGAGCAACTTGTGAATGGAGGGTAGGCTATATAATTCAAAACATTCTAAACTGTGAAGAAATCCTCAGAATTTTCTATAATAAGTGTATTTTTCTAATTCTGCTCCTGTATAACCTATTGCCAATTGATTTTGTTTCATTCTTCCCTGCTGCTCCTCCAGTAACCAGGATAACTTTGTATTAGAGTTGGACTTTGAACCATTCAATGCTTCCTTTCCTCGGCCTTCACTGTCGAAATCAATTGGTAATGGAGTGCAGTTCCTCAATCGACACCTCTCTTCAAAACTGTTTCATGACAAAGAAAGCATGTACCCACTGCTTAATTTTCTTCGGGCACACACATATAAGGGAATGGTAAGTTGTCCGTTGATCTTGATATGGCATCTGTTTTTTTCCCAATTTCTTTGGCTGATTGAAGTTATTAACACCTATCCATGTTATTTCAGTAAATGTTATTCTTAAATCTGAATTTAGGCCTTTTGTAAAATTGTTACTCTTTTTGAAACAATTATCATAATCTTAATCTTATTATATCTGTAATAGTAAAAATTGACCTGATGTTTGAGGTTTTAAATGATCAGGATGAAATGGCTATCATGATTTTAATTATGAACTGTAAGTTGGATCTAGAAACTTAAAGTTTTTCTGATCCTAAAGATCCAGAATGGTTATATAACATCTCATCAGATGTGTAATATATATATATATATATATATATATTTGCCAATCTGAAATATCAGAACGAATTGAATGTCCATCAGAATATTGTTTCATTTAGCTATGAGTCCCCCCCCCGAAATCAAAAAGAATCGATAGTTTATCTTAATTTTTGATGTTGTCATGCAGACAATGATGTTAAATGATAGAATACAAAGCCTTAGTGCTCTCCAAGCTGCACTAAGAAAGGCAGAGGAATATCTGTTGAGTGTCCCAGCAGACACTCCATATTCGGAGTTTAATCACAGGTAGTTTTATGTATGTTTGTTCTCTATTAATAATATGGTTTGGAGTTATGCAAGATTTTAACTATAATGTCATATCTGACTGGATTGTTTCTCATTTGAACAATGTTTAGATTTCAAGAGCTTGGTTTAGAAAAGGGTTGGGGTGATACAGCGCAGCGTGTCAGCGAGACTGTTCATCTACTCCGTGATCTCCTTGAAGCACCTGATCCTTGTACCCTAGAGAAATTTCTTGGTACAATTCCTATGGTGTTTAATGTTGTCATCTTATCTCCACATGGATACTTTGCCCAAGCTAATGTTTTGGGATACCCTGACACTGGAGGCCAGGTAGAATACTTGAACGAAAATGGATCTGGTTTTGAAGATATTTCCACTTCTTCTGATTCCCTTTTTTCTGTCAATATTTTTTTTTTCTTGTCAACAAAAATTTTTGCTTTGCAGATAGTCTATATTTTGGATCAAGTTCGTGCACTAGAGAGTGAAATGCTTCTTAGAATAAAGCAGCAAGGTCTAAATATCACTCCTCGAATTCTTATTGTAAGTTTGAAAAACTATCTGACAATTCGTTTATTAAGTTCATTGATTCTATCTTCTTCAAGGCGGAAATCTGTAAAGGATACTGGTAGTTTTGATGCTATAAAAGCCTTCTTCTGAGACTGTTATGGTATCTTACAGGTGACTAGATTACTACCTGATGCAATTGGGACCACTTGTGGTCAGCGGCTTGAGAAAGTCCTTGGCACAGAGCACACACACATTCTGCGGGTTCCATTTAGAACTGAAAAGGGAATCCTTCGCAAATGGATCTCACGCTTTGATGTATGGCCTTACCTTGAAACTTACACTGAGGTAGATCTCTCATCCGATTTTTCTAAGCTTTTCTCTTTGCACTGGACCTTGTTCTTATTGTACTTACAGGTCTGTCCCTGAAGTTTTTAAGTTCTTTTGATGCTGCATATAATATTGATGAAATACATGATCATGATAAATTGGTCTATGAAATCCGATGGTTTGGTTTGCAGGCTCTTGCTGCATAAAATTTTCTGCAAATTTCTGAATTTATTTTTGTTTTGTGGATAGGATGTTGCAAATGAACTGGCTGGAGAACTGCAGGCAACCCCAGATCTCATTATTGGAAACTACAGTGATGGAAATCTAGTAGCATCTTTGCTGGCACATAAACTAGGAGTTACTCAGGTTTGCTACTTTATAACATCAAGTGATCTTTTATTTTCCTTTCTGAAACCAGACTGTCCCTGTCATCTACCCAAATTTACTATATCTGCATGTCCTTTTGTGTGCAGTGTACCATCGCCCATGCCTTGGAGAAAACAAAGTATCCAAATTCAGATATATACTGGAAAAAGTTTGAGAACCAGTACCATTTTTCTTGTCAGTTTACTGCTGATCTAGTTGCTATGAATTATGCTGATTTCATTATCACCAGTACTTTCCAAGAGATCGCTGGAAGGTATTGTTTCTCAGGAGTTTAGTCATCCTTTTGTCATACTAATTACTGATAAAATGGAACTGATATTTTCCAACATCTATGTTATATCAGCAAGGACACTGTCGGGCAGTATGAGTCTCACATTGCATTTACCCTCCCTGGGCTCTACCGAGTGGTTCACGGAATTGATGTATTTGATCCAAAGTTCAACATTGTTTCCCCTGGAGCTGATATGTCTATTTACTTCCCATACACAGAGGAGAGCAAGAGATTGACTTCTCTCCACCCTGAAATTGAGGAGCTCCTCTTCAGTTCTGTTGAGAACTCTGAACACAAGTAAAGATCTATTGACATCTCTTGAAGTTCCTTTATTCTCTCTCTCTCTCTCTCTATAAAATAATCTTTCAAGTTCTTTTCATCTAATGCTCTCATTTTATTTTCAAAAATCTCCTCTTTTAGTAGATAGTTACTGACTCGGACATTCGTGCAGGTTTGTATTGAATGACCGAAATAAGCCTATTGTCTTCTCGATGGCAAGATTGGACCGTGTGAAGAACATAACAGGTCTGGTTGAGCTGTATGGAAGGAATGCCCGTCTGAGGGAACTGGTCAACCTTGTCGTTGTGGCTGGAGACCATGGGAAGGAATCCAAGGATCTTGAGGAACAAGAAGAGCTAAAGAAGATGTACAGGCTCATTGATCAGTACAAATTGAATGGCCAGATCCGCTGGATCTCTGCCCAGATGAACAGGGTTCGCAACGGTGAGCTGTACCGCTACATCGCTGATACTAAAGGAGCCTTTGTACAGGTATAGTCTTCTGCTGTCTAATTCTTCTCTTCTAAGACAAATTGGTGCCTAATCCATTTGATAGTGGTGTTATGAGCCATGAATTGCGGCAATTGTTATTCTATAGAATTTTACTGATGTTTCTTTTCTTTTGGTTGAAGCCGGCATTTTATGAAGCATTTGGGCTCACAGTCATCGAAGCCATGACATGTGGCCTGCCCACATTTGCGACAGCTAATGGAGGGCCAGCAGAGATCATAGTTCATGGTGTTTCTGGCTTCCACATTGATCCTTACCAGGGCGACAAAGCTGCCGAGCTTCTAGTCAGTTTCTTTGAGAAATGCAGGGAAGACCCCACCCACTGGAATAAAATTTCACTAGGAGGGCTGAAGAGAATTGAAGAGAAGTAAGTGTTATGCCCCATGAAGTACTTTTCCACATTGTGTCTCTTGATTTCAAATGAGATCTGAAGCTTGTTACAATACAGGTATACTTGGAAGCTGTATTCTGAAAGGTTGATGACATTGGCTGGTGTTTATGGATTTTGGAAGTACGTCTCCAAGCTCGAGAGGCGAGAAACCCGTCGTTACCTTGAGATGTTTTATGCTCTCAAATATCGTAACTTGGTAAGTTTATCTTCTTTTATATATCTGCTACCCATGTATATATTTCAGTGAGTTGATTAAATGATTCATCTTTGCTGTATGTCCACTGCAGGCACGCTCTGTCCCTTTGGCTGTGGATGGAGAGACCACCAGCAATGGTCCGAAGTGATGACAAGGGGAGGTAGACTCTAGTGTTTGCTAGTGATTTAGGATTCAGATGGAAAAGCCTCTGTTATCTTCCTTTCTGTTCTTTCTTTTGGATTGGCACCTTTTTCTCCTTCCTTTTCTATTAGAATCATTTGTAAGGGCGTTTTTTGTGTTTTACCAAGTGTGGAAGACTGTTTGATGCTTTCTGAATGTGATTCTACATGTGAGGCTTAATGCAAAGTTCTGGGAAATACAAATACTTTATCTAACCTTATGTCTCTGCTCTGATGAATGGAATGAACGTATGTGTGCATAAAGCCAGCCAAACATGGTGCGACAATTATAGCAAGTGAGATAACAAAGACTTGAACAATGTATTTTGCTGCAGGAAGAACCCAGATTGTGTTAATAGAGACTTGGCTCGTATCATTGGGTAGGGCTGCAATTGGATCGATTTGAGATGGGATCTAGTCTAGCTTGTGGTGCAAACTATTAGGCTTGATCCTAAACACCACCTGATTCTCTGGTGCAACGTTGTTACTTGACCAGCCCATGGGCCAGAAAAATTTCCTCCACCGCTTGTAACTCAACTCTTTGTTAATAGAATTTGTTAATACATTCGACATGGTTACGAGTAAATTCTTAGAAGATGTTGGTCTTGAACTTAGAAACCATTAACAGAGTGCTGGCAGCTCTCCACCATATAAAATGGGGGGAAAGTAAAAAAGAACCACAAAAAAACTTTTGAAGGGGCATTCCGAGAATTGAACTCGGGACCTCTCGCACCCTAAGCGAGAATCATACCACTAGACCAAATGCCCGCTGCGGACAGTGTTTACTCCAGCAAATTCTTCTATCATCTAGCTTCCTTCTCAAGATATCGCCAGCGACTCACGCGATGTTCCACATTGGCGGAAGCCGAAACCTTCCGAACTGTTCGCAAATTACTATTTGGCACGGAAATTATTGCGTCTTCGTTAGAGAGAGCATTGAAACCTGGCAGTGGACGAAGGAGACTTAAGAGTTAGGCTCTTAAGCTTCGGCACTCAAACCACAAGTTTAAGCCTGCTTCTTCTCTACGGAAGCAGAATCACTGTTACCTGTTAATCTGTAAACCCAATCAATCTGTTCATGTCAATCAAGAAGGTGGCAAAACCTTCCAACTAATTTATACCTCCGGTGATGTTGGATTTAAAATCTTTCAAGAATCACTCTTGCACCTGCTTCCTAAGTGCTTCTCAAATCTGAATTTGTTTTAGAGCTTTAATTCATTGCTTTGGTGACAAGAAACAACTGAAATTTTCAAATACTGATATTAAGTAGCAGCAGTCTGATGGTAAGTCCACAATCCTTTGCCATTCATCATAGTATGACCCAAGAAGCTAACATGGTCACCCCACAAAAAAGCAGGAAGCTGACATAAGATTCATACATAACAGCTGAAAATGAACAGTAACTTGGTGATGCCTCAACTATGCCATCAGGAACTGGGTGATGAATAAACTATGCCATCTTCCACAATCTGTTGCATACCTCTATTGGAGATGCTGTGGGCTCGAACTCAAATTTCTCAACTTTCTTCTTGTTTCTCTCCACAATATCTGATTATTTTAAAGGACAAAACCCATTGAATCACATTATGTCAAATAAAGATCTCGAAAGACTTCCTAGAAGAAGTGCTCAGCAAAGAAAAGCTCAAGGAAATCCTTTAATTGGATTGGCAAGAGATTCTACTGAATAAATGGAGGAGGAAATTCCATTATACATACATAAAATAAGGAAATGCAAGTGCCTACTTCTGGTAAAAAGGATACAGCCAGAAATCTTGCCCTCATCTTCTAAATTTGGGATGATACTTGTCACTGAAGCACACATGGAAAGCAAATCTCTGCAAATAAAGAAACCAGATTATTTTAAAAACAGTCGATTAGCAGTAGATTAATAAATGCTTCACCTTATTGTAGATTGATGGAAACCATTAGCTTATTTAAAAGGGACACGCATACAAATGTAAGAACAAATATAAAAAGGGAGAAGCAGCGGCACTCCAGTTATTTGATATTGAATAGAGCTCTAATTGAATAATAAGAGGTAGAAAAACTTAAAGCTGAGTAGCGTTCAAAGAAAGTTGTGCAAAATGCAAATTTGTGACCTAGGAGTTGCCGTTTTCTCTCACATTAATCCATATCTGAAGTCTTCATACCTAGAGCATATTCTAGAATTAGCAGCATTTGTTAAATCTTCTCAATCAGAACACTTACACTATCTTCTATTGCTCTAAGAAGAATCAATGCTTTACAGGCTCTTGTCTGCTAGTGCAATTGCATATTACATGGCTCTCTTGAATCTTGATCTTTAAATTGAAAATGACCCGCAAGACAAATTTCTGTAAGGTATATCCAGAACTATGCTGCATAAGAACATAGAAGTTCTTGTTGTAACCATAACCTTAGTCTGCAGGTTTTATCCTATCTACATGGGATTTGCTTAACTGATAGAAATATTATCAGTATACTCTGAAAGAAATATCAATCTTGTACTTTAAGGATTTTCCATGGTTATCGCCTAAGTTGACAGCAATCCTCCATGTAATGGTGTTGAATTCTAATCATGGCAATTTCAGACAAGAGAAGGACCTAGTATGAGATCTAGAAGATGAATTATTAAGAAGGGAGGCACAACATACTATACATAATACTTGTAAACTAAGTTAATGCACCAAAAATAACCATTCAAGATTACGCTGAGCTTGTAAAGAATATGGACATATAGGGATAAATGAACGTTTCCAAGTTGGAGGCACAACTCAGAAGACAGAGCTGAAAGTTCATGCTAGAAAAGATCTGAACTTGTTTGTATAAAAGCATAGCTGATCTATAGATATAACCATAAGGCAGGACTGAAGATTGGCAGTCATCAACACAGTAGGTATAGCTTAGATTAAATTCCTAAAACTTTTACTGTGCCATGATGATCTACATTGGTGAAGGAGCAGCTAATAATGCAGGTATAAGTCCTGTAGGTTTTCTAAATTGCAAGGCCTATTTGTTGCATGAGAATTTTATACATTAGAATTATGCTCAGCAGTTACACGTACAATGCATCCATGCTATTGGAACCAACTATGTAACTCAGCCTTCAACATAACTCAATGCACTAAGATGGATACAAGCATCCTATGCTGACAAAGTTAAGATACAATAAATTCCACTAAAACATGTCAAATTTTATAGTATATGTAAAAGTTCTCTCATATAAAATGGTTCCACATGATGTTGAGAATATGTCAAAAGAATTCAACAGAGAAAAGATCACATAGAATATGCATAGGAAATATTAAGGAGATTATCGTGGTGCCAATATTTATGTGCACAATTGTCTGACATCCATCTGCCATTTTCTCCTTCATATTCGTATTTAGGTGTCAACTAGAAGGTAAAAGTGTTAAATTTTGTGGGGTGAAGTTCTATTGGCTATTTGTGAGGAAACAAGGCTCTTTGAGATGGAGCAAAGCCACAAAGGCATGTATTGAATTGCCATAATTATGGAATTTAGATGACCGGACAACAAATTCCTTTTAGAGCCCTTTGGTGTATCTTGTTTTGAGTACTCTTAATTCATGTTGTTCATGCTTCATATGACTAGTCCTGTTGCTTTCAGTGTTAAAAATAAAGTCCATATCAGGTGAAAAGTGGGGCATCTAAAATGACATTCGGGAAGCCTCAAAAAACTCAAATATTATTCAATATGAAAAATATACAAGAAGAATTTTGAAAATGCTGAGTGAAATAAAGACGCATAGATACTTACCGTGCAGTTGATATGTCTTTCTCTTTTTTCTTGATTATTTCTTTTCGTTCTTCAATTGTAACCATCTGATGTTCCAAATCACCAAGCTCATCACTGATTGTTGTGTTGTAGCACAATAGAGATAGGTCAGTAATGATTGAAACTCTGCCATTTCTAAATTAAATCTTTTTGAATATACAAGTATACTGAAATGAACTGAAACTTATCTTAGTTCCAGACAAAGCAGGCGTTCCTCTTGAAGTTTATCTTCTAATTCATTCTGAAGTTGTTGTAATTCATCATCAGCAATCGTCTCACATCGTGCCTTCTTTATCTTCTCCTGACATGCATTTATCTTTTTTTGATGGTCTGCAGTACAATCAGACACAAACATTTAACCAATAATGCTTGGCTAGGATAGCATGATACCATGAAGGAATTTAAGTTTTAAGGATCCTCAAAGAACCAAACTAAGTTTCACTAAGGAAAAATCCTAGAGCATATTCTCAGCGTTCTCACCTTGAGTCCTTAAAAGGCTTTCTCTTTTTCTTGATTCTTCTTGAGAATACAAAATCTACAATGACTGCTTTCTCTAAGCAGAAAATAAACTCTTCTTGTTCAGGGTTCTACCCAAAACACTTGCCTCCAGCATCTCAAATATATGATCACATGACAAACTGACAATGGCAATATTGATGCTTGGTGTATCTCTCGACAGGGTTGCGGATAAGCTGAACCCACAATTTGCAGCGCAGGTTTGGTTTATTAAATAAAAGGAATATATGATCTCGAGTAACTACAAATGTTCAGTCTTCATTCATTTTCTAATGAAAATGTTGAGCTGAGCTCAAGCTTCTGCTTATTTTTTACAAGCCCATAGATTTGGGCTTGGCCAATTTTTGAGTCAAGGTTTGAGTGCAGTTTGAGCTTAGCTTGTTTCCCAATCAGATGAGCTAAAAGAAGCCTGTCACTAAGCTGAGCCTAATTTGTTTAGCAACATCTTGGTTTACTTGCAACCTTAATTTTCCAGATAATACATATGGCAGCAAGAGCTATTAGGGTGCATGCCTTTAATAGCTTTGGAGTTTGAAGGATAAGAGTGTGAATTTTGAAAGATTGGTCTAGTTGCATTCTTTTGAATTATTTCTCCTTTCCTATGTCATTACTTAAGACAGGAATCACCTAAGATCATTTTGATAGAAGAATGTGGCCGTATGACATCTAAATTTGGGATGGATCTGATGTGTGTAAAACATAAGATAGTTATGGCAACTTATTAACATTTATCCAATTTGATCAGTTGTAGCATCATAAAATACGGAGGTTAGTAACTACAAATTATTTAAAATAAGTATTAGAAGAGAACCATGAAATATGTTTCATTTGAGGAGGTCGGGACCATCGCTCACTTCCTCAACCCCATATAGTGCACGAAAGACGAAAGTTAAGATTTTTGACATACTGTGTAACGGATCTGAAAAGGCCAGAGCATCTCCTGAGTTGCCATTAGTTCAATCAATATGAATTTCTTCACTTCTTTAAGGTTTAATGGAGAACTTATGGTTTAAAGATATTCTTTTGGTAAGACTTGTAGCATATAACTTCTCTTTTGCCTTTTTCTAATTCTAAGCTAAACCTCCAGCTATTAACCATCAGGAAAAACGAAAAAATTCAGATAAAATAAAAGTGGAAGACGAATAAATGGAGGGATACTGACGTTCTAATAAGCTTCGGATCTCCTGGGAGTCCGACTGACACAAGGAGCGGAGCATCTTTCCTCCCTCTAGCGATTGCATCAAGCTATCACCATCCTTCTTGTTCTTGAGGACTCCAACAAGATCATCCCCTAGCGAGAGAAGATTCTGAATGTCGACTCTTTTACCAGCATTCGCCATCAAAAAACACCAGAATCCCACCGCGGACGAGAGAATTCCCACTCTTTGATGAATAAAAACCCGATCTTTAGCTCCCTCCCCTTCCCACAAGTTCACTCCTCCTGCATCAAACACGTATAAAACAAGAAATTCCGATTCAAACCCATCACATTTCTCCAATTACTCCCAAATAATGAGAGAGAGGGAGGGGTTTAACCAGTGGCGGAGCCCCCGCCACCAAAGAACCGCTAGCTCCTTCCGCCGCCCGCCGCCCGCCGTCCGCCGCCGCCGCCGTCGGGTTTCGAGAAACCTTCCGTGTCCTGCTAGGTTAGGGAACGGGAGCAGAGTGGGGAGGGGGAAGAGGCTGAAGAAAAGCCATCGATGAAAACCCGCATATAAATTTATATAAAGATAAATTAGATCTGCCGTCCGGATTGTAATTAAATGCATCCTAGCCGCCCATATTATCATCAATCGCCTACGAAACCAGTAACCGCATAGGATGGTTTAATGGGAAGTTCTCGTAGATGGTTATTAACGAGCAGCGGGTGAGTTTAAAAGTTGGGCGGGGTCGTTTTCGGGTCGGGTCGAGATTAAAGAATCGGATCCGGTAAGCGAGGAACGGGTTCCCGCATTACCGGACCAGACCTCTATTTAAAATCTTTGTCGTATCCCTGTCTTTGTTCTTCAGTTTTCTTCCGTCCGTCGGTAAAAAGACTCGTTTTCTCTCTCCATCCATTGCTTCGAGCTTCATCTAATACTGAATCTTTTGGAATATTTATATTATTTTCGTGCATTTGAAGCATCACAAAGTGAGGTTTTCTGACGAAAGTTTCCTTTCTCTGTCTCTCTCTCTCTCTCTATTTTTTTTTTTTTTTCAGTATTGTCTCGATTCTATTTCTCTCTTTGTTGCGATATTTTCCCCAGTAATTAGGGGTTTTATGAATCCTAGGGCTTTCTATTGAGAATTATGTGGAGCTTGAATTCAGATGTTATGCATTGGTACTTTCTTGCTTTCACTAAATATATCATGAAAGGTAAAGTTGAGAAATAAAATTAAAGTACCATGAAATTAAAAACTTTCTTTTCTTTGCGAGGATCAAGTGATCCCAAGGCTCTTAATAATATAGAAGGCATCTGTTGTCTCTCAACACATCATATCTAAATATTGAATGCGAGCCACTGAAACTTTTCAAATTTTAAATGTTAAATAAGTTTTAAATGTTAAAATTAAATCCAGCGCCTTAAAATGGTCATCAATCTCAGTCTTAATATATCATTGGATAATTTGGTAAATCATATCTCATGCCTCAGTTTCTTTTACTTGCAGCTGACTAGGTATGTGGTGGCTTTAATCACTGGCATGTTTACTAAAATTTAGGAAAATATAGTATCTGGCAACATATAATTTAAGGGACCTCATCTATTGGACCCTTCTCACTCCAAAATGAGGGCAGTTCTTCGGGTGTTAGCATCATGATGGTGCTTGGACCTTGGTATCATGCAAAACTCATCAAGATGATTGTAGGATTAAGATGATATTCCCATATTTAGTGGATGTTGTTTTTTCCTTTCATGATGCTCATTAGCTCCATAACAAGGGATTCTGAGGACAAAAATTGACAGAAGGAATATCTTGATGTTCAACTAATTTTATTTTTAAATGAGTGTATTAACTTCACTTCTCTCTTTTTCAGCATTATATTATGATTATGTTATGTCTGTGGGTACTTAATGTTGCACTTTGTTTTGTTGGATCCTACACTATGCATCTCAGTACTGAAAGAAACAATGTTGTTTTTTTCTTTTTTAAAAAAAAAATCTCTGAATCTTATATAGTTTTCCTATTATATTATCCCAAGAGAGTTTTGGTGATAGCTTCGTGAGTTTTTTTTTTTTTAAAAAAAAAAAAAAACCTTGAATCACCTACGCAGTTCTATCTACTTATTCTATTGGATTATTGCAATTTGCTTGAAAAATCTGCATCTCTTAACTGTCTGATACTTAAAATGTGCCATCTTCTTAGTATGTTGCAGCATAACCATTTCCGGCACTTAGTATGTTCCCTGCTACTTAGAAACTTGTGAAGTTTGATACTCTCACTTGATGCTAAGTTTTTTTTTTTTTTTCATTTCCTTGTAATGGCATTTCTTCTTTCAGTCTATATAGGTTTTCATTGAATATGTTGCTTTCTAATTATTTGATAAAAATGAACTTTTCTTTTTTTTTTTCGGAGGATCAAAGTGATAGATATGCCAATAAGAACATTTTATTGTAGCATTTGAATTTGTTGTTAATCTTGGCCAGTATCATGTCATATTGTCATTGTTCACTACCCTTAGACCAAATAAGGAGCTCTTGAGTCTTAATCTCTCTTCGTAGCAGTATAACCTGTAGGAGGAGCTCTGTTTGTTGAAAGCCTTCAAGAATTAAATAAATGGATGGAAGCATTTAGAGAAATAGTTTCATATCCTTCTCTCTTTAAGCTTGATAAAGAAAGCGATTATGAGGATGACTTCCAAACTGATTTCTGGAGTGTCCTCAAGTAAAAGGCTTGCTTATCAAGGAAAAAATTCTTAATACAAAGTAATCCTTATTAGTTAATGATTGAGAATGACTTTAATGATGGATGTGATTTATATGCAGAGTCTTGCACTGCTCCACAACCCAAAGCTCACTGTAAAGTGAACTTGAAAAATGTGGATAGTTGCAATTCTCATTGGTAGAAGCAAAGGACATGGTGGTGTTCAACTTTATCAAACTTCTAATATTATCATTTTTGGGATTTGAAACCAATAGATACCGAGGTCTGCAATCTCAATACCGGGCACCATGCTAGTACATTACTGGTTTAATACAGTATGGACCGGTATGGTATGGTACATACTCCATATCAAAACAACTCTTGAACCATTTTTTTTTTCACTTTTTATCTTGGTATGGATCGCTACCCACCTTGGGATGCCTTAGTATGGGGCAATATAGGATGGTATGGGGTGGTCCAGAATCTATACTGACCTGAATAAGAGTTTGATACTGGTTTCGACCTAGTACAGTATGGTATGATGCCCTGTACCAGGCAGTTTGGGGTGGTATGTCAGTCTATGACAGAGAGAGTTCCTTACATCCATCAGTGTACATACCAAGTGCACCACCATTGCTTGAGGTAGAAGAAACAACTTAATGCTTATAAGGAGATACTAGAAGCAGAACCTATGGAGTGGCTTCCAGATGGTTATACTACAGTCTGCATGCAGTGCACTTCTCCTTTCGCTGCCTTTTACCCATGGAAGGCATTACTGCCAATTTTGAGGGGCTATTTTCTGCAGAGCATGCACAAAAGGGAGATCTTTGCTACCTGTCAAGTTCTGAGAGCAAGATCCTTGGCGAGTGTATTGTGTCTGCTATAATAGGATGGATCCTTTGCAAGGGATATTGATCGACTCTGTTAGTAATGCCATGCAGACAGCAAAATATGATTTTATAGATTGGACATGCATGAGATGATTGTTAAATTTTTCTGTGGGTTTATCAATGGAACATAAGATATATAAAGAAGCAGCAAACATTTCGAGGAGTTATAGCCTGGAGCATATTTCTACATCTGTTCCTTTTTGATCATTTTATTTAGGTTTTATAAATGGAATTGGTCTTTCCCTAATCTCAATCTTGATATCATTGTTCGATTTCTGCCTGACTGATCTTTGAATTACAGTTGCCAGATTAAATCCTGGGAAGTATATTCCCCTAGCTGTCCTAAAGGAAGCCAAAGGACTAGTTATTCTGACAGTTGCCAGGGCCGGTGCACTTCTTACTCATAAACAAGGTACAGGCCTGGTAGTTGCTCCAAGTTAGATGGGTCATGGTCTACACCATCTGCCATACTCTGTTGGTCTAGGATGGGGTTCGCAAGTAGGCATGCATTACCTTAAATTCTTTCTTCCACCTCTTTTCCAATAAATGATCTCAAAAGTGTTTAAACTCTGCTTCCATATCAGTACATATTGCTGATAAGGTTGTCACAAGAAATTTTTGTTTATAAACTATAATTTCAGGAAATTCTGATATAAGCAAGAGTGCAAAACTGAAAAGAACATACAAGACATATGAGAAAAGCAGTTTTCTTTAATATAAAACGGGACAAATGTTCCCTACCAAGCCACAGAAATCTAGGCACATCATAATCTGCTTGATATGTTTCTATTAGCGGACTGATTCATTATTTGTGTATGCTTGAAAGACCTTATAATGTGATGCATATTTTAAAAGTAAATTGACATGTTGAACATAAACGTTTAACTTATGGCTTCTATATCTGATATTTCAATTTTGCATGTAGACTTGTGGGAGTTTGGAGGATGATTCATGAAAGTGAGATAAAATATTTAAAAAAACCTTTATATATCTAACTTGTCCACTAGGAAAGACTTATGCCTTTAAGACTTCTACCATCTACAAGGGATGGCTTGATGCATCAAACTGCTCTCAAGTTTTTGTGAGTTTGTATTGATTTCATGGTCAGGTACATTTCCAGCCAATAGAGTCCTTTACTATAAAACCCAAATGACTAGTTGCTGGAAAGTGAAAGGTAAATTACTGATTTTGCTGTTTGATGCTTATGGAACTTAGAAGCAGCCCTCCCAATTTCCATGGATTAGGAAAAAGAAAAATTCATTGAAGAATTTGGCTAGCAAGGTTTGGTGTTGAGGACTGCTTTCATGTTTGAGGGACAGAACACAATACCAAATGCTCAGCAGGTACAAACACTTAAGCAATACACTGAGAAATTGATGATCTATCAACGTATGTGTTGTTCTTTTATCATTTAGAGCTCAGATATTGATGTCTCTTCCTCTCATCTAAACATCTTTAAGGCAAGTGACGTAAAGAGTCTGATCTGTCAACAGGCAAAATCGCTCATGAAATTCCAAGTTTATTGGCATGATATATGACTTTACCTTTCTTATGTTTATTAAGGACATGCACATTTTGTGTTGTTGAACATATCAAATGACAAATTTAATTTTGTGGGTGACTGTAAAAAGAACATTATTTGAAGTAATTGACATGATGAAGACTAAACTTGGGTCATTTTTAGTTGTTTTAGCTTCTGATAAATAATAGCTGATTGTAATATTGCATGTTTCTGGACATTGAACTTGGACATCCAAGAGGAAAATGTGAATTCAAGTTCTCAGACCGTGCTGTGCTTTTAAGATCATACATCCTTCTTTTTTGATTTTTTTTTTTTTCTAACCTGTATTATACAGATCTTGGGCAAACGAATGGACTTCATCATTGTTCTACATGGTTCTAAAGCTGTCAAGATATTTACTAGCTGCAAGCACTTTTCCTTGGGGGAGGTTTGAATGCAGTAGCAGGACTGGTTAGGAGAGTCTTTGAAGCAGATTTCTGAGCTGGTGATAAAGGATCTGGAATTTGTTACACCTACAGCTGTAGCAAAGGTAATATTTTCAGGAAATATCTGGATGTTTAGTAACCACTGTATTTTCTTGCTTCTATAATTTTCCCAAACATGTGGTGAACCAGCATTTTTCCTTCTCATGATCAGTTCAATCTCCACTCTTCCCCTAAACTTCATCATGTACCTATGTACTTATCATTGACATCAGCTCCCTTTACTCCTCAAAATTGGTGAAGTCCTTCTCTGAACATCCAACTGCCATTGTCTATACCTTGTGCGCTTGCCACTCCATAATCATGTCTCCCATGAGATTATTTTGTAATGTACACTCTTCACAAATGACATGGTTTCCATCTACTTCTGTTTCTTGTTTCTTTTGACTTTGTTATGGTAAGTGGACATTAGGGAAACTCACCATGTTTAGAGCATCTAACATGCACCCGGGAATTTTGATGCGTGTTCTCATAGAAGATGATTTAGAAGTGGATTTATGAGCAGTGCTCGAGTGCTCGATATTGTGTTATGGGTTTTACAGGAGTATGAATTGTGCATAAAATATAAACTTGAAAGGAGAACTTGAAACAAAGAACCTTGAGTCCAATCAAGGTACGCCATCTCGGGCTAGGCCCCATATCAGTGCCACCTATTACTATGTTAGTATGTTCGGTAGGGGGTTTGGTTTGGCGTACTAAGTGTCTATATGCCCTTTGTACCACATATCGGTACTAAATTGGTATGATATCAGATGTCCCATATTACCTGGTTCAATATAGTATGCCTACCTCGAGTCCAATATTAGGTTGCTTCATGACTTTCAACCAGTAACTGGTTGTTGAATCAATGGGTTTGACTTCATGTAAGAATTATGAAATTGCTGGAAGAATTAAGTCACTTGGCTTTTCTCAAAATAACCTCCAATTTTTTGTTTTGATGACCATGCCGAATTATTTGTTGATGGCAAAAGAGAAAAAAAATTTATAAATTATAGACGAAAATCAAATTTATTGCAGGATGGTATTATATTATAGTATAATAAAATCAATAATTGTAATATACTATAATATACCATAATGTAATTGTAGTATGATATTATTTAGTATAATATCCTATAATAAATTAGTCTAAAAGCAATAATAAAAATTATATTATTGTATAACACTATAATAATTATATAATGTGATAATATGATAATGTTATAATAGTATCAATGTTATAGTAGTACCAATGCCATGCCAGTTGCCAGGTGATCACACTCTCCAGATTAAGTAACCAAACGCAGAAATTGCATATGCAGTTTTCAGAGCGAGCAAACCAAACAGATCCTTGCAATAGAAATGCAACATTTCTAGGTGCAGCTGCATCTAACAATGGTGCAACCAAAGAACCCCTCAATTCAAACTTGGTAGGTGCAATTTTCTGGACAATTTACACTACTAAATATTATGTGATATATGTTTGCCCTTTAAATGACCGTTGCAAGTCGAATCAACAAACTGAACAATTTTCATTGACAGGGTGATTGTTCATTGTGCTTGACATATTTTTTATATATGTATGTATTTACAACCATGACTAGTGGTTTGAAAATTATCATATATGATTTCATCTGGGGTGTTAGAAGTTGGAAAATTGTATATATGAAAACTATATTAAGAAGTCTGGCTCTCTCCTATGGTAATCCACTTCTCATGATGTCTACATTTCAGGTGTCAATTGTAAGACATGTGTCTTTTGCATATTATGATAGAAAGTAGGATGCCTATGTTTCTATTTGAGATGGATCAGGTGCTTTTGTTGGAGTCTTACTGGAAGGTAACACTGTTGCGACATGGATTGATGCTAATCTGTACTTCTATGGCGATCCTTATCTGACGACAACTGACATTCTTCTGGGAACAGTACAGAGACCTGAAACTGCTGCACATTGTATTCTGCTCTGAATGATCTCTACTGGAGGCTGACATCTTAAAATCTCAATTGTTTATCAGAATTCCTGTTGTTCATTGTTCTGCTTTCTTTTGACCATCAGAGTGGTCAGTCAAACAATAAGATGATGATCCCATGAATGTTAAAAATATCAATAGTGCACATTCCTTTTACTGCATCTTTATACTGTTGGCACTGAGAACGACCCTGTATGTTTTTATCAGAAGATTCACATAAATGCACTTGAACATGATTCAATTACTTGTGGTTATATTGGTTTCATTCTTGGCCATCAATTGTACGCTATCATTATATTGGTAGCCTTTCTGTGATTAACCTTAGATTACTGTTTTTTTGCAAAACTGCATTAATCTTTGGAAATTTTTTGTCCTCCAAATTTTAGGCAAGTTTTTCTTGATGAATATATTTAACCAGTGCACAGCCATATGCCATATCCCTTGCTCTAGCTTACCATGCATTGTGCTCCTATATATTAGATAGCTTGTGAAATGTATATGAGGTGAATTATTTGTCTCAGTTTCTTGATGCTTCAAATTAAACAAAGCAATTGCTCAGAAAAAGAATATTGGCTTTATTGGTATTGTTGACTCTTTGTTGTCATTGATGAACCACTAATATACAATTTACACTTTTAGGAAGGAAGAAGAAAGTGAAAGAAATAAAAAGAATGTAAGGAATACATGGTTAAAACTTCAGTCTCATTGAACAAGTCAGGTTGGTACGTTCAGACTATTTCTTGGTTATATACAAAGAGCTAAGGAACACTTCTGAGAGAGGTGAGGGAAGTTTGAAATGAAGAGAACCTGCAAGAGTATAGGAAGCTGGACTTCGTAAGTTACTGACATAAAAATGTTCTTGTAGTGGAACAGGGCAGAGATGTTTCATGCTTTACCTTGTCCGACTTTAAAGAACTAAGTCCTCTGCTTAAGGCAAAAGTACCATAGTTCATGCTTATTCTGCAATCAAGGGAAAGCTACAACAAAAATACAACAACAATAGTAATAAACTGAGAATTCTAGATAAGTAATGTTACTGAATAAAATAGTGACAACATCCTATAGGTCTAGAAAAATCTTCAAGTAAAGCCTACGGATTTCTGTTACTGAGTGTGGAACCAAGATGACAAGAAGTGAAGCTAAATCTTTTTTTTTTCTTTATGTAAAAAACCTAAATCTTCAGTAATGGACATTTAAGACATTAACAAATAGATGAATTAAGCAGACTAGAAATATATAGAAAACCTGAGATCAAGAAGTACCAGGTTTGAAACGAACCTTAATCTTTGGCAATGAAAAGTTCAAGACATGTGGCTGAGCTACGATTCCTCCAGTTACTCTGATCTCAATATGATAACCATCTGAAGAAGTGTTCATTAATTCCCCACCGATAAATCTGCTGATGTTAAGTTGTTTGAACAAGACATGCATCAGAACAGTCTCATTCCTGCTATGAGATGGCTGATAAAATGTTGGAACCTCGATAATGCCTATTGGATTGCTTTCAAAGAAAATCCCAAGCACTGAGGAACTGTATCTGATTCCAAACTTGTTGGGGTTTTGAGTAACAAACAGCAAGGAAAGCACCGAAGAAGAGTCATTTCCTTCCTTGCTAGAGGTTGCATCCAGCTTGAAAGAACCCAATTGTATGGCATGCAGATGGAAGATCGGCTTCTTTGGTTTTAGGACGAATACTATGACTAGAATTGCTGCAGTTAATACTGCTATGCTTAAGAGAAGGGAAGAAAGGACACAACACCACTTTCCAGGAGGAAAACTTGGATTGTGAGTCTCCTTGCTACCTGGGTAATGAGCCTCTATGATCTCAAATGGTTGTGGATTTTGTGCATCCATTCCCACAATCTTTTCCTGCTATCTTGTTCTCCTTCAGCTCTTGGGTTTTGAAGCATAGAATGCTATGAATCCATAGAGTAATAACTCTGTGCAATGAGGCAGGAGGGTTGAGTTATATACTTTCAAGTATCAAAGGAGATGGTGGGCTTTCCCTTGCTAATAAGCCTCGTGCAAGTACCTCTTGCCTTTATTCCTTTCTTAAAAGTAGCCTCATAAGGTCCTTTGAGGGGTATCTCCCGGGAAACTGATAGCTTCTGCTGATGGACTACTTCCTTCTAAAGGTAATTGAAGTTCACCTTTATGCTTGATAGCATTCATATTCATAAGTTTCAGAGATCATCATACCATTTACTTTTTCTACCATAAAATCATAACATTTGTGATGCTGGTGTCTTCTTATACCATTGGCCTACCATGCAGACTATTTATTTAATATTACATGAACATCAAAAGATATTTAAGGCGTCATGAGCTACCATAGTGCAATTACCAGCTAGCTCAACTCCAGTGCATAAGATCATGAGACAATTAAAGAACATTAGAGAGAGAGAATAAAAGAGAGAAGTGACAAAAACAAAAAAATCTCTTATGATAATGTCTTTGGGTTCTATGATATATATACTTAAGAAGTAACCTCTTTAATAAACTTAATATGTGGCTAAACTAACATCCATGATACTTTCTCCATGCATATATATGTTCATGAAAACTTCCGAATAATAAGAAGTTTATTGCTGCCTACTTAGATGCCTTGCTTTTGTTTCTTTTGGAAATGTTTTGACATCGGTGGCAGGAAGTATCACCATTACATCTGAGGAAAATATTATTACTTCACATGCAATGATGTTGATTAAATGAACAAACAATTACATAGTTGTGTTTCATTTAGCGAAAAATGCTCCTTTAAGTGTATGAAAGTACAAGGGGGATGTCTAGTTCATGTAGTGGTAGGTAGAACTTTCTTTTTCAGCTCATCTACATTATCAATATACCCTCCATACATGTAGACGTGGAGATGAACACTAACAAGTAGAACTTTCTCCACTGCCTCCCCTGCCCCCACGCTCCTATGCAGCTGCTCTCCAACTACCTACATTAGAGAGCTGAAGGCCCTTATCTGTAGGTCTCAGATTCCATCATAGAATGATAGAATGACATTACAAGAAAAGAGTATTTTTACGATAGAATTATTTACGATAAAATAATTTTCATCGTAATAAAGTATTTACGATGAAAAATTAAATTCATCGTAAATAATAAAATATTTATGATGAAAATAATTTTCATCGTAAATACTTTAATATTAGCGACGAAAAAAAAATTCATCATAAATATCAAATATTTACGACGAATATTTTATCGTAAATAATACATTATTTATTTTAATTTTAAATTTTTAAATATTTGGGATGAAAATATTTTTATCGTAAATAATTTAAATATTTACGATGGAAAACACATTTTCGTTGGCAATAATCTTATTCCCAACAAAACTGTTTCGTCGCAATATTTGAAAAAAAATAAAAAATTAAAAAATTAAAAATTAAAATTATTTGGATGAAAATTTTTTTCATAAATAATTTAAGTATTTAGACAGAAAACATATTTCGTCTGCAATAATCTTATTTCCAACTAAAATATTTTTGTCAATATTTGAAAAAAAAATTTAAAAAATTTAAAAATTAAAGATTATTTACGATAAAATTTTCATCGTAATATGAGTATTTATGATAAAAATATATTTTATCGTAAATATCCAATTATTTATGATGAAAATTTTATCACCAATATTTCAAAAAAATAACAATTTAAAAAATTTAAAAATTAGAGATTATTTGTGATAAAAATATTGCATCATAAATAATTGAGTATTGCGATGAAAATATATTTTCATCTAAATACTGATGATTTATGAAAAAAAATTTTATCGTCAATATTTCAAAAAAAATAAAAAATTAAAAAATTATAGATTATTTATGATGAAAATATTACATCGTAAATAATCAAATATTTACGATCAAAAATTATTTTTATCATAAATACTCGATTTTTATGATGAAAATATTTTCATCATCAATATTTTGAAAAAAATAAAAAATTTTAAAAATTTTAAAATTAAGATTATTTATGATAAATTTTTTTACCATAAATATTCATTATTTATGATCAAAAATTATTTTCATCGTAAATACTCGATTATTTATGATAAAAATATTTTCATCGTCAATATTTAAAAAAAATCAGTAATTTAAAAAAAATCAAAAGCTGCTTATAATTTTTGATGAAAATTTTTTTATCATAAATAATCAAATATTTGTGATCAAAAATTATTTTCATCATAAATACTCAATTATTTATGATGAAATATTTTTGTTGCTAATATTTAAAAAAATTAAAATTTAAAAAATTTAAAAATTAAGATTATTTATGATAAAATATTTTATCATAAATAATTAAGTATTTATGATCAAATATTATTTTCATCATAAATACTCAATTATTTATGATAAAATATTTTTATGTCAATTTTTTAAAAAAAATTAAAAATTTAAAAAATTATAGATTATTTACGATAAAATATTCCATCATAAATAATCGAGTATTTATGATCTAAAATTATTTCTATCATAAGTACTTGATTATTTATGAAAAAATATTTTATCATCAATATTTTGAAAAAAATAAAAAATTTAAAAATTATAGATTAGTTGCGACAAAAATATTCCATCATAAATAATGAGTATTTATGATCAAAAATTATTTCCATCATAAGTACTTGATTATTTACAATAAAAATATTTTTTATCAATATTTAAAAAAAAATCAAAATTTAAAAAAATCAAAATTTACTTATTATTTATGATAAAATTTTTTATCATAAATAAAATTATTTATGATAAATTTTTATTTTCATCGTAAATACTCGATTATTCATGATAAAAATATTTTCATCAAATACTTAAAAAAATAAAAAATTTTAAAAAATCAAAACTTATTATTTGCGATGAAATTTTTTATCGTAAATAACATTATTTATGATGAAAATTTTATTTTCATCGTAAATACTTTATTTACGATGAAAATATTTTCATCGCCAATATATAAAAAAATTAAAACTTTAAAAAATCATAAAATTTAAATTTCTGATTTTGTGTAAGATAATTGCATCTATTTCTTGTAGCAGTTGTATATATCTTTTGTCCTTTTACATGGTAAAGAAACAAATATGAGTTATGATCCAGACTGAATTTTTTATATGAAAAAATCATATGAAAGTGAGTGATATTCGCGAATTAGAATGAATAGATCTTTTTGAATGAAATGAGCTATACGTTTATTTGCGACATAAAATTCATCTGTTCATCGCTGTCACTATTACTATGATATTAATGAATCTTTCTGATGGAGTGTCTGTCTTAAGCTGCATGAAAGAGCTTCCAAGATCACTTCCTGCATCAATCGATGCTCAAATGTATCTCTATAGGAGTTTCAATCATGAGAAGACAAACAATACGAGCACTCATCTTCCTAGCAATGCAAAGCATAAATATGAGCTTGTGTTTTATAATACAACTTGTACTACTCACAGGTCTACTTTGATTCTGGTTAATTATTATATCTTTAATACTCACACAATTTGTGATATTCTCGTACTTCAACTTTCGAAACGAGGACTCCAAAAAAAAGATGAGCTTCTTGGAGATCGAAGACCTCAAAGCTATCGATCTCTCATAGTACCCATTCTATTGTGGAAGTCGAAGAGCTGTTCTTATAACAATTATTAGCGACGTAAATTAAACTATTCATCGAAATTATATTTTTTAGGTACATATTTTTTTAAAAAATCATAAATTAACTATTTATATAATTTTTTTATTAATAAATAATTAATTTTTTGATAAATTATTTTAAAAAAATTTTAGACCAAAATTTTTTATATTAAAAAAATTAATTTTATTTTTCATCATGAATATTTTTTTAACATTATTTTTTTTCTTAAATTTTTTGGATGGAAAATTTTCTTGGTGAGAAAAATATAAAATTATTTTTTATAAAATTATTATTAGAAAAATATTTAATTATTAGCAACACAAAATAAATTTTTATCGCAAATAGTCTTTAAATTTGAAAAATATTTTTAGTGAAGAAATTAATTATTGGCAACAAAAATTAAATTTACGTTGCTAATAAGCTTATTAACGATGAAATTTTATGTTTTCATCCCAATATTTTTTTTTACAAATTTTTTTAGAAGAAAAATTTTTTTAGTGAGAAAAAAATTTTTTGACAGAAATTATTGGTGACAAAAACTAAATTTTCGTTGCTAATAATCATATTAACGACTAATTTTTTTCATCTCAAATAATTTTTTTAGATGAAATTTTTTTTAGTGGGGATTTTTTTTGGCAAAAATTATTGGTGATGAATTTTGAATTTCTGTTGCTAATAAATTTATTAACAATGAAATTTTTGTTTCATCACCAATGATTTTTTTTTAGCAAAAAAATTTTTTAGTGGAGAATTTTTTTTGATGGAATTATTGATGACAAAATTAAATTTTTATTGCTAATAATGTTATTAACGATGAAATTTTTTTTCATTGCAAATAATTTTTTTTGATAGAAAATTTTTTTAGTGAAATTTTTTTGTGGGAATTATTAGCGACAAATAATTTTTCATCGCTAATAATATTATTAGCGATGAAAATTTTTATTGCTAATAGTTCTGCATTCAATGCATGTCAACTCGATGTTCCTTCATGCGAAACCCTCTTCCTCTCTCTCCTCTCCTCTCTCGCTCTCCATGCTCTCCCTGAGCTCTCCCCTCTCCTCTCTCCCTCTCCCCTCTCCCCTCTCCCACTCCGTGCTCCCCTCCTTTCTTCCCGTCGGTGAGCCCGTCTTCACCGTCGCTGCCACCGTCCGCTGTCCACACTGCTGCTGTCCGTCGGAGGTAAGGTTTTTCCAATCCTTTTTTTTTGTGTTGATCAGGCCATCGGGGGGCAGAGGGGGTTGTGGGGGGGGTGGGCAGCCGGCTGCGCCACGAGGCCAGGGAGGGGGTCGGCCGGTGGAGATGGGGTCACGGGGTGGTCGAGGGCAAAACAAGGGTGGGGATGGGTTTGGGAGGCGACCAGGGGCGAGATGGGGCGGGGAGGTGGCCATGGGTAGCCGACGACGCCATGGGCCGGTGAGGGGGTCGCCGGCGGAGACAGGGTGGGGGTGGCCGGGGGCGAGACGAGGGTGGGGAGGTGGCCATGGGCAGCCGACGGTGCCATGAGGCCAGGGACAGGGTCGCCAGTGGAGATGGGGTCGGGGGGCAACCGGGGGCAAAATGGGGGGGGATGGACTCGACCGTGACACGGCGGCCCACAGGGCCACGGAGTGGGTGATCGGGGAGGGAGTCGGCCGGGGGGGGTGACGGTGGGGAGGTGGTCGTCGGGGAGGGGTGGGTGACGGCGGGGAGGGAGGAAGGGAAGAGAGAAAGGAGAGGGAAAAAAAGAAAAAAAAAAAGAAGAAAAAAAATAAAAAAATAAAAAATATTAATCAAATATTTTATTATTTGATTAATAAAAATTAAATTTGGAGCACGATTTGAACTGGATCGAAGTTGGGATCCGGATCGAGATCTCGATTTAGATTGAGATCCAGATCGGGAGCTGATCAGGATCCAAGTTTGAATCCGGATCGTGGGGGTTGAGTGGGCGATGTGCTGGGGGGTGGCTTGTGAGGGTGGGTGACGGCGACAGTGCCGCAGGAGCGGGGGTCGCAGGGGCCGAGTTCGAGTAGTGTGGAGTTGTAATGGTGCCGGCATCGTGGGAGCGGGGGCCGTAGGAAACGAGTCCAGAGCTCGTTTAGGAAAAAAATATTTAAAAAAATATTTTAGATAAAAAATATTTAAAAAAAATATAAAAAATATTTTTATTTTTAGGTAAAAATATTTTAAAAAAAATATAAAACCATCAGATCCTCGGGATTAGGTTTACACATATGTCATTATTGTGATTCGAAGGAGGATCTACACATCGAGAGGAAGATACGAATTTGATGAGTAGATCTATATTCTTTGTTCAATCTTTTTTTACAATAATGGTATACGATATAATTTTATTCATTAGAATATAATTTATTTTTTTTATTATTATTTAATATTATATTTATTTATATGTTAAGAATTGCATGTATGGCACAGAAGACAGACGACGACGTTCGTGTTCACAGTCTACCAGGAGGCTGAGGCACCTTCATCGATTTCCACTACCATACCGGCTCCATCCCAGAGGGTCCTGCACTGGCAGGTCCCAATGAGGCAGGTCCGAGTGAGGCGAATCCGAGTGGTATTATTATACTTTTTATATAATAATTTATTTTTTTTTATTTGGATAGCTATCATACTAATGATTTATTTATTATTGTTTCAGGCCAGTCTCCACTAGTAGCGAGGTGAGGGCGAGGTCCATCAAAGAATCTCGCTCTAGAGCATTGAGACGTGAGCACTTGGGACAGCATCTTCGTATCGAGATACCACCCAGCTAGATCAGGCCCATTAGGAGATGGTCAAGCCATGGCAGATCGAGCTGGGCATCATATGTCGTAGTTATGCCCCTGTGATACTTTTCGATTGGCGTCACGTTGTTCTGGCTCAGAGAGAGATTTTCTACATCCAGTTACAGATAAAATAAATTATACTGTAAATATTTAATTAGCACGATATTCTTCTAATATTTGTTATTGGCAAGATATATTTGATATTATTGATTTTGAGGAGGATCGCATGTGGTGACCTGTGAACGCTCATTTATCTTTGCATTTAAAGGAGTATCCCACCACATCCATCAGCATTGGTACCATATAATGCAGGATCATTGGTGGAGGCAGCATGGCAGCGGCCCTATAATAGTATCACTATAGATGATTGAATTGTTATATGCTGGCATTACGAGGATCCGGCATATCGGATTAATATCTAAATTTTTTTTTTTAAGTTTAATGATTGAATCATTTATTTTAAATTCAGTTTGTTACCTACTAATTTGATTGCTAACTGTATAGAGAAGATGCGCCCAAAACACTGTAATCAGGCTAGACAGACTGTACCGCATTGTGGGGGTTGAGGTCGTTGCTCGTCACATGGAGTAGATGGTAAGTAATTTCTAATTAGTATATAATTCTCTAGCTATTTAAATTTTTTTTAATTAATTATTCTCAAATTATACAGAGATGCTGAGAGTGGCGAGCTTCTTGGTAGGATCGATATCTACCAGGACCCACAGCGACGGTCAGGGGAGTGGACGACGGGAGCCAGAAGCTCTTTGTAAGTTTTTTCAATTATTTTTTATTCACAGTTTGATTTTCAGTACGAAATTAAAATAGCTATAACTTTAAGTTTTAAGATCGTATGATAGATATCAGATCCTAGCCTACCTTGAGAGCTCGATCGCACCCACAGATGACGAGATCTATGATCAGTGCTTGGTACGAGATCCTATTATGTTAGGAGTGTAGGCATGGGATCACTACTTCCTCATCCTCACGCTCGTCTAGGGCTGACATCCATGCTGCTTGTGATGCTCGACTGATGGAGGTGCAGAGGCAGGCTGAGCAGCGAGCTGATGAGTTGACTGCACGCGTCGATGAGTATTAGTAGCTCCAGATCCAAATGATGAAGGAGATGGCAGATGGAGCAGATGATACAGCCGATGAGGTAGTAACAGACTGGTCCGAGCTCATCCGAATGCTTTCCTTCCCCAACCTGTTCCCTTCTACAGATACCAACACTTGACAGCCTATTTGTGTAGCTTTTTATTTTTATTTTAGACCTCTTGTAATTTTAATTTAATATAATAAAATGATAAAATTTATTTATAAATTTATTATATAATTTTTTTTTATTTTTATTTTTAATTTATAAAAAATATTATAAATATAAATTAAATATATATATATTCATAAATTATTTAAAAAATATCTATAAATTATTGATGACGGAATTATTTTTGATGAAATATTAGTCATTAAAAAATATATTAGCAATAAAAAATTGATCATAAATAATTTTTTTTAATAAATTTAAAATATTAAAATTTTATATTAAATTAATACGATAAAAATATTTTCATCATAAATAATTAAAAATTTATTATCGATAAAAATTTACATCAAAAATTAAAATATTTGAAATAAAATTTATGTCACTAATATTTTTTTAAATTTAATTTTATAAAATTTTTAATTAAATTAATAGCGATGAAAATATTTTTATCATAAATAATGATATTTACGATGAAAAATTTACGTCGTTAATATTTTTTTAAGTTTAATTTTTATTAAAATTTTTAATTAAATTAATAGTGATAAAAATATTTTCATCGTAAATAACTATATTTGCAACAAAAATTTACGTCGCTAATTTTTTTTAAAATTTAATTTTTATAAAAATTTTTATTTAAATTAATAGCGATGAAAATATTTTCATTGCTATTAATTTAATATTTATTAGTGACAAAAATTTATATAAAAATTACAATATTTACAAAAAAATTTATGTTGCTAATACTTTTTTAAATTTGATTTTCATTAAAATTTTTAATTAAATTAATATCGATGAATAAAATTCATCGTAAATAATTAATTTTATCATAAATTATTTTTTTTACGGCTAAAATTTTTCATCGTAAATAGTTTTTGAAAAAAATAATTTTTTTAACAATGAAAATTTTTCATCGATAATATTGATTATTTATGATAAAAAAAAATTTTCGTCATAAAAATTATCAATGACGATTTATTTGTGGCTAAGTATTAGCAACGAAAATTTCATCGCTAATAACTATTAACGATGAAAGTCGATTATTAGTGATGAATTTTTTTCATCGCTAATATCCTATTTTGTTATAGTGTGAAAAGCTTGTAGTTGATACAAATCATTGTTTATACTGATAAAATTGCATGCATATTAAGACAGTTATAATTACATGCATCTGAAGTCTACTAAAATTGCATATTGATAATGTTCCCTAATTCATATGCCAATCAACCATAGTACACCAATTATATAGATGATTTAGGTGGAAGTTGTATATTAAAGTTCACAAGCTTTATTTTTTTTTTTTGGGTAGAAAAGGTTCACAAGATTTTCAAAGAAATTATGTGCATAATTCTTTCCTTTTTTATAAAAATATATGTCCATGCTTGGTGGCACAGTCATGCCAACTTCATGAGTGCATCATGTTCATCTAATGTCCAAACTCCATTTCATAAGTCCTGCACATCTTTGTGACTAGCAAAGTGTGCAAAACATGCCTTGAACATGCAAGTATGCTAAAGGGGAGCAAGGTTCCAAACTTTCCCGGTTGGGAACTCTTAAAGCGACGCATTCGCAAATTTAGTAGCATAAAAATTTTGCAATATATTTGGTGATGCTCCAAGAAAAATTGTTAGCCTGAATGAAGCAATCTTGTCAAGAAAGTGAGTGCTGTCTAAAGGTGCTTATCGATTGTCTTAGTGCTTAACAAGTGTTTTTCACATGTTAGATATCTTGTGAGTTAATGTTTACTACTCTGTGCTTTGCTTTTAGAGTCAAGATTTATATAGTAGTTTGTTGGTGGATCTTGACACGTGTAATGCATGTGATCTGAGAGGAAAGGAAGGATGCTTGATCCTAAACCCTTCATCTGATTAAATATTAAATAAAAGAGAGAGGACTGAGATGATGAGTGGTTGAGAATGAAAGTATCAACTTAGATAAAATTTGCTTTCTCCTATTTTTTTGCTTCCCTTTCTTTTGTCGGTCTTTCTTTCTTATGTGATCGAACATGCAATTGAATATGACTGATAAACATTACAAAAAGATTTGTTTTAAGAACCTCAGCTTTCATAGAATAAAATATTATGATAAAATTTAAAAAATAAATAAAAATAAATTTTTAATGAGACGAACAATAAAAATGTAATAGAATAAATTATAAAACCAACCAATGTACTAAGATTAGTGTCTTTCATGTCCAATTTACATTGCTAGTTTCCAATAAGAGAAAAGTGTAGATCAAAAGATATATTAAAAGCAGAATCAGCTTAATGGAGTCTACCCCTCAGTATTTATATTATAATGGTAAACAAGTGACATAGATTTGAATCCGGTCATCATCCAATTCCATATTATCAAAAAAAAAAAAATAGAATATATGATTTGCATCCTCTATATATGAAATAGAAATAGAAAAAGAAGAAGACTGGGTATTTTAGAAATAAAAGGGTGATAGAAATAATGAGAAGTGGAGTTGTTCCTGTTGGGATGGAAAATGAGGACTTGTTTCCTTAAAAGGACAACCGTATAGAGAACAAAAATTCAAAGCCAGAGTTTGTCTCATAAAAGGCACCTTTACATGGTAACATTGGCCAGGATCTATTCTGGATATTTATTTTGTTGGTATTCTTTTTTGCTATGAACTTTTTGTTGGTACATCAGAGATAGAGCGAATCTAAAAGGTGAACAACAAAATAAATTTGCTTTCAAATAGAGGTTGAATCAAGGAGGACCAATGTTATGGTCATGGCCATCTGTATATGTACCACAGTGATAGTTATACAAGACTAGCAAAATATGATCCAATCTATCAATTCAACCCGTAGTCGATCCAACATAAGCAGGTTTGAATTTAGTCCAAATAGATTTGGATAATAAATAAACATTTAATATTTAAATTAAATTTGAATTTCAAATATCTGATCCGTTTAAGGTATTTAATTTATTTAATTTTTTAAATTTATTTAAAAATTTATTTAATTATTTTTTAACTTATTTAACGTAATTATTTAATTATTTAATTTTTTAAAAATTATTTAATATATTTAATTAATTTAATTTAATTTATTTAATAAATAAATTAAATGAATCGAATCAGATTATCTGTTTAATAAAATATTAAATTTAGATCTGAATTTTTAATTTATAGGTCACGTTTGGATTGTGAATTTATTGATTCTATCCCATGATCCAATCTATATTTAATCTCCGATTCATTACCATATCTGAATCACATGAGATTGGGGTACATTTCTGCTTTATAAATGTCCACCGTGATAAGTTAAAATACTCTTTCATATTACGATAAAATTGTTTAACCTTGTGACACCGTGTTATTATTTTAGGTTTTTTTTATATATATATATATATATTTTTTTTTCCCTTCTGTTAGGAAACCCGTCATTCAACAATTCCTCCACTAACCCTTCTTTTCTGAGCACCCTATTGCCCTTTCTTTCGTCAAACACAAACTCTTCTTGTTCAGTCTGTCCGCCCCACTACCTTCTTCCGTCCATCCATGTCCAGACCCCACAGAGATCATAATAACGCTAAAGTATGAGGCTCCGGCGCCCCAACCCTCCTCCTCCCGCGGCGGTGGCCGGAACCGCCTCAATTCAGATCTCCCACCACGGTGGCGACCACGACCACCCCATCCCCGTCCACCACTTCTCCGACCGGGGCGGCGACCGGAACCACCCGCTCTCCATCGAGGGCGACGACGAGAAGGAAGACAGAGACTCTGCCGCCGGAATTTCCCACGACGGCGGCGAACGCAACCGCCCCATCTCCATCGAGGACTACAACGACGACGTCCTCCTCCAGATCGCCATCGCCGAGTCCCTCCGCTACCATTCCCCGCCTGCCATCATCGACCTCGAGATCTCCGAAGGTCTTAAACAAGAGACCAGCTGCCGGAAAGGAAAAAGGCCCGTTAAAGAGATCTCTTTTATCGACCTCGATGGCTTCGAAGCATTGGAGCACGACCCGGATGACCCAAGAGGGAGGAGAACCTCTGGATTGGCCCGCCGGCCGTCAAAAAGGAGGTGTTTAGAAAACTCCGTTACAGATGTCGGGGAATCTTCCGCTGCTCCGCCGACGGAGTCCAAGGTCTATTGCAGCATCTGTATGGAGGAAAAAATCGATGTTGAGAGCTTCAGAATGAGGGGCTGCTCCCACTTGTACTGCACCAGCTGCGTGAGCCAGTACGTGGCGGCGAAGGTGGAGGAGAATGAGATTTTGATAGGGTGCCCAGACCCCAGCTGCGAGACTGGATTTGTAGAGCTGGATATGTGCCAATTGATTCTTGCACCCAAGGTGATC
This sequence comes from Elaeis guineensis, assembly GCF_000442705.2. Lineage (NCBI taxonomy): Eukaryota > Viridiplantae > Streptophyta > Magnoliopsida > Arecales > Arecaceae > Elaeis > Elaeis guineensis. The sequence goes on from NC_025995.2 coordinate 92,501,764, forward strand.
GACAAATGGGGAAGCAGGCTCTGTGAGGAGATACTTGAGCCAATGAGGTTTTACTGCCCATACAATGATTGCTCCGCATTGCTGATACATGAAGGGGGAATTAATGGTGAGGTGATAAGGGAATCAGAATGCCCTTATTGTTATCGACTATTTTGTGCTCAGTGTAAGGTGCCCTGGCATTCGGATATCACTTGCGAGGCCTATCAGCAGCTTGGAGAGGACGAGAAAGGGAAGGAGGATTTGCTGCTGATGAAGATGGCGAAGAGCCAGCACTGGCAGAGGTGCCCCAAGTGCAAGTTCTACGTGGAAAGGATTGATGGATGTAATTACATGAGGTGCAGGTAATGCTTATCTTCTCCATGGTAATTCAATTGTTAGTTTCTACAATAGCATTAGTCATGTGTTTGCAGGATGTAGCAATAAAATGGCTGGTTTTCTTGTTCTAACAAGTTTGGACTCATTAAACATGTGTAGAATGTGATCTGTTTGATCTATTTGATCGAGGCCTTGAAAGTTATTTTGCGTTAAAGAATAGGAAGTAAATGGATTGGTTCTCTTATACCGGTATGGTTGGCTTGCCCTTTTTCGAGAGTCTTTCCATCAAGCTTCGCATGGCCTTACCAACTACATATACACCATTGACACAGATTACATAGCTACCCTTCTTTAACTCATCTATCTGAAGCTGGACATTCTTTAGTGGATTTGTCCTCACAAACGTGAGAGGCATTATATCGAACGTACAATCTTCAGATTTACTTGGTTGACCAGAGTCTAGCATTCATTCAGTTGAACATGATGTCCCATTTGATGAATTACCATCTGTTACAATCTATAGGAATAAGGGAGGATAAATTGTTATGAGATTTAGAATTAGATGGGCTAATGGTGATTTATTGGAAGCAAGCGTTTTAGTATTTTGAACTATCGACTTTAAAAATCCCATTTTATGGCATTTTAGCACTGTAGAGAGGCAAGTAATTAATGAGTTGGGGAGATTTCATCATGGTTGTGTTATAATGTAAATGTCTAAAGAGAAAATGAAATGATACTTATGGCAAAAATGCCCCACTTTTGATTGATATCATGAACACAAGCTTCAGTGTTTTTTTACTTAACAATTTATAGGGGGACTTAAGGAGAGGATAAATAACAAAAAATTGTTTCTATAAGCTTGGAGAAAGTATATGAGATAAAACTGGGGTTTAGCGGAAGTTAGTCGGTAGGAAAAGAGGGCATGTTTGGTTGGACAGAGTTGGACTCTACAATGGGAATGGGAATGAGTGACTCCTATTTCAGCTATATGGTTGGGGAGAGATCTATTTTCATTTCAATTCTAGAGGAAAATGAGAATGCCCTAATCCCCCAAAACCCATTCGCTACTCTCTCCTGGGATTCAAATTCCACTCCAATTCCAATTCGGAATCTAGTCACAATCACGAACGAAACCCATCAAGGGATATGGCCATTGCGATTCCCATTTTAATCCATTCCAATTCTGATTCCAATTACAATTCCAGTCATGCTCTTGGTGTTGTCTTATTAGCTTGAAGTATTTGAACAAGAAAAAACTGTAACTGCAAAAATTAGTTTAGATGAGGTTATGATCTTTTATAAATTTAATTAAGGATATGAGAATTGAGATGGATTTCGAGTTGAAATTGGATAAGTGCCTAAGAAACTAGTTGAAATGGCAATTTCTGCTTTAATTGGGATGAAGTGCTTGACCCATTACATATGATAAATATTTAGTATTATGAAGCTGCTAATTTGTTTTATGTAGTATACATATATATAATGCATTAGATAATGCAAAAACAGAAAAGCAGATGAAGTCCCTTCCTGATCAAGCTAGAGTTCAAGAAGAGCTCCTTCGTTGTGTTGATTTGAGTGCATAGCAGAATTTGACTAAATAGAAGGCTGAATTTACAGCTGGGCTTTTATGCAATTTTATCATACCATTCACATAAGATGAGCATTGGCAGACATGAGAATGTTGAGGTAGATGGACGTTAAATCTTGGGAAAATAATGTTTAAAAGAAGCACAATATCGTAAACCTTAATTAATATTATAGGGGAATTCTTAAAAAGTGATTCTATTGCCTATGGGTAATTCACATGTAGTGTACCATTGATAGATGCATTTGGTTATGTAATAGAGTTTTATCTTTGGGAATGTTGCTAAGGGAGACTGGGCGTAGCACAACTTCATGGAATTCCAGGGCTATAGTATTGAGATTGCAATTGGAATTCATTGAAGAGGTTATGAGTTCTATAACCAAACATATGCTATTAGTTCTTGATTATTTGTTTTAAAACAGTTGGACTTTATTTTTTAATATCCAGAAATCATAGTTATATTTTTTTAATCTTTCACCAAAAACATTCGATGAATGCTTGCATAATCATGAGCAGTGCAGTTCTAATGTCATGGTCCTCGAAGCTGTGCTGAATCTTTATTAATCTCCATTTGTACTTATATACTTAAATTATTCTGCAGTGCAACAAACAATTTCAATTTGCAGTGGCCAGTGTATATCCTAAAGAACTTTTTCATATGCTTTAAATATAGCAACTCTACACCACAGTTGTCCAATTTTACCACCATGTATTTACATATATCTAGTTTGGCAGCATAGTTGTTTATCAGTAATGTTCTTTCGATATTGTGGGTTGTTCAATGATAATGTTTTTTTCTTTCTAGAATATATATGGCATGTATATTTAACTATCTCAAACTTGTTTATTTGTTTCTCATTCTTTTATCACAGCATGTATATTTCTAATCGATAGTGCATTTTACCTTATTGTCTTAGTGGTAATGCTTCCTAGTTAAACTAATGATTCCACCTTTCTTCTCCTCCCCCTTTCCTTTTTTTTTTTTTTTTTTGGGTGGGTGTTTGAAGGTGCGGCAATACCTTCTGCTACAGGTGTGGAGGTCCAATGAACAGAGACCATTTCTGTCTAAAATGCCGGAGTTAACTCTAGTTGACGAGACCTTGCCCAAAAATTATACCAGGCTCATTGATGAATGCTAGGAATGATATTGTTTCTTTCTTTTCCTTTTTGTTTATATGTAAATTCTCCAGAAGACGGTAGCTGTCCTTAAATCATTCCAGCTTTCTAATTTCCATTACTTGAGGGTTTCATGGCCTCTTGGCTTAGAAATGGTTTATATGTTCAATAAGTTATCTTTAAGTAGTCATGAGGCCAAGATTTTTCTCTTCAGGTTCTTCTATCATGGAATAGAATGATAGAATAAGCAGCTTCCAGTTGATACCAATCACTGTTTGTATTTGTAAATTTGCATGTACATACACATACATATACATATATGCATACACATATATGTGCCTATGATATATATATATATATATATATATATATATAGAGAGGAGAGAGAGAGGAGAGAGAGAGAGAGAGAGATTTGGCTACATTTGGGTGGATCTGGACTCAAGAGTTGGTCAAGTGTAGATTGCATAATGAAAGCCCCACATCGATGATCCAACATTAGATGTGATCTAGTATCTCCTCAAAAAATTGTGAGATTTGAAGATGCCTAGTTTATACATCAACTGGTCAAAAATATGGCCTAACTTTTCTAAAAAAAAAAAAGAAAAGAAAGAATGTTTGAATTCTCAATATTTTGAAAGAATTTACTAGTTATTTATCACTCAACCATCATATAGCAATTTTATATATGAAATCATGGAAATTATTTTGGGTGAGGTGATCTATTAATGTCTCTATGCTGAACACAAGGTTATATAGAAAATTCTTGTTAGTGTTAATTGGGATCATACATCACTTTTCTCTTCTTAATGATCTCATCTGTGTTCATTTTCTTCCATTTTTTATCTTTTTCCCTTTTAAGATATCAAGGGGAATTCTCTGTCGCTTTCGCCAACAAATTTAATCTGCTTTGGAATCACAATCATGAGCACATAAAAACTTTTTGCATCTTATTCGATCTAAATATGCATGTTGTGTCATACCTTCAAGATGATGCGCTTTTTTTTTTTTTTTTGGTAAATAACATGATGCCTTTGAATGCACTACTTCCTCCAAAAAGTAGCAAGGTAACAATCATTGGCCCAACCCTTGATTGGCCACCTAGGATGGCATATGTTCACCTATTCAGGCACGTAGATTTAGGTCGGGTCAATCTTGGTTGCACGAGGTCCGAATTATTTGGAGGTTTTGACCCCTTTTTTTTTCTTGGACAGTTAATTCTTTGATTTTTTTGTTGTGGGGGGGAGTAAAATAACTCTTTGATTTCAATTTAAATTAGAATTCCTTCTTGTATACCTACATCTAAGAACTCTAATGGGATTGCCCTTCTTTAGCGCAAAAAGAATGGACAAGTTATTTTCAAATAAGTGAAGCACAAGCCAGTCACGGTCCTCCACTGCCTTCTTAAATTTCATCCGCGGTGACGAGGGAAAAGGCACCATTCGGATACGGTCCATATTAACGTACATCTTTGAATTTTGATTAAAGATAAAATTTTTAATGGAGTGATAGAGATATATTAGATAGTTTGATAAAATTGAATTGTACATTTATTTGGACTTAAGACTAAAAAGATGTATGAGATGGTTTTATAAAATTAAGCTCTACACAATCATTATTACACAATCATTATGATTCATTTGGACTTAAGATTGTTATTTTTGCATTCAAGATTAAAATTTTTGTGATGGTATTAGAACAATCTCTATATTATTTTCTTCAATGCATGGTCTTGATGTCACGTGAAAAAAAAAAAATCATATTTATCATATTTTAAATTTATTTTTAATATATTAAAAATTATATAATTATTATTTATAAATAAAATAAAAAATAAAAAGATCTCCATCCTTCCTCCAATAGCTGTAGGGATAGATTATAAATCTAATTCAGCCACCCTAGCTGGTTTCTGGTGATCGGAGCCATCATGAGGATCTATTTCAGATTTTGTAAAAGATTTATAATTTATTTATTTATTTTCAAATAAGTGAAATGCAAACCAATCACTATCCTCTATTGCTTTCTTAAATTTAATCGGTGGTGCACAAAATAACAAAGGCCGACGAGAGAGAAATTATGTTCGGCACCAGGCGTACATCTGCGCCGTCCATTTATGTAAGACCTCAATTTATCTTTTTAATTTCATTCGAATATGATCCATATTAATGTGTATTTTTGAATTTTGATTAAAGATAAAATCTTCAATGAAAAGATAGACAACGATAAAGTTGAGTTATGTCCGATCATCATTAATTTATTTAGATTTAAAATAAAAATATAATTATTTTTATATTTATTAATATATATTTTTGAATTTTAATTATAGATAAATTTTTTAATAAATATATTAAATAGTTTGATAAAATTAAACTCTACGTTATCATCGATTTATTTATTGAGGTATGATTATTTATGTATTTAAGATTTAAATTTTTATGATAATATTAGAATAATTTTATACTATTTTTTTCATTGCGTGATCTAAAAAAAATATAAAAATTATATAATTATTATTTATAAATAAAATGAAAAATAAAAAGATCGCCGTTCTCCCTCTGTCGGGATAGATTGTAAATCTGACTCAGCCACCCTAGCTGGTTTCTAGTGATCGAAGCAGTCATGACCTGGATCTATTCCCAGATTGTGGAAAGGATTCATGATTTATTTATTTATTTATTTATTTTAAAGATTTGTGATGTGGAATTATTGTTTTGATGATTAAATAAATAAATAGAGTAAGAACGGAAACAAAGGGAAGAACAGGGCTTCTCCCGTTGCCGTCCTCCCTCCTTCCATTGAAAGGGCATCAAGATGGCCGGACTTCAGCTCTTCCGGCAGCCGTCGCACCATGTTGCCACGGTGGTCCCAGATCTCCGGCAGCCACCCGCCAGTCAATTAAAAAAAGAAAAAAAGTCGCCGGAGTTCTTTTTGTTTTGAAACCCCCCACCGATCTCCCATCCATTAGCCTATCGTCGACACATTCGCCGGAAATTCGGCCGTTGGGTCGGGGGGAGTCCGACGGTCCACCATTTTGGTGTTCCGGTGGCGGTCGGCAGGATTTTTTGGAGTGGGGAACCACCGGCTTGGGCCTCCCTTTCTTCAACGATCCCATTGCGTCATCGGTTCACCGACGGTCGAGACGGCTATCTTAGGCCGGCCACCGGTGATATTGGTCAGCCGGTGGGTCACTGGTGAAGAACCGTCGAGGAGGGAGCCACTGGCCAGGGGTTTGGGTGTTAATCGGGAAACAAAAAGGGAAAGGGGAAGGCGGAAGAAGAAGAGAGACAAATGGGTTTCGGGTTTTAACCCATAAAACCGGATCCAATTCCATAAAGTTAAAACCCGATCCATTAGTCTAAATCAAGTTGACTTGAGCTGGTTTAAATTGGTTCCGGGGATTTTGCATTTTAACCCCTATAATGTTATTTATTCAATAAAGGTCCTTTTCAATAGTTGACCTAGATGTTTTGTAATTTAGCCCCTGATAAAGTATTTATTATATAAAAGCCCTTTTCTATGAATGACTGAATCAGGTTTAGGGATTTTTATAATTTAGTCCCTAATAAAATAATATATTTCCCTATAAACATCCTTCAAAATTATATTTTGATCCCCATAATATAGTTTATTACATAAAGACCCTTAAATTATTATTTAGTCCCTATAATAAACTTAATTACATAAATATTCTCTAAAAATTATGATAAGATCCCTATTATATGATTTTATTGCAAACTTACATATTATATGGTTGATTTATATGCTTTTTAATTTATTTATATGAAAATAAAAAAAAATTTACAGGATTATTATCGTATTAATCATGATGTATTCAATGTTATATAAAGTTAGTGGGTCCATTATATTCAGGAGTAGCCACAGCATCCTGGATATAGTAAAAATTATATAACGAATATAAAATGAAAGAGTCATGGCATGTGAATCAAATTGCAATTAAGTTATAGAAATAATTGACTTTATCCATAGAAAGTTGTTATTTTTTATGATTTAATTAGAATAAGATGGTAATTTAGATATTAAGGATAGGATTTTTTCTAGATCCATAAATATGAAAATTTTTTATTTTTTGATATCTATATTGTTAGTCTTATTAATAAAATATTAGTAAATTCTATGCGTGATGCACCTTTACCTACAGAAATATTAGAATTTATTACTAAAATAATATTAATTATTTCAGATTATAGTTTAATTAGTCTCATTATTTGATGATATCGTGAGCATATGTTATTTGTAGCATTAATTTTCATAATTATTGATAGTAGCATAGAAAAAAATTTCTTAATTGATTGAATTTTTTGAAATAAAGAGAGCAAAATATTGCTCACACTGAGATGTGCTGACCTTAATCTAGTATTTTGAGTAAATAATTTTTTATTATTTACGGATGAAAGTATATTAGAACAAAAGAGTCTTTTGAGAAATATGAGCAATCTAATTGACTCACTTTACTCTGTAAGAAATATAATATGATACATTAGATGATTCATTCTTTCAAGTTATAAGACATATATCTTCTTGGATGTTATAGAGCAGAAATTAGTAAAGTTCTAATAAGATAAAGGCCGACATTGTAAGCATATTATGGAGATATGGAATATCGCAGCACAGTAATCTGATATTAAATTTTCATATCAGATATTATTTTGGTCCATTTAATTCTCACTTCTTTTCCATCAAAATACGGTCTCTTTAAGATTTCTTTTAACTATACACAATGAGGATTGGATAGTTAGTGAATTACTGATAAAATGTGTATAAGTGAAGAAGGGATTAGAGAATGAGAAGATGGAGAGCGTGAATTTTGCTTTGCATCAGGTTAGTAGAAAAGCAGATAAAGAAAAGGATGTACTTAATGCAAAAGGAAAAAATATTTATTATGGTATTAGGTGAAGTCATTAATAAGATGGTCATATATTTTTTCTACAAAAAAAAGGAGACCTAAAGAAAACTGCATGAAGTATAAAAAGTAGCTGCAAAAGAAAAATATCCTTTATTCTTATGTGTGTTTTGAATCTAATTTAGTATATGTTCCTACTTCTACCTGATGCATTAGCCCTAATGCACTTATGCATATTGCTAACAACTGACAGGGCTTCCTATTAAGAAGGTTTTTAACTGAAAGTGAACGATCTATTCTCATTAAAAATCAAGCATCACTTATTAAGACAGTGGGATACTACAAGATAGTCTTAGATTCCAAAGTAGGTTTTTATAATTTTTTTGAAAATTTTTTTATGTTATGGCATCGGAGAGTAGGACATATCTCCGAAGAAAGAGTCATAAGACTAGTAAAGTATAAGATCTTATGATTATTAAACTTTACTGATTTGTTAGCATGATTTGACTGTATAAAGGCAAAACAGATATACACATCTAAAAAAGGTGCAAGGATGATTAAAGAAATTTTGAAAATCATTCACATAATTATTGCATGCAAATCTTTTTTAATATCTAAGAGGTGAAAAAGTATTTCGTCACACTCATTGATGACTATTCACGTATGTATCTGTACATTCTATTTCATAAGACTATGTCCTTAAGGAGTTTGAAAAAGAGAAAAAGAGAAAATTAGAAAAAATGATTAAAGTAGTCAGATTCAATGGATATAATGAGTACTATGATAAATATATTGAAATAGAATAAAGATCAGGATCATTAGCAAAATTTTTAAATGAATATGGCATTATATTCTGTACATAATGTCAAAACATGCCAGACAAAAATGGTGTAGCTAAAAAAAAGAATATGATGCTTAAAGAAGTGGTTTGGATTATGATAAATTATTTTATTATACCTATTTACTTATGGGGTGAGGCTATAAAAACAGCTATGCACATCTTAAATAAGATCCCTACTAAGGTAGTTCAATAGATTTTTTATGAGTTATGGACAGGTAGGAAATTTAGTTTTTGATATATGCATATATAGGGTTATCCAGCTAAAGCCAAAGTTTTTAACCTATAAGAAAAGATATTTAATCTCAATACGACCAGTGATTTCTTCATTATTGGTTATTCAAAGAGATTAAAAAGATATAAATTCTATTGTTCATCTCGTACATCACAAATAGTAAAAACTAATAAAGCTAGATTTATAGTGGATGATATGTTTAGTGGGAGTGAAGAACCTTCAAACATTATCTTTGAGGTAATACTGAATCTGTAAAACAGATTGAAGTGATGATTCCTATTGTTATTTCTCGGAATAATATTCAGGAGGGATCACCATTTTATCAAGTTTCACTTCATGAGATTTCTATTATCGATGAAGTAACTGTCTAACCACCACCACAAGTGGATCAAGGGACAGCTCTTTGGAGATCTATTAGAATAAAAAAATCTACTACACCTCTAGAGTATATGGTGTATTTGATAGATATGAGTGAAAAAGATATGATCTTGAGATGTCCTTATAAGCCATAAAAGATAAGAACTTCTTATAGTGGTTGGATGCCATAAAAGAAAGAGCTGGCTCTATAGATAACAACTATGTCTAAAAATAAGTTGATCTATTCGAGTGGTGCAACAAATAAGTTGCAAAAAAATCTATAAGACCAAAAAGAATCGCAATGGGAAGGTCAAACTGTATGAAGCCAAACTTGTGACAAAGAGATTTATACAAATGAAAAGTATTGACTATTCTTCTTTTAGGATTATCATAGTCTTAATAGCTTATTTTTGATTTAGAGCTACATTGAATGGATGTAAGAACGATTTTCTTTGACAATAATCTAGAATAATCCAAGGATTTTTGTGGTCAGTGGACAAATGCATATGGTTTACAGATTAAAAAAATTAAGTTATGGACTTAAATAAGCTTCTACACTGTGATATCTCGATTTTAATGGGATAATTACATTCTTTGGGTTAAAAAAAATACTATTGATTAATATACATATATATATATGTATATTCAAAGATCAGCGGGAGTAAGTTCATAATTTTGATACTACGTGGATAATATTCTATTTGCCAATAATGATTTTGGTCCACTTAAGAAAATCAATCAGTTTCTATCTTAATATTTTAAGATGTAAGATATAAGTGAAGTCGCTTGTGTTATCAGTATTAGGATAGATCCTTAAGACTACTTGGACTATCTTAAAAGACTTACATCTCTATAGTACAAAAATTTGGTTTGAAAAAATATTTTTTGGATATATTCATATTGTAAAGATGATAAATTTAATAAAGTTTAATATCTAAGAATTAAAATAAAGATGGAAGAAATAAGACTCATACCCTATGCATTTAGAGTTTATGCGTATGTTTGTATAAGTCCAGTCATTACTTATGCTGCATCAATATTTGGATATTATTAACATGATCCAGAAATGGAGTATAAGAAAGCTACAAAGAAAGTCATGCATTATCTTTAGGGTATAAAAGTTTACATATTTATATATAGTCGGTCTAGTCATCATAAAATAATAAGCTATTAGGATTCATATTTTACTAGATGTATTAATAGTAGAAAGTCTATCACTAGTATATCTTTCTACTTACAAAAAGTGCTATATCATAGATATATGTAAAATAAAATTTTGTTTATTACATCCACTATAGATGTAGAGTACGTAGCCCATGCGAGATTTTCTTACAAGCTATAAGGTTGTGGAATTTTATCACAAGAATTAAAATTATTGACTCTATTAGCAAATCAATAAAAATATACTATAATAATTTTATAGTAAGATTCTTCAATAATACGAAGAGTACAGGCGCTTGCAAGCATATTAATATTGAATATTTTGCTCTTCATGAAAGAATAACGGAAAACATAGTATCTGTACAATATATTAAACAAAAGCTGATAATAGCAAATCCACTGACTAAAGGCTATTTTCGAGATTTTGAGGATCAGATGGATTATATGAGATATAGCTTATTTTGTGATATATATTAGAAACTATGTACAAAGTCATTACATTGGGTTTATGAAAAAGTTCAATTTATGTTCTACTGACAGCTATTTACCATGTGATATAAAGATGCTCAAGGAATAGGTATAATATTTAGTCTATTCATAAAGTAAAGTTTTACATAAAAAATTTGGTTATAAGGTGTCATTAGTGTCATGATACATGGAAGGTCATGTGTTGATTGATAATACATTTGCTGTCATGATTCACGCTGATGATCATTTTGTAATCAAGTATACAGTGTATATCCTAAGAAAGAATTAAAGTTTTTAAAATATGGTCACATCAGTTTTTTAATTATCAGATCCAGATAATATTTTATTAAATATTTTTGAAATACTTTAAATAATTAAAACGAAGATTCTTGTGTTAGGCTGGGCCAAGTAGGAGAATGTTGTCATCTGCTTAATTCCATTTGAATGTGACCCATACTAACGCGCATCAGAATTTATTTTATATATTTTAATTGATCTGCACTCTGACTAAAAATAAAATCTCTAATAAAGTGATAGAGATATATTAAATGGTTTGATAAAATTGAGCTCTACACAACCATCGTGGATAAAGTCCATCTTTCAGTCTTTGTGACTGATTCAGATACTGTCTTTGACGGATGAGGTATATTATAAAAGAACTTTTATGAACTTAATTTCTTACTCATCCGAGAGCTTGTAAGATCCTTACCATCGGGTATGCTTGAATTAGGGTTAGAGAAACCAAGGCATTGCTCGTCGACAACGAGGAGCATTTAGAATTAGTTTTCTTGTGGTTATAGGCTTTTGATAATTGATTCGTTTGGACTCGAACAACAATAGTTAGAGATATGATTATTTCTGCATTTAAGATTAAATTTCCATCAGCACTCTGTTGCAACTAAGCCAGAGCTCTACTGCAGCATCTGCATGGAAAACAAGTTCGATCTCGAGTGCTTTCGGGTACTCCTCACTGCTTTCGTATATACTGCCCCAGCTCCTGGGCTAGTATGGCCACTATGAGGTACTTGCATCGAACAACAACTGCCATGATCACTGGAAGTTCTCCCACCAAGCTGATGGCAACACAAGTGATTGCTTCTTCTTGAGAAGATTTTCATCTAGCTTTAGATGGATTCATGAACTCCACCTGTCTTACAAGCTTTGATTATCTAGCTACTTCCTTTTGCATGTAGCCCACTCACTACCAGCAAACTGACTTGGGGAAATAGAGGTCTTGCATTACTTAGGTAAGCAGAAGATAGTAATGATCTAGTCAAAGGTGATGCTGCAACTCATGGAACTATTGCTATATAAAACAGAAATGGAGGGTGATAGTTACTGTTGCGGCCAATCCCCTCGTCGTCTGATCGTCGGGAACGAGCGCCTGCAAAAGAAGTCCGTACTGACCGGAGGTGACTCCGGCGGAGACTCTCCGATGGTCAAGTCAGAGAGGAGACTAGGCAACAGTAGAAAAGAATCAAAGAGCTCAGCGAGAGAGAGAGCTAGAGAGAGGGGGAGTTCAGGGGTTTCAAAAGAACCTCCTCCGCAGCACTGTTGCCTTCCCCATTTTATAGTAGAGCGCGGCATGGCGCCGTCATTAATGGCGTAGACAATTGGGGGAGTTGTCAAGTCGTCGGAGGCTATCAGAGTCACCGCGGATTATCAAATCGCCGTGGACCGTCACATCGCTGGGATTAATCTATGTCCTTGACAGGACAATGTCCAGGGCGGCTATGCCGCATGCCTTTGTCAGGACGGCGGCCCTCAGTGGTCGTACGACGTTTGGGGGAGCTGGCCGACCATACGTCGGTATTCGACTGTCAGGACGACGGGTGATGACCCGGAGGCACCGTCGGCTAGTCTGGTGCCTTGCTTAAGTCGGACGTCGGCTGCCACCCCCGACAGTGAGTCGGTAATATGGGTTCGGCCATTCGGTTGGTCGGGAACAACATGGGTCGGTTTGGCCGACACTCCTTCGGCCGGATAATGTCGGTAGCTACTGTCGGCAGTCGTCGGTCGGTGCGGTCGGTAGAGTCGGACGTCAGTCGGAGTCGTCCGTCGGTCATCGATCAGACCAGTCCGAGGGTAAGTCGGCATATGGGGGTTAGTCGGTATATCCCAACAGTTGCCTCCCCCCACTCCTGAGTTCGATGTCGTGTTGGTTCACGTGAACACGTGGGCGACGGCTTTGGGAGAAAGGAGTGGTTTTCCGTCATGTCTTGTCCCGACTCTGGCGATCGCATCAACGAACGATCCGATATCGATCGTTCTGACTGTAGGTCGAGCGTGTACGTCAGGTCGGAGGTCGACCAACCTCCAAACGTTGCTCGTCGACACGATCATTCTGCAGAGTCGAGTAGCGTCCGACGTATTCGGATAGGATAACGATGGCAAGTCGAATATCCATCGTCCGATCTTTGGTCGAGCGTGCACGTCGGGACGTATGATAAACGGTGGAAAGCCGAATATCCTTCGATCGGTCGTGACTGGGTCGATATGTCGCAAGTCGAATATCCGTTGACGTAACATGTCGAGTCGTATGATAGACAGTGGCAAGCCGAATATCCTTCGATCGGTAATGACCGGATCGGTATGTCTCAAGTCGAATACCCGTTGCCCAGACCTTGGTCGGGCGGGTATGTCGCGGCTGTCTTGGCATTTTGCCCTTTCTTAGTCGAAGCTAAGTTGGCAAGTTAGCCAGCCGCATTGGTCGAAGCCCTTTTGCCTTCAGAGGTCGAGGCCGTCGGTTCGGCGATCGATGATCGAGCCATTGATTCGGCGATCGATGATCGAGCCGTATTGGTCGAGGTCCATTTGCCTTCAGAGGCCGAGGCCATCGGTTCGGCGATCGGTGATCGAGCCATTGATTCGGCGATCGACGATCGAGCCGTATTGGTCGAGGCCCTTTTGCCTTCAGAGGCCGAGGCCGTCGGTTCAGTGATCGGTAATCGAGTCATTGATTCGATGATCGACGATCGAGCCATATTGGTCGAGGCCCTTTTGTCTTCAGAGGTCGAGGCCATCGGTTTGGCGATCGGTGATCGAGCCATTGATTCGGTGATCGATGATCGAGCCATATTGGTCGAGGCCCTTTTGCCTTCAAAGGTCGAGGCCGTCGGTTCGGCGATCGATGATCGAGCCATTGATTCGGCGATCGACGATCGAGCCATATTGGTCAAGGCCCTTTTGCCTTCAGAGGACGAGGCCATCGATTCGACGATCAGTGATCGAGCCATTGATTCGGCGATCGACGATCGAGCTGTATTGGTCGAGGCCCTTTTGCCTTCAGAGGCCGAGGCCATCGGTTCGACGATCGATGATCGAGTCATTGATTCGGCGATCGACGATCGAGCCGTATTGATCGAGGCCCTTTTGCCTTCAGAGGCCGAGGCCGTCGGTTCGGTGATCGATGATCGAGCCATTGATTCGATGATCGACGATCGAGCCGTATTGGTCGAGACCCTTTTGCCTTCAGAGGCCGAGATCATTGGTTCGGCGATCGATGATCGAGCCATTGATTCGACGATCGAAGATCGAGCCGTATTGGTCGAGGCCCTTTTGCCTTCAGAGGTCGAGGCCGTCGGTTTGGCGATCGGTGATCGAGCCATTGATTCGGCGATCGACGATCGAGCCGTATTGATCGAGGCCCTTTTGCCTTCAGAGGCTGAGGCCGTCGTAGATACTCCGCTCCTTCGATCTCTATCAGGATCTGCGCACGAGGAGCGGGGAGAGGGGTGTAGGAGTCATACTTGCGATGCATCGGTCTTGGACTCCGTCATTGGGGCAAGGCCCGTCTATCGATGGGGGGCCTGTTGGGTTCAGTAGGGGCCCGATCTTTCTTCCATTTTTTCTTCCGGCCCGTGCTTTAAGTTAGGCGTCAGTTGGAAGCTCCTTCGTCTGCGTGCATGTATTTGTACGCACGCTCCAGTAATTCGGCGTACGTCCGGAGGAGGGTCTTGTCCAAGGAGTATGTGAATCGAGATCCCCTTAGCCCCTCTTCATGGCCGAAATAGTCATGTCTTCGTTGAAGTCCCGGACCTCAAGCATGGCCGCATTGAATCGGGCCACAAAGTATCGTAGAGTCTCATTTTCTCCCTGCTTGAGGGAGAAAAGACTGTCTGAGGTTCGCGGTGGCTTCCGGCTGGTGCTGAAATGGGCCACGAAAGAATGTTCGAGCTGCCCGAAGGAGCGGATACTTCCCGAGCGGAGGTCGGAGTACCAGGCCCTGGCAGCTCTGCAGAGTGTGGCGGGGAAGTCGATGCAAAGGAGGGCATCGGTTGCCCCTTGGATTGTCATGAGAGCCTTGTAGCTCTCCAGATGGTCAATTGGGTCGGTAGAGCCATCGTAAGGCTCTACGTGAGGCATCTTGAACCGACTAGGGATCGGTTCGTCGAGAATGAATCGGGAGAGAGGTTGGGTGGTCCAGAAGTCGAAGTCGTTCGAAGACTTCTGGCTATCCGCCTGGAGTTGAGCAAGCCGACGGTCGATTTTTTTCGAACCTGCGTTCGTAGTCATCGGCCCATCGGTGCTGAGAAACCCCGGGGGTGGAGTCTCCTGACGAATCCGAGAGGGAGGCGGACGGTGTTCACGGCCGCTTCTCCTTCCTTGCTCGTTCCAGCTGGGAAGGAGACGATCGTCGGGACCGGTGGGTCTCATACCGTGTCCGTCTTTCCCCCTCTCGGTGGGAGTGCTGTGACGGCTGCTCCTGAGGAGGGGATGGAGACCGACGCGGGCGTCGGCGGCTGCTCCTGGAGGGTATCGGGTGTGCCGTCGGTTGCTCTGCCGGTGAGTGCGGCAACCGGGTTGGTTGTTGTTGAAGGCTCTTGATCGTGTCCGTCAGCATGGTCATCTACCGCACGATCGCCGCGATCTGCGCATCCGTGGTCACCACAGGATGCGGAGAGCTAGGTTTTGCCATGGAGGGTGGAGGAGAGGCCTCTTCCCGGCGGGAAGAGTGCCTCGCCGATCCGGTGGTCCTCGATCGCTGAGCCCTGGTTCTTGTCATTTCGAAAAGGTGTTTCGAGTTCTGTGGGGGTCGTGATCCCTGTCTCCCCCTACCTGGTGCGCCAAATCTGTTGCGGCCAATCCCTTCGTCGCCTGGTCGCCGGGAACGAGCGCCTGCAAAAGAAGTCCACACTGACCGGAGGTGACTCCGACGGGGACCCTCCGATGGTCAAGTCAGAGAGGAGACTAGGCAACAGTAGAAAAGAATCAAGGAGCTCAGTGAGAGAGAGAGCTAGAGAGGGGGGAGTTCAGGGGTTTCGAAAGAACCTCCTCCGCAGCACTGTTGCCTTCCCCGTTTTATAGTAGAGCGCGGCATGGCGCCGTCATTAATGGCGCAGACAATTGGGGGAGTTGTCAAGTCGCCGGAGGCTGTCAGAGTCGCCATGGATTGTCAAATCGTCGTGGGCCGTCACATCGCTGGGATTAATCTATGTCCTTGGCAGGACAATGTCCCAGGGCGGCTATGCCGCATGCCTTTGTCAGGACGGCGGCCCTCAGCAGTCGTACGACGTTTGGGGGAGCTGGCCGATCATGCGTCAGTATTCGGCTGCCGAGACGTCGGGTGATGATCTGGAGGCACCGTCGGCTGGTCTGGTGCCTTGCTTAAGTCGGACGTCGGCTGCCACCCCCGACAGTGAGTCGGTAATATGGGTTCGGCCGCTCGATCGGTCGGGAACAACATGGGTCGGTTTGGCCGACACTCCTTCGGTCGGATAATGTCAGTAGCTACTGTCGGTAGTCGTCGGTCGGTACGGTCGGTAGAGTCGGACGTCGGTCGGAGTCGTCCGTCGGTCGTCGATCAGACCGGTCCGAGGGTAAGTCGGCGTATAGGGGTCAATCGGTATATCCCAATAGTTACAATCTTTAGGTTTAAGTAGGTTGGAAACATCAATCAAAGATAATAAGCATTTTTAGAATTTCTCGTATTGCAGTTAAATACTTTTGCAGTACAGTGAAAATCATCATGGCTGCACAGAGGCATACTTATCACACACGGAAATGATACGTAGCAAGGATGCTTGAGGCTCCCTTTTGTTCTATGTAATGATATTGATGTCTGCTTAAACAATTTATTGAGGAATTGAGAGGGAGGGGAGCTGAAATAACATATTTCTAGCTTGGAGAAATACTAATAATTTATCGGGCGAAATTGGTCATCAACTTTTGACAGAGTCACTATGAGGTTCTATGCCCATACCCATAAACTATTCATATCAAAAGGGTTCAATCCATTGATAAGTTGTGAAGAGTTTAACCATAGATAATCTCTTACCATCCCACCAAATAAGAGGAAGATTCATTAAATTGTGAAATGTTACCCTACCATAATGTGATGTGTTTCCAATGCCAATAAAAAGCAACCCTTCCGACGGTATTTAACATCCAAAAAACCAGAGAGAAATATCGCTGGTACTGTCAATGTTAAACTGAAGATAGCAACATGGGAGCAATAACAACTGGTGGTCTAGTTGCGGTAATGCTGTTGGATTCCTATTCAAGAAAATTAATTAAAGGAGATCAGACCTAGGAGTAAATGCTTGATTGGAATCTGAAAGTATCTACAACTAGTCAAATTAAAATTGCAAGTTTAGCTGGGTACAACATTTAATTCAAGGCCAATCACATGTGATGGATCAAAAATATTAGGAGGTGGTAATTTCACTAGTATCTTATTATACAGAACAGAGAGGTACTCGAGGAAAATCTTACAAAGTGATATTGAATAGGATACATTTCTAGATAGGTGATTTGATAATTTCATGTGCAATGAAGCTTGGAAGTTCTCATTAAGGTAATGGGCCTGTATCACGGCAACTGTTGCAAAGAAGAGGACCAAACATAATGTAACTTGGATGGAAGCTCTAGGGTGCAGGACCTTACTTCAAGAAAGACTTGCAGACCACTCATTCATAAAACCAAAAAAGATGAACTGAAAACTTATGTTTCAAGTTCGAATTTGAGGCAATTTCTTCTACTAGTTCTGTTGACAATCAAAAGGGAAACATGATCCTTATTTGTGCAAGTATTAATCTACACCTTGCAAGCTAATGCCAAATAAAAGGTGGTGATATCTTCATGGGCAATTACTAGATGCAGAAGAGTGAGGTAACTATCTGCAAACTCTTGAGTTGACAGAATTTCTACTTTCTTATGGAATATTAATTTTACGGGTCCTGGTCTTCAAAAGCATTACCATTTGGTAGTTTCCTTTTGGCTTTTAGTTTTGAGGAAGGTCATCATAGAAATATTTTTTTGATGTGTTATAAATTACTCTTCCAGTTAGGCTTTTATAATCTGGAAATGTTCTATGATAAGATATTCAGCTTGTGGTTGATACGAATCATTGTTTATATGGGTAAACTATTGCATATAAATGAAGTCTGAATAATAAGGTTAAGTGATTTATTGTTACTACAAAGCCTTTCATACCAATCTCACAGGTTGAACAGTATGATTTTCTTTTTTTTTTTCTCTCTCTCTCTCTCTCCTGTTCTGTGCTAATAGATGTTTATAAGCAAGGTCCTACTCCATTGTTAATCGTTCACCGTGTCCGTTACATTTAGGATCCCAAAGGTAGTTGGTGTGGTGTTTGCCATGGAAATTGAAATCCATCTATGGTCAACAAGATGAATATATCTGTTTGAGAATTGAGACCAACTGAATGACTGAAACAAAAAAGACTGAAACAAAAATTATAGTGTCCATGGAGACCATATACCACTTGTTTATATCTCTCTGGTGCTATACTAGTCTATTCAACCTTGTCTCCATGATTTCAGAGATCTTCAATGCATTTTCCATCTCATCCCCATCCTTTAGCTAAAGTGGATCCCTCTGATAAAAGCAGTAGATGACTCCAGTCTTCATGAAAGTGTATGGTGCAGCATCTATCATATTTTTAAGCTCGTGTTTACTTCAACATTATATATTATCTATTCATCAATGGATTTTAATTTTTTCCATCATGGCCAATCCAGAAGTTTCTTGAGAAGCATTGAACTAGCTTCTTTCTTCCATTTCTTATGAGACCTCTAGAATAGTTTACTGATAAATATCATAGACTTCTTGGTCTAAAGTCTACTTTATGTATTAGAGTTATATTGAGTCAAGAAAGAGATTTAACAAAGCAATAGTAGTAGTTGGCCCATCCTGGAAACGATACATGAAAAGGAAGTCAGAAAGAGCCCGGAAAAAAAATACATGAAAAGGAAGCATACAAGTAATGGTTTAGATTTCTACAATATTGGAAACAAACTACAAGGTAATAAAATTAACTTGCACGATGAAAAGGGCATAAAAAAATTAACAGCGAAATTTACAAAGAAAAACAAAATCTTTTTTTTCTTTTATAAAAGAAAATTACTTACTAAGATTCAATGATTCATGGCAAACTAAACCCTACAAATATTAATTCCATAACTTATGGCTGGTTATCCCAAAAATTCTGATGCAATACCCTAAGTGCCTTCAGTCCATTGTTAGTTTTTGAAAACCAGTTTGGATTTAGTTATACGACCAGAATTTGCAGGAAAATCTTCACTTAGTTGGAAACTATTTTTTTAGCGACACTCCCTCTGCAACCTTGGTCAACTTTAAAAATCTCCGTGATTAATAGACAAATGATTTTGACTTAAAAAACATTTTTGGAAACACCCAATCTTGAACCATTTCACTTCCATGCAGGTCTCATCTTTTGTTACCCCTCACCTTTTGTTGAATACTGCTATTTTTATTTAGTCTCTAATACAGCCTTATAGAAATGGCTTAGAATTTACTAAGTGGCAGACTTGAAGTATTGTGGGAAATGACTAAGAAACTTTAGACATATTTATTTTGTCTTAAAAAACAAAAGAACAAAATTCTAGACAAAACAAAACACTACCTTAACACCCCATCCATCACTATAAATTGGAAATCCAGCTTAATTACGAAGACATGTATTCCATAGTTCAATGCTACCATATCTAGTGTTCTATCCAGGGAGACATGGGAAGCTACCGATCCATACCCCAAGTAGATGATCTCGACCTCTCAGCACTCACCATTAATGAAGTAAATCTCTCCGAAGTCCCAGATGATGAGAAACTGGCTGAGGAACTCCAGCTCCAAGAGGTCCTCATGTCCTCCATGATGTCCATAGAGACAGTCACCAAGCCCTCCTGTGATGTTTGTTATAAAGCCAATGAAGTAGACGCAGATGATCGCAAGATGAAGCAACCTATCGAACATCCGCAGTCAGTAACAGAGATCGGGCAATCCTCCAGAGCTCCTCCAGTTGTCGAGGAATTTGACTGCAGCATCTGCATGGAATCAAAGCCACTCTTTGAAAGCTTCAACATGAGATCTTGCTCCCATAAGTTTTGTAAGAGCTGTCTGAGCCAATATGTGGCTGCAAGCATTCAGGAGAATGTGACTTCGATCCGGTGCCCCGGCCTGCAGTGCATGGATGGCGTTTTGGAGCTGGAGCTGTGCCAACCGATCCTTTCAAAGGACGTATTTGATCAGTGGAGTGACATGCTGTGCGAGTCGATGATCAAAACAAAGTTCTACTGCCCATATGGAGAGTGCTCGTTCCTGATGGAAGGTGATGAAGGTGGTGGGGAGGTGGTGACAAAGTCGGAGTGCCCGAGCTGCCACAGGTTGTTCTGTGCTCGGTGTCGGGTGCCATGGCATGAAGGGATCGGCTGCGAGGAGTTTCAGCAGCTGGGGGAGGGGGAGAGGGGTAGGGAAGATTTGATGCTGAGGGAGCTAGCCACCAGACTCCAGTGGCAGAGGTGCCCCAAGTGCAAGATTTATGTAGAGAAGACTGAAGGGTGTAGGTTCATGAAGTGCAGGTAATGGATAATCTCTTCTTAGCAACTCCTTTATAAGGCTATCTCATACAAAATCAGGCTGTTGGATTTGTATATATAACTAATTCATCTAATATCTGCATGTTCAAGCCAGGGGAGAATTAATGGTAGCTTCAAGGAACTCTTTATATTTTCTAAAATCCAATAATCATTCCTTTAATTAATTTCCCCTTGTGAAGTATTTGGATATTGTACTTTTGGCTTATCCATTCATTTGTTCCTCAAGGTTATCCATAATAACTTTCATGTTGCGGCATGGTAGCTCATCTGCTCTGGTAACTTTAGGAACTGGAAGCTCTTTATACTCTCTAAAATCCTATATTATTCTTCTAATTAATTTCTTCTTGTTATGTATTTTGATATGTTTTCTTTGGCTTGTCCTAGAATTTTTACTCAAGGACCATCTACTATCACTCCTCATCCTCTAATATACTCATTTTGAATCATTGATGTGATCTAGGGCATGACCTTTAGATTCCTGCACTAAAGGCATTCCTCTTGCATACATGCTTGATTTTGGAATACATTGAAATATTATAGCTGATATGTTCTCTCCATCTATTTCACTTGCTCCATGGTTGCAATATCTCTTTGTTATAGACTAAACACTCATTGTCTTTTCATTAGACCATATGATGATAGCCATCATATACAAATGAATGACAAAGGCAGGGGTGTAAAATTAGATAGGAGCCGAATTATGTTGGTGATAGGACAGAATATGATCAGGTAACGGTCCTTCATCCAACTATAGAATATATAAGGTAGCCTTATAGATGCATTAAATTATTCATCAATTATGTTATGTAAGTTAATGCTTTATTTTGTTTTTGTTTGAAGGTGTGGTCATTGCTTCTGCTACGTCTGCTCGTCTTCAATGGCACCAGATGAGCACAACTGTTACAAGTGCATGCGTTAACCAACTCAAATCTTAGGCTGTATAGCAATTTTATGTACCTTATTTCTATTTTGGATTAACATGTAATTGCAGTTATTTGTGAATATAAATCCTGAATGATTGAGTGTTCCCCTAGTTTCAGTCATGGATACAAGGTCTCTTTCTCTAGTTCTTTCTATTGAAGATACAAAAGAATCCAGTTTGAACCATAAGTAGTGTTTGTCCTTTGGATGTGAATACAGTCTTCATCAGATGAAAGATTTGCCAGAGTAATGTCCTATGTGAGCCTGACCAAATGATTTGACTTGTATTTATGGTTGATCTTGAGCCATCTATACTTCTATGTATAGGTGGACTTGGCCATTTATCATGATTGGTCTAAGTGTGCTAAACCTAGATTGATCATAAGTCATCAGAGCGCATGCAAGTGAAGGTAGTTCATTCCGGGAGAAAACACATCGAACCATCTGCATTGTAGATCAGGTGGATTGATCAACCAACTTTAAGGCTACCCCTGTAGCCAGTCCGAAGTCTTTAAATACAGAAATCTATGTAGATGCAGAAAAGGTTTTTATTTAAGGAAGTAAAAGATATTTTGCTTTGCAGCAAGGATCCAGGCAACAAAACTAAAATCATTTCTTTCATCGAATGATTGATGCAAATTGCTAATTCACATGTCACTTGACAACAAACTAACATGAACCCTCATTTCAAGATGATCTTGCACTGAAAACAGAGGATTTTGCTGTAAACTTTTCTATATTTACAACACCAGCACTGGTTTGAAATATTTTTTTTTTTTTTCAAGATTTGCTGGTCTCTAAGAGTTTGAGGATTTGAGCAGCCAGATGGATCTGTGTGCTGGGAAGCTTTGAACTAGTCTGCACTGTGTTATCATATAGTTGGGGTTAAAGATAAGTCCTTATTGGCCAGTTTTATGTCATGTTTGTTGCAAAGAGCTGCACATGTTGTACAGGAAATTGTTATGCCAGTAAGTTAACCTGGAGTCCCATAGGAGATGGATTTTAAGGACTAGCAGAAGGTGATCTGAACGATAGGAGTTGAGCATTTAGTGGCTTTAATCGAGCAAACTTCTTGAAATAACATCTTAGAAAGGCAAACAATCACTAGAGACCAGAATGATGAGAAAGACAGTTAGGTGCATTAAACAAGTAAACATGGATGTGACTAAGATGGATGGAAAATAATGATAACTTATTTTCATGGTTGGTAAGATGGATGTGGACAGATATTGAATGATCCAAAAGGGTTCAACATAGGGAATACAGTGTTTAGGTGGACAATGGATGTAATATATCTATTAATTCTTGCCTGGAACTAGTTAGCCGTCTAAACTTTACATTTTGCTTCTGTGGACTCAGCTTCGCAGGTTATTTAATCTGCTGGCTGTTGGGGTTTTGTTAGATCTATGGTTTCAAAAATGAGTTTTAAAATAGTTTATGTTTTGATTCTTTATTTACTTCTGTGGAAAAGGAAAAGCTATGTCTTTATTGTCTGCAAAATGAAAAGGCTATATCTTTATTGTTTGGGAAAATGAAAAGGCCATGTGTTTGGGGTGGAGGGTTTGAATCTGTTATACATGGTGTAAATACATTAGAAGGAACTTTGGCTGGTAAGTATCCTTATGAAAGAGATGGAAAGACCATGTCACTTGAGATTTTCTCTAGGGATTCATGAAACTGAGTAAGGTCATAATGTGGTCCCTGAATTTTATGAAGAGAAGGTCTCTTGGTATGATGGCTTAGATCTATAAATATCTTCATTGGTCTGACAAGCTAGGCATGCTAGAAAATCTAGTCTAGCTGAAGGAAGCAAGCCAATCGTTTGTAAACTTATATTCTACCATTTGGAGAGGTTCGGAAGATTGAAACATTTTTGGCACCATATCAGGTATGTGATTTTACATTACAAAATTTTCTATTAAATTTTATAGATAAATAAATAAGTATTTTTTTAACAATTTTGAAAATAGCTAACAGGGGTTATCCCCATATCAATGTCATGATGGTTAAACTATGTTAAAAATATAACTTACAGTTTTGGTTTTGATATACTAAATGATTGGCAAAGCTTGGAATCTACTTTAAAAATTGACAGCATGTATAAAATAGAGGAGACTGGCTTAGCCTCGCTTCAATACTTCAGCGAAGTTGGTACTGACTTGGTATGCGATTGCTGGGGCCATTAGTTGAAGGCATTGGGAGTGCCACCATAGGGAAGTACAATTGTTTGGACCTTTTCGTTGCTCATGAGATCACAAGGATGGCGTCAACCAGGCGACTTGAGAGTCCCTGTTAGATCACTAGATGGGATGTGCAACAAAATTAGAAAAGCAATGTTGAATAATGTGTCAAGGTGCCACTGATTCACCACTTTGTTCACCATTTAACATTGGCAAGAAGGGATTGGTGCAATCCATATTTTCACCCCATGCCACATTAGCTCCACCTAACTTGCAAGCAACTTGAGAGTCCTCTTAGACCACTAGATAGGATGTGCAACAAAATTAGGAAAGTATTGTTGAATAATGTTTCAGTGTGCCATTGATTCACCACTCGGTTCATCTTCCAACATGGCAAGAAGGAATTGGTGCAATTCATATTTTCGCCCCATGCCACATTAGCATCATCTATTTACAGGCAACTTGAGAGACCTGTTGGACCACTAGATCGGATGTGCAACAAAACTAGAAAAGTAATGTTGAATAACGTTTCAAGATGCCACTTTGATCACCATCTGATATGGCACGAAGGGATTGGTGCAATTCATATTTTTGAGGGTAATGGTGAATCACCCCATGCCACATTAGCACCAAATTGACTCCGGAATTTTGTGGGAAGAAGAACAGCAGTTGAAAGTGAGAATTTTGGGGCAGAGTCAACCATTGCTTCGTTCAGAAAATGAGAGGATACCAAAGGAGTTGGCCACTGAGGTCAATATAAGCGAGAGAGTTGGGCGACAAGCGTAGGCCAGATACTCAGCAAAGATGCAAGTGTTGTGCGGCACAAAGAAGAAAAGAGGCTAAGTGAAGCCAAGAAGGGGTAATTCTCCTCCGAACACGCCAAGATACTAGCTTAAATCATGCAATCTTTGTCTGTTCTTTACTCATTAGATTAGAGATCTGGCGTCATACTTTCCCACTCGTTTTCCCCCCATTAGACTTAATCATGCAATCTATCTGTGCATTATATTTGTTCATATCCACGCAAACCCCACCAAATAGCTCATTTGCTTCATCTACCATGCACAAATCTTAAAGTTCCTTGCTATGGATATTTGTTCAAGAGGTAACTATTTATTTCCACTTAGAGCTGATCGTGGGCTGATCTTTGGGCCTAAATTATATTTATTTTCAGGAAATATTCTTTGTGCACCGCATGCGGTGTGGAATGCACGCACAACGTGCCATGATTGGCTCAAATGCAGGGTCGGCGAAAAAAAAATTTTTTTTTCCCACATGCTGTCCGGTTCTGTACGTGAGCCAATCACCGTGCGCCGTGCATAAAAAAATTTTCTTATTTTTAGTTAGACTTTGGGCTGGGCCTATTCAAAATTGGACTGTGCCTCAGCAAGGGCATTAAACCACAGACCCGCCAATAATTTTTTTTAATTATAAATTTTTTATTTTATACAAACAAAAGTATAATAAGTCTCATAACATGTGGTGATTCAACCATATGTAGTTGCAAAAACCGTATAAATTGGTCCAAGCTCAAGCCGATGTGGTTACCCAATAAGACAAGAGCTACACCCGAAGCGTTAAAAACCAAGTTGAATACTAGGTTTTCTTAAGAACACCTAGTCAGTCCAAATCCATATTTAAAAATTTTATCTAAAATATATTTAAACTAGAATTTAAGCATTCCAAAATCAGATTTTAAATTTTTTTTTATCTAAAATAATTTAAATCAAGATTCAAAACTTTGCCCATTTAAAATCTTACAAGCAATGTAATCAGTAAAGATGATATTGTTATAGTTTGTATCAATCCTTGAAAATATACGAACACATATTAGATTTATTTCAAGCATACTATTATATTTCATTAATAAATTATTTTCATAAAAACATTTTAAGCTTTTAATACAAAACCAGAAAATAAATATTTTGTTTCTTTTTAAAAATTTAAAAATTACTACCTAAAACAATTAAAATATCAATAAATTTTATACTAATTTATATTACAAAAATAATTTTCTCTTGTTTGATACGAAGTCAAAGAAATTGATATACTTCATTTTGTTTGAAACCTTACAATTCATTAAGAAAATACCATTAAGTTCTGCATACCATTTTATATTATATATCCATTGTAGTTTATTTTAAAAAAGACAATTCATGATTATTTTTTATTTACATTGTAATTAGAAAGTGCTAAAAGATACATACCTAATAACAGTATTAAGATAGATAACTTGTTGATAATTGTATATGTTTTCTAATGTTATATCTAACTTTCAAGATATTTTAATTTTCATAAACAATCTAGTCTGTCCAGTTGACTTGAAGTCTTGATGGTTGGATATTAACCTAATAACTATAAAACAATGCCTTAAAAATCACACCATTCCCCCCATGACATAATTCAGCATATGAACTAATGTGGCAAAGCCTTATAGAAAGCAAAATCTTCAACTGAATTTAATTTCGAATTTATAAAGCTAGATGCTAGTTTTTAATAAGAATTTTACAACCTTTTTATGCAGGTCATTTGAAAAAAATCTTGTAACATTTGCACCTTCGATCATAACATTATTTGAAATCGAATTTTCATTCGTATACAAAAAACTTTTATCATTCAAAAAGTTTTAAGAATTTCTTCAATCCAAAAAGTCGAAATATATCCCTACCAAACAAGTGAATTATATAAAGCTAGTGCAGAGAAAAAGCAAAACGCGTGTACATTGGATAAAGGAGAGAAAAGAAGGAATCAAAAAAAAAAAAAAAAAAAAGACTTGAAAAGAGAAGAAGAGAGAGAAGTAGGAAAGGAATCCCGTTAGAAAAATCTCAAGTCTTAACCTTTCTATTTTTTGTTTTTATAAATTAAATATAGTACAAATTTTTCTCCCTTCCTTTAGCGGCATAGGTCCCATGGGGTAAAGTTGGGAGATTATTCTTTTGTTGAAGTGGCTGTAAAGCTCGTTTTGCCAGCAGCAGGAAAGCGCAAAGTCGGCATTGTAGCCCCAAATGAACGGACACCACTCCTCTTCGGTCGCACCAAAACCGGAATTATCCCTCCCTTTTCCGGGAAGATCATGGAGAGGAGAAACTATCCCATGCATGCACTGCTAGGCTGGTGCGCCACCAATGACAATGACTGGCCCATCATGCATCAGAATGGTCATACATGCAGTGCATATGATAATATTTACTTGGAGAGATATATGCCAGCATGGCTATTTTAATTTAACATGCACTGTATCTTGATATATATAAAAATCCGATTAAGAAGCTCAGATGTTTTTGGAGTTGAGAAGACTTAAATTAATTCAAAACTTTTATGAAGCGACAAATTTCAAAGCAGCTGGCACAAACTGCAAAGCGCTCCAGTTGTTTATTGGCACAGGTTGTATCATTCGCGGGAAAGAATGATTCCCCTTCGTTAACCACATCAACCGTTGGATCGTAACTTGCACGGACCTCAAAGCAACATCTACCATTGGATCATATATCGCGCACTCTTATTTTATCTCTATAAATTTCACAGTGGTCATTTTGCCATCCAACGGAGGATACGAGCGGAACCCTTTTTTATCGTGAAACCGCACCTTTTTTTCCTCAACCGTTTGATGTATCTTCCTCTCCTCTTCCCTTCTTCGCTTTTATTCTCTTCCTTTCTTCTGTTTCCTTCTTCTCTAGTGGATTCCCTCCTTCCGTACTTGCTCCCTCTCTTAGCCCCGAAGGAATTGAGTCAATGAGTCATTGACTTAGGACGGCGTTGCTCCTCTTATCATCGGCAACCTTCAGCAGCTAAGAGAAAAGACCAATAGATCTCCAAGACATTCATTCTTCCACCAACCATCGTCTAATGAATCCTACGCAGCACGACCAACTGGATACTTTGGTGGAAGACAGGAGAGAAGGCCGGCTCATCCTCCAAGGAGACGGAGACGGAGACGGAGACGGAGACGGTTCCTTCCTCTCGGCAATCGCTGCCATCGATGGCGATGAGCTCGGCGCCGAAGCCCTTGACAATGACGAGAAGCTGGCTCAGGAACTACAGCTCCAAGAGGTGCTCATGGCCTCCACCGAGTCCACAAAGCCACAAATCGAGCCTGGCGAGCCCTTGGCTCCTCCCCTTCCCTGCTGCTGCGAGATCTGTGCGAGACCGATGCCATCGCCGGAGGTTTTCCGAGCGCTGGCATGCTCTCACGCGCTCTGCCGCGCTTGCTCGGACCACTACATCGAAGCAGAGCTCCAGAAGGATGATGCTTCTTCCGTCAAATGTCCCCGTGCAAGCTGCGACTCCGTGCTCGAGCCCGAATCTTACAGGGGTTTTGTCCGGCCGGAGGTCTTCCATCGGTGGCTTGATGCCCACCGGAGAGGTGATCAGAAGAAGAGCATCGTCCTAATGGAACAGCGTCAAAGCGTAGAGCAACGCAGCGATCCCATCTTCCACGTCTCCATCCAAGGAGAGTTCGACCGCCGCGACCTCCTCCAGCTCACAAACACCTTGCTTGATGCTGTGGCAGCGCCGGGAGATGGCGGGGGCGATCCAAGGGGGAAGCAACTGATCGAATTCCCTCATTCCATGACGGAGATCGGGCAGTCGTCAAACACTTCGCAGGTCGTCGACGAGTTCTACTGCGCTATCTGCATGGAGTCGAAGCCTCTTCACGAGGGCTTCGACATAAATGGTTGCTCCCACAAGTTCTGCATGGACTGTGTGGGACTCTACATTGCAGCGAAGGTCGGAGAGAATTCGACCGTGATCGGCTGCCCTGACCCAGGATGCAAAGATGGGAATCTGGAGCCGGAGATGTGTCGATCGATCCTCCAAGGAGAAGTGTTCGACCGTTGGGGTGTCGTTCTGTGCGAATCGGCGCTTGGAACGGCGAAGTTCTACTGCCCCTATAACGACTGCTCGGTGCTGCTATCGAAGGAAGGTAGCAATAATGGTGGCGAGCAGGTGATGACGGATGCGGAGTGTCCTCATTGCAAGAGAGTGTTGTGCGCTCGGTGCGGCGTGCCATGGCATGAGGGCGTCGACTGCGAGCAGTATCAGCAGCTGGAGGAGGATGAGAGGGGGAGGGAGGACCTGATGCTGAGGCAATTAGCCAGAGGAAGCAAGTGGCAGAGGTGCCCCAAGTGTAAGTTCTATGTGGAGAAGATTGAAGGTTGTGGTTTTATTAGCTGCAGGTAATGCTCACCCTACTCCCTCATGTCAAATTCCCTAGCGTGGATTTCCGATTTAATTGCTATGTTGCTTCTTTGTTTGATTTCTTGATATGTGATCCAGTATTTGAACGTGAGTACGATGGCATTTATCGAAATATACCATGCAATAGGAGCTACATAACATAGCAAAGATGGCATGATGTGATTTAGCAACCATGCATGTATATAGTTTGATTGGTTCCATTTATTTGCTCCTTTGATAGAATACATTATTTATAGCTTTTCTTTGCATACAGTAGGATATATGCTATCTTGATGTCCATTGGGCCCTCTTAGGCCACCTGGTTCAGCTGTTTCGACTTATTTGGGGATTAGGCACTGGTGACCTAGGCTCCAGTCCCCACTTCACCTAGATGCATGTTGTTGTTCTATCTGAACAAATTTTGTAGATGAGTTCTATTGCGGTCCCAGCCTTTTGATTTGTACGACAGGAAAAGGGTAAACTTTTTGTTTGTGTATAACTATCCTCAATTTTAATTCATTGCTATTCTTTCTTCTTAGGCTGTTTGCTTTTGGATTATCCATTGGCAATTTAGTTTGTGTACCAGTGTGCAGTTGTCTGCTCTTTGGCTTACCCAACGCATGTTCCATGATCCCGGCATTTTAGTTTATAGGATAAAACAGCCAGACTTTCTCTCAGCATTTAACTATCCTAAATGTTTGTTCTTTACTATTTAATTTTTATCTATTGTCTCCTTTTGGAATTTCAATTGGTAATTTAGTGATTTACTCTAAAAATTATCTGCACTTTAGCTCAACCCACAGTCTATATCCATCTTAATTACCACCTTTGCGTATATGACCTGTATGTCTCCCCCACAGCTAAAATGCTTCTCTCAAACTTCCTCCTCATCCAAGGAAGAAGGATAGAGAAGGGTGCCTTATACTTACCCTATGTTCCTTATTTTTTCTCCTCGTTTTGCTCCATTATCCTTTTATCTGTTTTCGATGAACAACTTGATCATAGTTTTTTTTCCCTTGATTATAAGTAAAACATAAACAGCACGGAAATAGAAGGTGGTTTATGGAAAGAAAAATTAATGAGTCTAAGAATTAATCAGTGTGTCAAAAAAATTAATTTTTTTGTACTAGGAGACTATATTCATCAAAGATGTTAGTGCCACTACATAATCAAATGGGAAAAACTAGCTAAGTGACAATTCTAGAATGATGTGATGCATCAGAGATAATTCCGAACAAGTGAGGACTCGAGGGATAACCATACGAGCTACTGCAGAGTGTGTCAAGGGAAAAGGTCTGGAGATGGAAAAGTGACTTGAGATGCATATTCAAGCTTAAAATGGAATTTGTCTACGACGGAAGATTCACTTCTATGCGGTGATGCGTTGTTTTAATTACTTTGGATAGCCATTACTTACCTCGTATGCTAAATAGTACCTTCCAATTCCCTAATATATGTATAGGGTTGGAAGTGGGCTCGGGCTGACTCAAGGCCCATTGTGCCAAGCCGACTTCTAGTCGGACTTTGAGCTAGGTCCAAAATAGTTTAAATCAGGCTTGAGGCTAAATATAGGATCCGTTCGTCTTTCAAGCCGAACTCGGATATATCTTTGGCCCAACCTAGATCCAACATATTTTCGAGCCTAATCAATTAGCCAGATAGCGTTAGCTACTTAGTTTAGTGAATTAGCCCAAAATATATAAAGCTTAAGTCCCATTTCATATTCCGGATCTTCCGATGTTTATCACTTCACTCCAACTCCAACTCAAGGAGTTCTAGCCCCTGGCTATCTACATGACCACCGCCGCCTCCTCCTCCTCCTCCTCCATCACCAATGGAGATCGGGGCAGAGTACATGATGGCAGTGGCAGCAATCAAGACAAACATGTGGTGGCTGGCGGAGAAATAAGTGCAGAAGATCAGGAGGCTCGAGGAGGGTAGGTGTAGGTGGGCGCTCCAGCAGGTGAACATGACAACAGCCGTGCAGGAGTGGCTAGGAGGATCGGCATGCGTGGCGACATGGGAGCGAGACATATTAGGGCTCGGCGTCGCCGCGATGGAGGGGTTCCTAGAGTCCTTGCTTTCGCCTCCACTCGATGGTTAGTTGAGCGAGTTTGTGATTCTACTCCCAGCTAAATATACCAAAAGGAACAAAGGATTTGAGCGAAGCTTGTGATCTTTTATTCCTTTTAATTTAGCTCAATTTTTGTAAGGGTTCAACTTCATCAAGCATCTCGAGATTAGCACCAGTGACCTAGAGGTCCGATGAAGTCATCCTCGAGATCTAGAGGGCTCGAGATCGTGCCTCACCCATTCTGTCAAGTGCCGGGCAGCAGCTTCACCATGGGTTCAACTTCATTGGTGGCCCTTTCATGTGGGTCAAGAGAGAGGGTGGGGAGGCTGCCGAGGAAGGGGGCATGGAGGAGGGGGGGGTCATTGAAGAGGGACTTGAGGTGGAACATCCAATGATTGTTGATGGAGCCGGACCTGACATAGGTGGCAACACCGGTGAGCTTAGAGTGGAGGTGAGTGAAGCAAAGGTAAGGGCATCAGGTTGGCCCAATCAGGCTCGAACCAAACTCAAGCCTAGGCTCGGGCCGAATTTTTTTCAAAAAAATCAAGCTTAAATCCAGTACGAAGCCCAAAAAATTATTCCAGGTTGAGCTTGGGTAGGGGTAAGGCCCAGCATAGCCTAGCTCAGTTCCAGTCCTGTGTATGCACTAGCCTATACCGGTACTTTCCAGGGAAGTAATTAGTAGTGGTGCAATTGAAACAATATGTTATATGATCTGCAGAGGCTTTGAATATAGCCTGAAAACTTAGAGGAAAGATATGTCAATGCAACTGATTATGGTGAGGCAGAAATCCCACTATAGCACGTATAATGCAGGAGTAGATGGTAACCGGAAGAAGAGTGAAGGTGGGATCACTCTCTTTCAAATCTGAAAACACCATTTTGGTTGGTTACTTTAATAAATACAACTTCACGTACTCCTTGTAAATCCTAAAAATCCACCAAAAGGGAGGAAAGAGAAAATAGAGAGAATTTAATAACGATTTCTGTAAGAGAATTCTCATCATCAATAATTCAAATACCTCTATATGGTTACAAGAGGAGCCCTAATGGAGCATTTATAAGTAGTACGAGGTAACTATATTCTTCAATTTCCATTGTGGGATTTCAAATCCTATTCTTATTTGAAGAATCTTAACTACTAACTTTCTTAATAATATCAAAAGTCCTCAAAAAAATATTTAAAAAATCAAAACTTCTTAAAATTAACTAATATCAATTTTCTAACTAAGATTAATAAATAATTAATCATCAAAAACTAATTCTATTTTGAGATCCATAGATACGGGTCCTTGACCACATGCATATAGGATTCATGACTCTGGCAGTCGAGACTCACAGCTATTACATGTTCTAGCCACCCAATATCAATATATGTTGATAGTAAATTATATAAATTTAAAATGGATAATGGGATAATTATTTTTTTTTTCTAACTCCCTACTCATTTTTGTTTACAAAATCTCTATTATTTTTCCTCATTTCTTTTAGGGAGTATGTTGGCTTCCTACAATAACTAGTAGTAATTGGACCCTAGTTGCAGGGGGTGGCCTTTTTCCAGTGAGATAAACTGCTATAATTGGAAAGGATTTTAGAGATGTCCTTATGATGGGTTTAAGTCCAAGCAAGAACTATTAGGGATGCAAATAGGTTGGGTCGGACCGGATCATGAGTGATCCTGATCCGACCTAATTTCTTGATCAGATTTAAATATTAGACTCAAATTCAGTCCAACAGAAGATTGAGTCAGGTCAGATTGGGTCCATGATCAAGTTTTTTGATCTAACGGATTATTCGGATCAAATCGATTTCATATATAATTCAATTTCGATCCATGAAATACGGGTTCGATTCGAGTCTGGATCAGGCCGATTCGGATCTAAGTTATAAGTAATAAGATCCATAAGTAGAAGATCTATAAATAAATCTTATTTGTACTACAAATTTTGATGTTGATATATGAGATTATCATAGCTCCCATATCCCATACTCTTCACTTAAGAATTCAAAAAGTCTCCTCACCATTGTTCCTAACTTGGTTAATCCAAATTCAAAATATTTTAACAAGATTTTAAAAAATAAGGATCTAAAAATCAATAGAATGCCTTCTTAAGAACAACAGATATTAAAGCAGGCTCAATCAAAATTAATATTCATATAATATAGGAATAAAGAGAGATAAGGATGGGTTCAGATCGGATTGGATCGGATCATTTATCTCAAGACTCAAATTAGTCTCTACGGATCGAGTCGGATCGGGTCGGATCAAAATTTAACAAATTCAAATGCGATCCGAAAAATAGAATGGGTCTAATTTCACAACCCGACCTAGATCCACTGGTCTTTAAAACGATTCGAATCCGATCTTTGTGGTCGGATCACAGTCAATCCAATCCATTTGTAGCTTAACAAGTATGTAACAACCCAGAATTTATCTAAAAATACTAATTAAATAGATATTATTTGAATTCATTGACTGTATATAAATACCTAAGATCTATCTAGTGCATAGCAAATATGGAACTAAATATATGTCAGCCATCATATAGTATGCTTTCCATTTCTTTATCTTTCTATCATCATTTTTTATCCCTATTTTGGGAATTGTGCAATAACCAAGTCTTCCTCTTACAGTATCTTAATAAAAAAATAATTGGTAATCCTATTATTGTGTATCTAGTTTCAAAGATCCTACAATTTCTTTGCATGATATGTTGCTACTTCTTGCATATACTAACGTTTTGTTTGGCTATAATTTGAAGGTGTGGATTTCACTTCTGCTAGTCTGTGCATCTCCATTGTCGAAGGACAACCATTATTGCAACAATTGTCTGGGCGGTACTCAACAACCTTAAACTCCTACTTAACAAAAATTTGTGAGAAATTCTAGCTTAGTCAATTTTTGTTATCTTTTTTCCTAGAATTGCTTTCAGTGTGTTCCATCCAAGAATTTTGTCTTGTTTTGCAAGATAGAGGCATCTAAAAAGATTATGTTCTTTCTAGTGACACAAAAGATCTTGTTTAGTGGGGCAATTCTATTTGCAGAAGTTTGAACACTTTTAAAACATAGCATGTTTTTGAACATAATTTGTGCGCAATAATCATGGTTTGAATGAGAAGCTGCGTCATATTTGGTTGATTTGGAAGGTTAGTTCTGCTTGTGTAGCTTAGCCTTTCATGGTTGGCATAGACAAACAGCCTTAACCAAGGTTGAATCAAGTATCAATATGATACAAACTACGTATCAGTCAATACTAATATAGTATGCCTAATATGGCACGGTACCAACTTATATGGCAAATATTGTCTAGATATATAAATGTTAAAAATTATAAGCACCAACTTCCTGAATGCTTTTGTCCCCTTGAGCCATTGCTCCAGCTCTTGCTTGTGGAGTTTTGTGGTTATTATGCGGTTTGAAGTGACCTACCAATAGATTCTTTAAAAAAGGGACAGATCTACAGAATAAAAACCACTTTTTTTGTGGTTTTTGAAACTCTAATATCAATTGCACAAGCAAAAATCTTATCGTGAGTATATTAAACAAAACTATCAATCACATATGCTAGTATATGTGTACGGCAAACATATATTTAAAAAGAAGCATATTATGATTATTAACTATTTGGATTGATTTGGTTGGTTTCATATTTTGAATTTTAAAGAGAGAGAGAGAGATGACATCAAATGAGACATAAAAGAGGATGGGCCGGGGAGAGAGAAAGTAGGCCTCTGGATTAAAATAAAAATCTTATCTACTGAAAGTATGTATGGCTTCATATTTACAATATATATTCTATTATACGATACGAATATGGTTCCAAGGAGTGCGAATAGAAATATCCGTTCCCACGTCAAATGATCATCAATATACTAATATTCTTCTAAATCAAGGGGAGGATAATGTTGATTGAGAGTGAGATTGATCTCATCCAATGGGGATAATGTTGATGAAAATGGGAAGATCTTGTTTGTTGGGGCAAGTAGAGAATTGTTTATAGTAAAAGAAATAAATAATAAAAATAGATATATGGAAGTGTCTCACTTTCTTCATTTGTCCTAAGAAGTATTTACTGCTCCTTTAATTAATTATTTTAAATATACAGATTGATAAAATTAAAGGCTCAACTCATTCTTTCTAAATGTAGTATCAATGGTAACTTTAATCAATGTGAGTAGGACTTTAATCTACTTTCATGATTCCATCTCATACCTTACTCTTGTGCTTATTTAGTTTTTTATTTAAGAAATTGAAATGGAAGATTATTTTTCTATAAAAATTGCAAGATGCAAAAAATACAATCTTACTTAAAATAAAAGCAACGTCTATTCATTCAACCTATAGAACGGCTAGTTTTCCTTTCATTGGCAACCATGCATCCATATACCCAACATGCAATGCAAAAAGATCAATCTCATCGTAGCAGAGAAATTCTTTGTGTACCATTAGTAGTATAGAAAATTCGATACAGAGCGTATCATTTTATTTGATTGGTCCACGTAGTCATCGCTTTCTAATGCGCATTTAATGCCCATAGTTCAGTTTTTTCATTTAAAATTTTTACATTATGAAAATTTTTCAACTCTTTGAAAAAAATTATAACATCCTGTGACAAATTATAACTTCTGACATATAAAATGTCATAATATGATCCAAAAAATCATGATATTTTGTGGCATATTATGATATCTTGCGTCAAACTATGATTTCCTGCATACAGAATTCATAATATGGTCCAAGATGTCATAATATAGTCCAGGATGTCATAATATAGAAGTAACATTTTTGTTCAACTACTTTTCAATGCGCATTTAATGCCTACAATTCTGCTTTTTTGTTTAAAAATTTTGACTGACGAAAGTATCCCTACTTTTTAGAAAAATTATGGCATCCTCTAGCATATTATAGCATCCTGCTTAAAATTATAACTTCCTATACACACGGATGTAATAATATGGATATAAAATTTATAATTTTTTCTAAAGAATAAGAGTATTTTCGTCATTCAAAATTTTTAAATGAAAAAATAAAACTGCATACATTAAATATACGTTGGAAAGTAGTGGCTACATGGATCAATCACATAAAATGGTACGTTTCACATCGGATTTTCTATACCGCTCGTGGTGTACAAAAAATTTTGCCATCATAGTACCTTTGCATCATTTTAGTAACTTTAGCCGCTTAATGCCGATCTGGGTCACAAGAGCAGTAGTGATCGAAATCTATAAATAAGAATATTGTGGATTTTCCGGGACCACTAAGCTGCCCTTTTAACTACAATCCTTTATGGATAAGTTGCCATACAAAGAGAAAATCTTCTCATATGTTATTTCAAGTTCTTTTCTTCCTTTCTATCTTCTTCTTCTTCTTCTTTTTCTTTTTTTTTTTTTTTTTTTTTTTTTGTGAAGATCACACATCTAAAAAAATACTTGATTTGAAAATTCTATGTTTTTTCTTTTGAATGAAACTTTTATTGAGATTAGAAAAAAATTAAAATTGAGTGGAGAAAAGATTTTAAAAAAATTATATTACAACTGATAGATGGAACAGAACTAAGAAAATTGAAAAGAAAGAATCAGACATCATATGCTATATATCAGCCTTCATAAAAGATCTCTACAAATATTTCTAATCTTCATCTGAATTTTTCTAAATCTTGACAGAAGATTCTGATCACATAATATAGACTAGCCATCAAAAATATGAAATCCTTTAAAGGCCACCATTGCAACAAATGAATGCTTGTTAAGAAAAATCTTGAAATTTTGTTCTTTACTCTCCGAAATGATTCAAAGCCACAAGTCTATAATCTCATGGTCCAAAAGCACATCTTTGTCAAAATTTGTTTGATAATTTGATGACACTACCAAAAAAGTTCTTCAAACATTTCAACTGCAGTTTTGATGCACATACACCTGGCATTGGTTGTCCGAAATAGACGGAGAGGTTACACATGGCAGATTGGACCCGCAGAACAACAAGACTGGTTGCTTCCTGCTCCCATCGTTTGGAACGACGTGTGGTTGCGGGTCAATCCCGGAACAGTGATGAACTCCCCCACCCAATCACTCCACAGTCTTTTTTGCGGGAATAAATTTAACCTTAGAGACGCCGCCTCTTTCACAGAACTCGTAAATTTGAATTGAGAAGTTGAGTCATGGGTTAGAGAGTTGAACAAAAACATTAAAAAAAATAAAAAAACTAAAAAAAAAGGGTCCTTGTTGGGTTTTTTAAGTAATGCTCATCTTAGGCTTATATAATATAGGATAGGTCACTGGGTCCGAGCAATCTAATATTTAGATACGCTTGAATCAAAAGGCCATCTAATGTCTCCTTTTGATGGAAAAAAAGGCCATCTTTTGTCATCTCTAACTATCCAAAAAAAAGACCATCTTTTGTCATTTCTAACTATGATCACTGATCTTACCTAGGATTGCAGTGCTAAAAAGCAAAGAAAAGAGTCCTTTGAGAGATTCATTGGCTCTGATTCAGAGAATCGTGCTGCTTGCTAGATCAACCAAATCATTTAATCCACCTTCTAGACCTTCAAAAGGAATGCCAAACTCCAGGGCTGGTGTAAACCAGCACATTCATCAAGCCCCCAAGTCTTCTTATTTGTACCATTCCTACTACAAATTGCAAACACCAATTACTTCATGATATAAACGCAAGATCTCATGCAGAAGAAAGTTTTATACAACTTCACAACAACCTCCAATACACAAGGACAGACACAGGATTAATGGCAAACTACCCAATTACCACAGATCTCATTTACAGTGGGACCAAAAACCACCTTAGCTGCAGGATTTACCAGCAAATTATCGAAATGGAGGCTTTCGCTGCTCCTCGAGCCAATTGGCACCATGTGCCAGTGAACCTGGTTGTTCTAATCTGGTTATAAAGTCTCTTGATGGTTGTACCAGAGAATTGAGATCAAGTCCCACCTCCAATAGGTTGAGGAAGACTTGGGTACATTGTGGGAGGGCTATGACCACAGCATACAGCTAAGGTCGTCATCAAGTAGAGTGGCCCTGCTCACCAAGGACAGGGTAAAGTTTTATATATATATAGGACTAGGGTGCAGCATGACCAAGGAATGAGATAAGGATGGAAGGCCAAGTTGGTTGTAAATAAAGCGGAGATACCTACTGTGCAGCCTCCAATTAAAGCAGATGCACTGTACCTGGAATCACCAAGATAAGGAGGCTGTCTCATGACCATTAATGACTAACAATTACGGCAACGGAGCGGCCCATTCAAATATCCGTCCCGCGAGTAAAAACTTCGTACCCACCTCCGGATACATATAAATATTATAAAATTATTATAATATATATATATATTAAAATTATATCCAATTAATTAGTATCAACACGTACTATTACTCATATCCAATCCACTTCAAATATTTTTTCTAAAACATATATTCATTAAAATTCATCCCATTCAAACCGAATCAAAGATCCGATGAATCTACTAAAATTACCACCCCTGGTTCTTTCCCTTTATCTTCTGTTGGCAGCTGCATCCAGAATCATTGGAAACCATTAGCCGTCAAAGTAACATATC
Organism: Elaeis guineensis; assembly: GCF_000442705.2. Classification (NCBI taxonomy): domain Eukaryota; kingdom Viridiplantae; phylum Streptophyta; class Magnoliopsida; order Arecales; family Arecaceae; genus Elaeis; species Elaeis guineensis. The sequence goes on from NC_025995.2 coordinate 92,540,483, forward strand.
CATGATATAATCCTAAACAGAGCAAAAGAAAAGGATTCATGTAATCGATCCCAACTAATTTGGAATCAAAGCTTAGTTGAGTTACTATTCTTGACATGATCCCACCATGAACGAGAGATCAAAGTAAACATGAACCTCAATTCCATCTTTAACATTCATTCCGCAATTAGATAACAATCTCATAAATTACTCATCCAGAACTGAATCCAATAATCAGAACAAAAATTGTTAATATTTTAACTTTCAAGACAGTGGTAGAATGCTGAGTGGCGTGCTTTTATGTGACACAAATTTGCAGCCAAATAGCTTTTTTTTTTTTTTTTTAATGGACATATTAACCTCCTCTATGCTTAACAACTCTAGTTACGCTGGTTGGCATTCTTCTCTGATTTCTCAAAAGAACCTTCTAAATGAAATAGACGAAACAAACATATTAAAATATACATATAAAGATACAATATTAACCTCTGTAGCTATCAGCTATTTTTCAATTTCAAGCTAACAAAAAGTCAGTGAACCCCTGGAATGGTACTTCGTATCTCATGTTAAGTGCTTGTGTTGGTGATTTATCCAAAGCAGAATGCCAACTGATTTCAGTTTTAAACAAAACAAATTATAATATCAAATTATCATATTCAAATGGTGGATCATGAGATTCTAATGACCCTTTCCATAATCCTTTCTGAATAGCTGGAGCCATGGGATTCCAGCAAAAGAAAAGAAACCATTATGCCCAGCCCAATCCATCACTTTTGATTTGATATGGATTCTGCGAACGTCCATACGCCTCATGAGATTGCAGCTTTATAGCAATTATTTCATCTGCATCTCAAACCTTAATAATAACCAGCCCAAGGAAATAACCAACAAGAGGAAACAAGCATATAAAGGTGCAATCTCAAGTACCAACATGTCCACAAGCATCTTCCTTAGCAACATCGGACAAACATACAATCAAAGCAGAAAGTTTACAGGTTTCAACATTATCCATCATATCATCAACATAATAAAAGACCCAAGTCCAGTACTCCAACAGGAACGGTTCACATGATAACAGAACTAAAACCAACAATTAAGTACCTATAGATGATAGCACAAACCAAGCACAACTGACAATGTCCGCTTCACCATATCCTCCATCAAGATGACTCCTGAAACAAAAATAACAGGAGATAGAGCTCCTTTTCAAGAAGAGAAAAATAAACATGCAAACGAAAATAAAATCAACAAACCTAACAAATATATACGAATGCTTACACTTTTATCTTCATTTACAAAACACCAGTTGCCAGAATCCGAGATCCCTCAGTAAATGCTGTTTTCCACAGGCAGCAGCAGGTCATCGAAGCTCCAGAGGTCGACATCACTCACATCCTGAGTTACGTCGCTGCTGAGAAAGCTGTTGATCGACTCATCCGAGCTCCCCTCAAGATGAGGCATCTGAAGAAACTTCATGTATGGTTCAAAAACAGACAAATCTTCAGATAGTTTTGCCGCAGTATTCTCCTCTGCAGGTGGCACCACCTCGCTAGCATAGTTCTTGAGTTTCTTCTGTGGTGGGCTGCCATCTTCCAGGAATGCAGATTGCTCACCTTCAATGATGGTGGGTATGTGAACAGGAACTGATGTGATCTCAGGAGTCTTAGCCTCACGTTCCCATCCAAAGTCTGAACCACCAAAAGAGTTACTTCCCTGATCAGAGTATAAATTCATCCCAGGTCCCTCAGTAGGAACAACAGGTTTTATTGCAGGGAAGGCACTCAGGTTCTCAGCTTGCTTAATGGGCTGCTTCTCCTCGATGAGGTCAAAGACAGAGTAGAAATCTTGATCTGGTTCACCCAAGTAACCGAATGACTGGCTAAACTTAAAATTCTCGGTTGGTCTGGTTTGGGTGCTCTTGGGGCAGTTGCTTTCTGGATGCACTTTTGAGCACTTGCGCATACCTCATCAGGGAAGTTCACCTTCGCTTTCTTGCCACGGATCTTGCGTGCTTCTGCATCGTAGGCCCTTGCAGCTTCTTCAGCAGTGTTAAATGTTCCAAGCCAAACACGAACTCCCTTACGAGGATCTCTAATTTCAGCTGCCCACTTACCCCAAGGACGTTGACGGATTCCCCTATACTGATTCTTTCTCTTTCTTTTACCTGACTTAGACAGGGTTCCATCATACTCTACAGGCTTCAGAATGGTTGATCCATCTGTGGACCACATAAAATAAATATAGCATATGAATAAAAGACTTGGAATAAGAAACAAATCGCCTTTTAGTAGTTGGATATCTTTTTCACTGGGAAAAAAAAAATTTAAGAGACGAAGCATTCAAAACTACATTTAGTCCACAATAAGAAATTAGAAAATTACCAACGGTAGTCACAACTTGCCCAAGTACAATTTTTTGCACTAGAAAATGAGACAATCAGAATATCCCAACCAAGAGTAGGAAAAAAAAAATCTTTTTCTTTTTCTTTTTTTTTGGGTCAAGACTTGAATATGTTGTGACTGCTCTGTGTTTAACAATTAATGAAAAGTTGAAAAGGCAAAACTACATGGTGATGGAGAAAACATGTTGTATGCATCCATAGATGATGCTTGTCTTCCTTCTTATTTTACCCTTTATTATTGTTGAAAGGGCAAAAAAAAATAAAAATAAAAATAATCAAAACATTAATGCTACTAGTTAAAAAATAGATTGAAAAAATAAAATCTATTGTAACCTTTGCTTTCACTGGAACATCATCTATATCATCCTGGGCCTTCTATTGTTGAAATGAGATCAGCTGTGAACCACAACTCTAAGTCAAGAGAGCTCCGAGCTCCATGGAAAAATTGAACAAAGTTAAACAACCAGCTACCACTGAGATGTTATTCCTATAAAATTGGTTTGGAACTCCTAACCCTCCCATCAAACCTAGAAATCAATCTGGTCAGAGTTTTAGCTCAAGAAACCAGGACCGACTCTCTGATGTTGCCATATAATTTGAAAACATCTACTTCAAGTGGAACATTTCATTTTGAGACCCATGCATTGTTAAGAAACAAGTTATGGGACAAATATCAACATTAAGAAACAGTTTTTACCTTTACTTTCCCCATAACCACAAAAAAACAACTTGGACTAGTTCACTAATGTAATTGATTCATCTCTTTTAAGTCTGTTTCCCTCATGATTATGAATCCATTCGCTACACATCTGGTCTAAAATTCTAAATAGATTATAGAAAGAAAAGTGACCTTCATCGATCTATAACGAGAAATATGCATGTGATCTCCATTAATCCCTGCTATCTCTTTAATGTGTGTAACAAACAGATCTGGAAATAATTTTCTGAACACAACTTCTATGTTCTAACAGTCAACAAGATACAGATAGTTTGCATTGATTTGTTATGATGATTCAGCATTCCCAGCAAAAGGATGGGAGTCCAAACTTAACTCCATAAATACCAGATATCATCTCACAGCAGACCTAAATTTCCATCTCATGGCTCTTCCAAAAATTCACAGTCTAAATCTAGGAACATTATTTAACAACAGAAACTGCAACATCAAAATGTTGAGAAGCAAAATAGTGGATAAAAACCTAAATGGTAACAAAGCTCGAGGAAACAGAAATTTATCTAGGTGCTGCAGAGCCAGAATTGATATAATGATCACGAATGAGGAGCATTCAAAAGGTAGTATCTTACGCGACATCCAAGAAGGAGAAGGTGAAGAAGAAAAGAGAGGGGAAATTGTAGAACCAGAAAAAATAGTAATGTCATGACAAGAATATAACACAATATATATAAATGCATCACAGAAAGTTAACATGGTAAATTAATTATTTTTAGGATTTGAAAAGAATGATATATCGATAATGGAGAAATGCAAATTCCAGTTATAACCTAAAAAATCATTTAATGGAGAAGTAGGAATCGTGAAAGCCCTTTGAATATTGTGGAAGATCTGAGAACAACAAACTATAACAACTGCCCCAACAAAGATCCCCAATGCTAATTTATAAAATAAACTCTTACAAGAAATAAAGGGATTGAGATGGCAGATTCCACAAAGACTCGCAAATTTTTTTAAATGAAACCCCATGTCTATTGTGAGAAAGGAGAAAAAATCCTTCCAATTCTTGATAAAAGTAAAGGGAGAAAGAATAACAGAAATCATTTACCCAACTGCAAATAAACATGAACAAAAATAGAAGCTCCAACATTTTTATGAAGAAAATCCATTCCAATTAACTTTATGGGAAAAATTTCTCCGCATACAGGCACCAGGAGGTAGGAACCTTGAGAACGGATGACAGGAGAGGATGCAGATTTTTTTTTTTTTTTTGGTAAATATTAAACTAAAGAGAAAGGGGGAGCAGAAAACCATATTCTTTTTTCCTTCTTTTCTTTTTGGGTTTCAAATGAAACCAAGACAAAATCCTATTAGTAGAAATCACGTTTCGACAATTATGTCGGGAAGATCATGATGAAACAAAAGAAAATGGCTCAATTCTAAATAAAAATACCATCTCCTTCTCTAATTTTTAATATATAATTTTTAAAGCCCGGGAAAAAGGATGGCAGCTTTTAAGAAAAAGGAAAAAAAAAACCCATTTTCTCCATTTGGATGCCACTGGTAGACGAGAATTATTTTATTTTTATTTCGATCAACTTCGACTATAACTCATCCCTAACAACCGACCAACTAAAACAATAGAAGATTAAAATGAAAAAAAAGGATTCAAAACCAAAGAAAAATAAACACATTATTTACGTTACAAAAATTTTCAGCGCTCGATCTCTTAAAAGCCCGGGGTAAAGCACACCCTCAACGAAAGTAATAGTAAAAATCCAATCTTTTCGTCTGGGTACCTAGGATGAAAGAGAATCATTTGATCCTTTTCTTCCGATTAGCCTAAGAAACATCCGATACCAAAGAACATAACCTAATCCAAAGAAATCGCATTCACCCATCAAATAAAGCAGAAGAGATTACATCAGGCCAAAAGAAACAACTCGAACGCCAAGAATATAAGCCGATCGCTTCCATTTTCTAAATTGTAGCCCTCCATTTCTCAAAATCCGGGAAAAAATCGCAGCTTTCTACCAAAAGAATGGTAAAAATCCTATCTTTTTAATCTGGATACCTCGGGAGAATGGGGTTCTGGGTGGGAAGGCAAAGGGCTTGACGTCGACGAGCTCCGCCTCGGCGTCCACCTCGGAGTCCGACGACTCATCGTTGAACTCCTGGAAGTCGGCCTCGAAGTCGTCGTCGATGCGCACCACGGGCTGGCGCTTGCCCCTGCTCTTTTTCTTCGCGCCGGCCTTCTTGAGATCCGGCCAGGGACGACCGGCGGTCACCCTCTGGGACCTCCCAGAGGGTATGAAGTCGGAGATGATCGCTCCTCCACACATCTCAACGCGCTAAAAAACTTCTTTCTTTCTGGAAGCAGTAGAAGAAAATTGGAGAGAGAGGAAAGTTTTGGAGAGTTTTCAGAAGCCACGGCTTCTGGTGTGAGGGGCTTGCAAAGGCTTGGGGGTGGGGGTTTTATGCTGATGGTTTTACAAAGAAGGGAAGGAGGGATAGGGACTTGTATTTAGGTGAGAAAATGTGAAGTATTTAATGAATTTTTTGAATAAATCTCATAAATAAATGAGAAAATTTATGGATATTTAAAAAAAATCTGAAAATTTTATTTTTATAGATAAATATTTTTCATGAAAAAAATAACTTCAAATTTATTATTTATATTATTTTATATTATTATTTTTTTGAATAAATTAGTAAAATTTATTTAAAATTTTTATAATATTTTTTTATATTTTTTTAAATTTGAAAAAAATAAATAATTGAATGGTTGAAGATTGAATGAGGGGACATCGGAAGTAATGGATGGGATATTTTTAGAATAACAATGTATATTTGTTTCAATGATTGATAAAAAATAATTTAATTTTTATTAAATAAATATTTTTTTTATTTTATAAATAAATATTATTAATTTATATTGATAAATTGGTTAATAAAAAAATTATTTAATTTTTTCGTAATATCTATACATATAAAAAAAAAATTCCTTAGCTTGGTTATTGAAAAACATAAGCACGATATGGTATTTGGATGGTAAGAAGGAGCTAGTTAGCAAAAATACTGTTGTAGTCTACTTACAGGTTTAAAATTACATGAATACCTATTCGTTAGGATCAAGGTCAGTGGTTGGGCTAGAATGCGGGCGGGCACCATCGTATCTGTCTTTTTCTTTTAATATTTTAGAGGTTTTGTCCTTTCACCTAATTTCTCGGATGTAGAAAATCTAGGACTCCTGGGAATGACATCATTAAATAGATGCTATGATTTAGGGACCCTAAAATTATTGTTGCTTCTAAGCAATTGGTGATGTGGTGCGGATCTGCCTCATCCAACTTGCAAAGGATGGGTCACTTTAAGGCCTAAAATATAGGACTAGATGTATTTTTAGATCACCATGTCCTTTGTTCATTGAACTATATCACCTAACTTGAATGAATGGCCAGTCACACCTGCAATTGATTGTTGAGTAGGTTTTGCATAAAGCATCCTTTAGGCTATAGTAATTTCAAGTCTTTTTTTTTTTTTTTTGAAAATTGATGAGCACATAACATAATTGCTGAAAAATAACTTAGCTATATATAGGATAAAATATGTTATGGAGTTAATATGCCATCATGTTAAACATGATGGTGAAGGCATGTTCCATACATTCAAAGGAGTAACAAAATATTAGATATAAATGTTGCATCGTGCCCGGAGTTATAAACATTTGCTGTCACTTGTATTTTCATTATTTTTCTGTTTTGTATTTCTTTCTTTATATAACTAGAAGTAAATACCAATTATTATTCTCATGCAAGCGCATTCAAAATTACTATGATGATAAGAAAAATAGATTCAAAGAAAACTTTTCCTACACTATGCAAACATTAAGTGTTGTAAATATGAAACTTTTATGTTTCCAACTATGCTGCAACAAATAGCATAGGAACCAACAACGCACACTGAAAAGGACTAGTTTCCATGCATTATCTACAATTCAACTGATATTGATATAGTATGTGATTGGCATAGAACATTACAGGCCAAGCTTTGCACTACTAATTATGCCAAATACTCCAAAACTAACAAGCTAATGCCAGCAACTCTCACCAACTAGATGCTTGTCGCAAAATCAACATTTCTTTATCATTTTCGGTTTATGCATGTATAAACCTAGAATCAGTGACCCATCATCTGTACCACTAGAAACACCATAGCAATATGCTGCATCATAATTTTTCTCTTTTTTTTTTCAAAAATCATACATGACAACAAAATACCCTACACTCGCATTCGGAGTGCTTAATAATCAACCCCTTGCACCTTCATCCGGAAAGAACTCCATAGCAATCATGCAAATAGGATCTTATTGGTTTCGGGTACATTGCCAGCAGTGCCTTATTATATTTAAATCCTCCACTAGAACAAACGCGACGTAACCTTCTCACCCTTCCTCCATCTACAGTAAAATGATTACTACTGAGTAAATAAGAGAGAGATGGAGGTTACTGTTGGATATGGAGATTTACCTCGGATATCCCAAGGGAAGGACCTGAAGAGAAAATAAAAGGCACTGGGGTCGGCAAAGGACGTAGCAAAAAAAGGAGGTTCATGCATGGAATCTGGAAGGAGGGGGAGAGCAAAGAGACAAGGGTACGTGGGCCCCCGTCGGCTGTGGACAAATGGGCCAACTTGGTTTCGGTGCCCCCGAAACTATAGTTGTGTAAGGATCTGACGATGCCACGTACGTCTCGCGAATGATGACGTGCTATTGGCATCATTGTAACGCTACGATAATAATGCAAGCCTACATTTACAAAGTGCCATTGTGATATTTGGAAGTTTGATGGGGTATCAAACTCAGGACTTAGGCTAGGTCTAATTAACAAGTTGAAACTCCAAACATCAAATTGATTTCGAGCTTGGCTAGTTCGTGTACATAGGGTGAAATTTGATTGGGCTAGGATTGATGTATATATATATATATTTTTTTTTTTTTTTTTTTTTTTTTTTATATTTATTATATATATATATATATGGGTGTAATATTGGAGTTGGTTGGAGCACAACATTGACTTGGTTCATCGATACCGATCCAATACTATGCTCTTTTGTGATCATGCAAGTCAAAATATGGGAGAATCATAGTGGTTGGCTATAATCGAGATAGGATCATTCATCATGTCATGTCCTTGTCTTTAGTTGAAATGGTGGTGACGTGGGTGCATGTCATTTAGGAGGATGTAGGACAAATTTTCCCATCTAAGCTGCAATAGAATGCTGCTTTATTTTGAGGTGGGGGTACACGCTTCTTATCATTGATCCAACCATGTTGTGCACCTAAAAAGTATGAACATAAGATAGAGATCTGAAAAAGTCGGCAACAATGTAGAGCTGTTTGCTTGCACAGACCAAAAGTAGTTGCAACTGAAAGACTTTTTCCATTTCTATGTGGACGGTTTCGTAACATCCGGTAAAGGAGCACTTGGCAGATTCCTCCTATAAAATCCATGCACTCTATGGACCACTCTCTTACACAACTTTGAGCCCAAGTCCAGGTAAGTTTGGGCAGGGTAAGTTAATGTCGAGTTGTGCTGGGTTGGTTTAGGTGAAGAGAGATTATTTCAGATAGATTTTTACGAATTCACATCAGAGTAAAAAAGTTTTCAGCATTTTTTTTTAGGTCAATAAGGTTCATTGGATTATATCCCAGGCTCTAGAACAGAAGTTATACTCACGAAAAGCAAGTGATGACCATGATAATCATAGAGATTTCACCATCAATCACCATGCCCGAGTGGATGAGTGGGTTCATGTTATGGTTGATCGAATGGGACCTAACCGACCCTTTTTTTTCAGCTAAGGTATGCACCGACTCTATATGATAGATTTCACCAAAAAAAAAAAAAAATCTATATGATAGAATATTTATAGGACAAAGGGAAGCGTGTGGAGACAAAAAGTCTCTCTCGCTGGTATATCTACGCAAAATTTTACTTTGACCATTTTCAGCCCTTAGACTAAGTTCAATGAACTCTCTATTAATCTATTGTTACGAAATCTATTAATATTAAGTGCATGACGGTGACACGGATGTTGGACCTTGTGGCCACCACGTTCCTTTGATAATGATGTCATTAAAGCTTAAACCCAGAAGCTATGTTTGAATTCTGGATTGTTAGATGCGTCTCCCTCTCTCTCTCTCTCATTCTTTCCAGATTCCTCGAGAGGCCGTAAGGTCAGAGCCGCAAAATACCAAACGCCACGACTACTTTCTTCTCCTTCCAGTATGGTAAAGATGATAACAAGTGTCTGCTTCCCACTTTATGCGGCTGCCAACCAAATGCCTTGGTGAGGCAACGAGGAGGAATAAATTATACAGCCCAAGAGAATCATCCTTAGCAACCATTTTTTAGTGAGTAAAAAATTATCTAAAAATATATTTTTTTAGATAAATATTTTTGGATAATACGTAAATAAAAAAATAATTTATTATGTATTGCAAATGGCTCCAGCATTTATTATCCAGATTATTTTGCACTACTAAATTGGTTGCTATGATCCACCAATACTTTCTGTAATATCTTTTGTTATGTAAATATTATTGTCTAAATAATTATATTATATTATAATATAAAATTAATATAATATTATTTGATAATAATATATTATTGTATATAATATGTAATAATATATAATATACATCAATAATATATATTATATTATATCATATTATATAATAATATAATATATATTATATTGTTATTATAGTATTAAAGATTTTAGTAATAAAATAAAATATTATTTTTAAGTTGATGGAAAAATGTTTATCTATCTTATGGATGGATAAGATTTTTTTTATTTTATTAATAAATATTATCTATAAGAAAAAAACTCATCTATTTAGAATTATTTTTAGGCAGTATGAGCATGGGTGGCTTAACACATAGGGTGGCCTAAAGCTAAAAACTAACCGTCGCATCCTTCACCTTCCTTGCCACCACTCAGCCGCTAGAAGCTCGAAACTCTCCTACCGTCGGAAGCCTGAAACTCCGCCGCCATGAAGACTCCCCTAAGCATGGAATGTCTGTCATCGGAGATCAGAAGATGCCCCTCAAGCCAAACCACTGCCGTCGGATGGATCCACATCCTCTCCATCGACGGTGGTGCCGTCGGTGCCTCCGATGGCCTCTTCGTCAGTGTCACCTTGGCCTGTTTTGAGGCCTCTCTCTGCAAGCTCTCCAACGACCTCACCACTCGGATTGCCGACTTCTTCATCCGTAGCCCCGACAGCACTCGCTCTTCTCCCCGCCGCCGCTCTCCGCCTCCTCACCAAGAACCACTCTCAAGTCCTGTGAGGCCGTGACTTCCATCTTGCCATCTTCGGCAAGAAGACGGCCCTAATAGATGTTATGGGTGATGACTCCCGTCTCGCCATCTCGTGGTTCCCGTCTCACCATCTCGTAGTTCCCATCTCGTCGTCTCCCATCTCCGGCGCTATTTATCTTTCGTAGGTGATGGTTGGATGCAGTGGAGATGGATGGTAGAGAAGTTTGGGGTCTAAAGCAAGCACTTTAGTAGTCTCATCCTTAAGTTGGTCCTAAGTACAGAAATAAAATTTTTAAAGTTTTTATTTTTGATAATTTTTTTAAAAAAAATGATGATATTATTGCTACTGTGATGGTTTATATAAGATGGGGAATGCTGGAGGCTTCCTATCATTATCTCCAAGAATAATTCTTCTGCCATGTGGTGAGAAGGGATTGATACAGCTCCCGAGATTAATTGTCATATAATAGAGTTTGCTGACAATTAACGCACCGAATTAATGGTTGCAGGCCCCATCATGTGCACATAATGGGTGTCCCGAGGTCCTTTCCTATGAAGATCTCAAAGAAGGCATTATAAGTATGAAGCCATTGTCTATGAAGTCTGATACTGTGTGCTAACTTCGACACTGCAGCATGAGAAGTTCCTGTATACTGTTGACTTAAGATACCAATACTGCCCTTTAAAAGATCTTGTCCTGACAATAAATAGAATTCTCAAATGGAATAGGGTGTTGGTCTCCTAGATTCTCCAATACTTTTTTTTTTTTTTGGGGTAGTACAACGGGTTCAAATGAACAGAATAGCAGTTTACCCCCCCCAAAAAAAAAAGGGAACAGAATAGAAGAAAGAAAGACATCGTAAATTTACATCAGAAATTAAGCAAAAACAGACAAAATAGAGCAAAGAACAGAAGTTATAGTCTCGAGACTCAAAAGCGGCGCATAAGGTGCCGAGTATTAAGTGAGAGGAGCAATTGCTGGCTCAAATGTTTGAGTGACCTGCTGACATATAATGCATGCAGTGGAGGTACTGGCATATAAAATGGGGTTGAAACTGCAGAAGATAGGAGTAAAAGCCCAAATACCAGAGTGCAGTGGTTGAAGAAGAATCGGTGCAGTTGAGCAATTGTTGAAGATCCAAAAGTTGATAAAACTGCTGACGTATAACAGTTGTGAATTTATACAAAACATGCATGGTTGTATCATGCTGAAAAGTTATCATAAAATACATGCAAATCTTAAAGTCTATCATACATGGCAAATGGGTCTACTTCTTCTTCTTCTTCTTCTTTTTTTTTTTTTTGGTAGAACAAATAGGTCTACTTCAAAAACTAAGTTATCACCTTGCATCTGTCTTGCGGGAAACCATCATCTAGGTTTGTTCATCATCATGGCATTACACTAACATTTGAGTATCCAACATAGTTTAATGGCCTAGCGGCTCAAGGATTATTGCGAAACTTAGATACCTTTTATTCGGACAAACGTAAGCATTAAAGCAAAGAGACGGAGAGTGCTTCCTTTCCCTCGACGGGATGGAAAGGAGAACAGATTTATAGTTTGATCGGATAACTATACAGATATACCATCCACTATAAAAAAATAATAATTTGCTGATCGATTTTACGATCAAATTTTTTGAATTAAATTTATGATTGATTATTAAAAAAATATTAATATAGCGATCGATAATATCAGTTGCAAAATCGATTACAAAATTTTTTGCCATAAAATTTTACACTCAATTTTGCAACCGAAAATCAGAATATAAAAATAAATTTAAAAAATATTAATTTTTTACAAATTTGTAGTCATAAATTCAATTACAAATATTTTTTTATTATTTAATTAGATTTTTAAATAATTTTGTGATTGATTTTTTGGTTGCAAAATAAATTTATTATTTTGCAACTGAAAAATCGATCACAAGGTTTTTATTTTTATTATTCTTTAAATATATTTACAACTGATTCTTTGATTGCAAAATATTTTAATACTTTACAATTAAAAAATTGATTACAAAATATTTTAATTATTATTTTTAATTTGAAAAAAATTTATGATCGATTTTTTCGATTGCAAAATGAATTTATTATTTTTCAACTAAAAAATCGATCACAAATTTTTTTATTTTTTTATTCTTTAAATATATTTACAACTGATTTTTTGGTTGTAAAATATTTTAGTACTTTACAACCAAAAAATCATTTGCAAAACATTTCAATTATTTTTTTTAATTTGAAGAAATATTTGCAACCAATTTTTCGGTTACATAAACCTTTTTTATTTTTTTGCAACCAATTTTTTCATTGCAAATTTAAATTTTGAAAAAAAAATTGGCACATAACCCCAACCGGCCTCCCGTTCCAACTAATTTAAATAAAAATAATTTTTAAAAAATATTTTAAATTCAAAACAACTAATTTTTCATTATATTGTAAATGCTTTTTTTAAAAAATATTTTTTTTTTTGTAACTGATATTTCGACTGTTTAGCGATCGAATATTAGTCAAAATTCATGCAAATTAGCGATCAATTTATCGATTGCTAAATCGGGGTACTTAAACGCCAACCGGCCCCTCGTTCCAACCCTCTTGATCGAACCTTAGCCGCCGCACCCCCCAACCCCCCTCAACCTGACTGACAGCCTTCTTTCCTCTCATCGGCAATACCAGCGACCTCTCCCCTCTTGGATCCCCTCAACCCGACTAGCCGTTCGTTTGAAGCTTCTCGAACCCTAGCCGTCGCACTCCCTACCCCCCCGACTTGGCCGACAACCTTCTCTCCCTCGCTGCGGTACCAGTGACCTATCCCCTCTCTCGATCTCCTTTATTTTTCCACCCACACTGTGCCGCCCCCACCCCTGCCCGGCCCCTCGTTCAATGCCCCTCGAACCCTAGCCATCGCACCCCCTAACCCCCTAGCTCGATCGACAGTCTTTCCTCTCCTCATCGGCGACACCAGCAACCTCTCTCCTCTCTCGATTTCCTCTGTTTTCCCCTCGCACTGCGCTGCCCCCACCCCGCCCCTGACTGCCCCCCATTCGAAGCCTCTAGAACCCTAACCGCCACACCCCCCACCCCCCACGGTCCAACTGACAGTCTTCTCTCCCCTCGTCGGCGACACCATCGACCTCTCCCCTCTTTCGATCTCCTTTGGTCCCCCCTCTGCGGGCCCTCCGTTCTCGATCTTTTTCTCTGCTCCTCAAACTCTCACACTAACCCTTCTCGATCCCCTCCCATTTATCATTAGAAAGTGACCACCGATCTCTGAGGTATATTCTTCTCTCTCTTATTCTCTTGCTTTCTTTTTTGTTTTCCCAAATTGGTTAAATTTTCTAGATTATAATCAAAATTCTGATGTTATAAACTGATTGTATACTTTCAAATTATTAATATGGTTGTCATTTATTTCTTTTTTTATGCATTTGGGGTCCGGCACCAATAGAGTTTGGCATGAAGTCTAATTTTGAATATTATGCATTTTGTGAATATTGTAATTGTATGATTATATTTTGTTATGCTGCAGAATATGGACATTCATCATCATCGTAGTTGGATGTATAATAGATTTTTATTGGGTCGAAAGGGATATACTGATATTTCTTAAGAGGGATGAAAGAATTTATTTTTTTTGCATGCCAACAGTCATATTTTGAGAGCCATGGAAAAATTAGATATCCTTATTTCAAGTGCAAAAATCAAAAGTACTTAAGTCCTGATGAAGTGAAGGTTGATCTTTATAAAAAAGGGTTTGTGCCTAATTATTGATATTAGACGTCACATGGAGAGAGTGATCCTCATATGGGTGGGATATTTGATATGCATTCAAGTACTTCTAATAGTTCACAATTGGATAATGATGAATAGTTGAATAAATATCGAGACATGATTTTCGATGCTATTGGTCCAGAGTTTGGGTTTCATTATGAATAAAATGTGGAGAAGTCTCCAAATATGGATGCTTAAAAATTTTATGATATATTACATGCAGTTCAGCAACTATTGTGGTCGGGATATAATGATCACTCTAAATTATCTATTGCTATTAATTATTAAGTATCAAATCGAAGAAAAATATTTTTCAAAGATCTTTTGATCAAATAGTTGGACTTATGAAAGAGACACATCCTCTTGATAATGTAATCTCTCAAGATTTCTATAGAACAAAAAAATTAATATCCAAACTTGATCTCACTGCTCAAAAAATAGACTGTTGTATTAATGGTTGTATATTATATTATGTTGAAAATAAAAAAGATAAGGAATGTAAATTTTATGGTACAGCTCATTATAAAACATAGAAGATTGTTAACAGATAATATAAAGAGATCTTCATGAAAAGAATATTATTTATCCCTCTTCCTAGGTTAAAGAGATTGTATGCTTCTATAAGTTCTGCTCCACACATGAGATGGCACTATGAGAATAGACTGGAGTAAGGAGTGTTGTGTCACCCATCAGATGGAGAAGCTTGGAAACACTTTAATCAAACGTATTCTGATTTTGCAACTGAACCACGAAATGTTAGGTTAGACTTATGTACTGATGGTTTTACCCCATATAGACAATCAGCTGCACCATATTCTTGCTGGCCAATAATATTAGATGTATGTCTTAGAAGCCAATATGACTGACACATTGTAATAAATCTAAGATATAATTTTATATTTAATATATTAATTATGATTAATAAAAAGATAAGTTTATATTTTATTCAAGTGTGATGTGTTTGAATCGTTTATGAAATTAGCTTTCGATATATATTCTCAAAGAGTTGAGAATCAGAGATATGTATTTAATTTTAAATACTTCCGATCATAAAATCATCTTGAGCATGGTGATTGATCCAGATAGATCGGTTCACAGATCATTTTCTTTGAGATAGATGAGTCTCTAGTCTACAGTGTAGAGACACTGGATGACGAGTGTGGATAGTTGTTAGAGAATAACTAGTACTGAGCATGACCATATGAGAGATCACTTGAATTTTTATTCAATCATTAGTGATTATCTCAGTGCTGTAGTTGTGTGACTGATCTTTTGATCTGAGATGGTATTACTACTCATAATGAGACTGCTGGAGTTTGATTAACATATAAATATAGGTCTTAATGAGCCTTGTAGTGAATGTTGGCGATAGTTGATCCACTGTAGAAGTAGGATGCGCATCAAGATAGGATCTATCGATCTTGATAGAAAGGAGTAGTCCTATGAGATTTGAGAGGCTAAGTCCAAGAGTCTGTATCCACAACAGTGTGATTGATGGAAAAAAATTTTCATAGAAATCATAATTGAACTTGAGCTAATCAAATCTATCATATGACTGATGTTGAGGTTTGACGATTTATCTATGACCTGCCATCTAGTTGAACTTATGATAGAGGGACTGAATCATATGTTAACTATATTTTGAGATTCATTTTGATTCTATTGGGTTATTACTACATACTGCTAGATGTCACTGGTGGATTGTGAGAGCTCATCAGGATTATTTTGGATCATAATCTTTGATGAGTCAGAAAAAAATTATTTGATCTATTGAATAGAGTTTCAATGATATTTTGATAGAGATCATTGTATATCTCACTATCAGATAGAATTAATCTATGGGGTTACACAACAAAAAATTAAGTCTGGAATTAGCAATTGAGCTTATGAAGTATTATTGAGTTTAGAGAAATGCGATTGATTCAAGATAACCTTGCTAGCACATGGTTGGACCCAATTTTCTCTTTCATTTAATTTTTTATTTGATAAGATAATTTAAACTTAATTATCTATTAATAATCTAAATGAATTAGATTCATTGAACTCTAATTGTTGAGTGTCTAAGATTTTGGGCCAATTGAATTAGGGTGCAAGTTCCTAATTAATATTCTTTGATAGTTATTATGGGGCACCACCTTGATTAGATCAAATTGGACGTGTCCCGTGATTAAAGGGTCTTTTGATTTCATATAGGACATCCCTTGGGTGCAAAAGAGGGTGTGAATTAATAGGTGCAAGGGCTCCAAGAGTTGGCACCTAATAGATTCCTAATGGAAGTTGAATAACTTAAGTTATTAGAAAACCTAATGCAAATAGGACTTGTATTATGAGATTGAATAAGATTCAATCTTTTTACCTATTTAAAGGGACCTCCTCTAAGGTTCCTAGAGCATTCAAACCAGTAGTCCTCCATGCCTCTTAGATTCCCTCAGCCCTCTCTTCCTCTTTCCCTCTCTTTTCCTTGGGCGTCTTCATGCCATAGCACTTTAGGGCATCCCAAGTTCTTCCTCACGCCCAAAGCTGTTGGGCATTCCATCTTGCTGGTTCTTGTCCTTAGTAGTAGCACAAGCAAGGATAGAAAGGTAAGAGAATAAGAGAAAAAGAAGATCAAGGAAAGAGATCAAGAATTGATCGCGATCCAGGCTTCGTTCAGATTTAGCAGGCTGAATTTTCTTAAAGAAAAAAATTTAACTTGAAGAAGACTGTTCCAGATTGACTTCGAGTGGATATCCGTAAAGGTCGGACACTTATACAGTTAGAAAAAAAAATTTCTCTTTCATATCCATATTTGAAGAAAGAGATTATGAAACAGGTATGCGATTTGATTACAATCTGAATTTCAGTATATATCAATTTCAGCATATGAACTAGATCCTTCTAGTTTTATATTTTTATACATGCATGATTCAGATTAAAAGTATTTTAACCTTATATTCTACTATAGTATTTAGAAAATAAAATTTTGAAACATACATGCATGTCCCAAACCTCGAATTCCAACAGTGGTATCAGAGCCACAGGTTTCATATATCGAATATTAACATACATGTTTTGAAAAAAATTTCAAAATATAATTTTTTTTATATATGAGATGTATAGATGAATCTTTGAATCTAAAATTTAATTTTAAATTTGATTTTAGAGCATGTAGTTGATATGTGAAAGCATGCATAGATCTGAATTTTGATTTAGAACGGTTTTTAGTTCATGTTCATATGATATGTAGATGCATGCATAATCTGAAATTTTATATGATCTAATTCATAATTCATATATGAGATATGTGATTGCATGTTTAGGTCATAAAATTACTTTCAATATGATCCATGATTAGTATATGAGATATATGATATCATGTTGTTGATCTAAATTTTATTTAGATCTAAATTTTATATGTATATATGAGATATATATTTGTATGTTAAATTTAAAAATTATTTTCATGATTTAAAACTTATTTTTATGCAAAAAATTTAGATCTAAAATTTGATTTTAGAATCTAAAATTTATATTTGTGCATGAAGATTTTGGTTATAAAAAAATCAAAAATTAGGTCATGTAATAGGATTACATCTAAGATTTTTGATTTGAATCATATGGGTCTAATTCGATTAAATAATTGATCAAACTGAGTCAAGTATTGATGTAGATTAGATTAATTAAGTTATATGATGATACAATTATTGTTGATCAAATTGATTGAGTTTCATATGTAGAATCGATTAATCTAAAGATCTAATTTGGCTCGATGGTTTGAATCCGATTCGTTTGAGTTAATTTGTTTGGATCAATTGACCTATTGGTATCTAAGGCAAGTAATTGAGACATGGTTATTTAATTAGTTTTGTTCGTTTACCTAGTCAATTTATTGGTGTCTAAGAAAAGTAACGGGGGGACCCCCACTGATCTCCACTTATCAGGCCAATTTAAAAGATTGGGTCTTGAACAAGGTTGCTTAGCGGTTTGGTTTAGCCCATGCCAATTAGATCGATCATATGATGACTGATTAGATGAGACCTAAACCTAAATCTCTCCACAAATATTAAGTCCATAGGTCTTCCACCATTATAGATATGCGGGCGTGCTACCGATGTTGATTGTTCTCGATTGATCACAGTGGTTCAGTTGCATCAGGAACACGCAACCACTCTATTAGCAAAGAGTTGCTTCAAGGTAAGGATGGGGTTGGGCCCAATAACTGTTATGTGAGGAATCCAATGACGGTCTTGCACTTGCTTATAAACGGTGGGTCAGACTTAACTAAAAAGTGTGGATGCATCGATGTACATGTTACCAATAACTGTTAGGTGAGGTGCATGGCATCGATGAAACCACAGCACCACTAGAAATCTTTTATCGCGTTAGAATTTTTGTTTCCATCCGAAGAGTGGAGGAATTCAAAAAATTAGTGAGAGTCATTGTTTGTATCTCAAAGTCTCTAGAAGCAAATATAACATTAAGTACAAAAGTCTAATTTGAATATATACTCTCGCAGTTAAACCATGTCAGCCTCAAACCCTCTAGCCCGCATCTTTAAAATCAATCGTTTGACTGGTATAAATTACAAAGACTGGCTCAGAAATCTCAGGATTGTCCTGACCTTAAAAAAGTTAAGTTATGTACTCGATCAGAAATTCATAGTATTACCAAACCGTCCTACTGCTGAGCAAATGGCTGCTTTTGAGAAGTGGACGGATAAAGACAGTCGGATCAAGTGCTATATGCTGGCATCCATGTCAAACCAGTTGTAAAGCCAGCATAAGCATATGCCCACTGTCAGAGCTATGATCACTCACCTGTAAGAGTTGTATGGTGAGTAGAGCCGTACAGCGTGCTTCGAAGTATCCAAGAGACTCTTTAATTTGAAGATGCATGAAGGACAGTCTGTCCATGAATACTGTATGACAGTGATCAAGGACATTGAGGAGCTTGGAAAGCTCAGGATTGAAATGTAAAAGGAATTGTAAATGAATTTGATCCTTCAGTCCCTTACGAGTTTATATAGTTAATTTATTATAAATTTTCATATGAACAAGCTCGATTGCACTATACCCAAATTGATCAATATGTTGGTCACTACGGAAGGAACCTTGAAGAGTTCAAGGGGCACTATTCTCACTGTAGAGCAGACTTCTTTCAAAAGAAAGTCTACTGAAAAGAAGAAGGTTAAATCTGCTAAGAAGCGGAGAGGGAGAACAGACCAAAGAAAGAAGTTCCTAAGAAGATCGAAGCAAAGAAAAAATGTTTCCACTGTGATGTTGAAGGCCATTAGAGAAGAAACTGTCCACTTTATCTGGAGAGCCTAAAGATCAAAATATGTGATAAACCTTCAGAAGGTATGCTCGTAATTAAATCTAATCTTATGATTTTTTCTACTTCTAATTGAATATTAGACTCTGCCTCGAGTGTTCATATATTTACCTCAATGCAGGGTCTAATAGAAAATAGGAGGTTGAGGAAAGATGACATGATCCTTCAAGTTGGCAATGGAGCAAAAATTACTGCAGAAGTCGTTGGCACATATTCTCTTCGATTATCGTCTGACATTAAATTAAATTTGAAGGACTGTTATTATGTTCCTGTAGCTAGTCAAAATTTAATTTTCGTGTCTGTGCTAGCATAGAAAGTTTTGAAATTAGTTTCAATAAAGACTTTTGTTTCATTTATTTATGAAATAAATTAGTTGTACGAGATTTTTTAATTGACAGTCTTTATCACATGCATATTGATGCAAATGTGAACTTAAATGAGCAAATAGTGAGTGCCGTAGGCTAAAAGAGATCCAGAGATGAAATTAACCAGAAGTACTTATGGCACCATAGACTAGGCCATATTGGAGAGGACAGAATAAACTGACTGAAAAAGGATGGGATCCTTGGCTCTCTTAACCCAGAGTCATATCCAGCCTGTGAATCTTGTCTTCGAGAAAAGATGGTCAAGTTACTCTTTGTAGGACATAAGGCAAAGACCACGGAGTTCCTAGCCCTGATACACATTGACGTATGTGGAACATTTGATATGTAATCAGGAATGATTATGCCTACTTCATTGCTTTTACCAATGATTTGTCTAGATACAGATATGTGTATCTGATGAAACACAAGCCTGAGGCCTTTGAAACATTCAAGAAATTCAGACATGAGGTAGAAAAATAAACCAGTAAACCCATTCTTCGATCTGATCGAGGAGGTGAATATCTTAGTCAAAAATTTTTGAGATATCTTAAGGACAACGGTATAGTCTCTTAATGGACGCCTTCCAGAATACTTCAGCTCAACGGGGTATCCAAAAGGAGAAATATGACCCTATTAGATATGGTCAGGTCCATGATAAGCATTATTGATCTACCCTTATATCTTTGGGGACGTGCCTTATTAACTACCATTCACGTATTGAATAAGATTCCATCAAAGTCCGTTCCTACCATACCGTATAAGATATAGTACAGTAAGAAGTCGAGTCTAGGTTATCTTAAGACTTGGAGATGTCCGACTTATGTCAAGAGATAGATGGCTGATAAACTAGAAGATAGATCTATAGTAGCTCATTTTATAGGATATCCAAAAGAATTCATGTGATACTACTTCTACTTTCCATAATACCACAATATGATTGTGAGTCAGAATGCCATATTCTTAGAAAAATAGTTTATCCAGGATGGTGGCAGTGGGAGGTTAGTTGAGCTTAAAAGAAGGTCTTTGAAGAGCAAAGAGCTATAAATCTTCAGAAACTCGTTATTCATGAGTCAGTAGTCGACGTTCCTCATCCACCTCGTAGATTTACAGGGTCTTCCAACCTCCTGAAAGGTACATGGGTATGCTTACGGAGGAAGAAAAAAAAATATTCCTTATGGAAGATAGGGGTCATGGTGATGATCCTAATACCTTTGTCAAATAATGTCTAACATCGATTCTGAGAAATAGTTAGATGCAATGAAGTCAGAAATTAACTCAATACACTCGAACCAAGTAGGAACCTTAGTGGATCCACATGAAGATATTGTACCCATTGAGTATAAATGGATTTACAAAAGAAAAATAGGTGCCGATGGTAAGGTAGAGACCTATAAAGCTATGCTTGTGGTTAAAGATTATAGTCAGCATGAGGCATTGACTATTAGAAAATCTTCTCGTCCGTAGCTATGTTGAAATCCATCCGCACTCTGCTTGCTATTGCAGCTTACTATGATTATGAAATCTGATAGATGAATGTGAAAATTACTTTCCTGAATGAATATCTTAAGGAAGATATCTATATAGAGCAGCCTATGGGTCTCACATCTGGTGATGGTGATCACAGAGTCTGCAAGCTGCAAAGGTCCATATATAGATGAAAGTAAGCTTCTCAAAGTTGGAACTATCATTTTGATGAAGCAATCAAATCGTTTGATTTTATCAAAAATGAAGAAGAACTATGTATATACAAAAGAGTCAATAGGAGTGCAATAACATTCTTCGTATTGTACGTGGATGATATTTTTCTCATTGGGAATGATATTCCCATGCTGACCATGGTCAAAAGATGGTTGTCCAATAAATTCTCCATAAAAGATCTAGGGAAAGTATCCTATATTCTCAGAATAAAAGTCTATAGGGATAGACCTAAACGGATGCTAGGCCTATCACAAAAGCTATATATAGAGAAGGTGCTAAAGAGGTTCAGCATGAAAAATTTCAAAAGAGGACTCTTATCTTTTAAGCATGGTATTAATCTTTTCAAGACGATATGTCCGACTACATCTGAAAAAGTGCAGCGCATGAGTAGGATTCCTTATGCCTCAGTCATAGAAAATCTCATGTATGCCATACTGTGTATTCGACCTGATATTGTCCTTGCTATGAGTATCACGAGTAGATATCAGTCAAATCTAGAAGAGAAGCAGTGGATAGCTGTGAAGAACATCCTTAAGTACTTGAGAAGGACTAAGGATTTATTCTTGATCTTTAGAGGAGGTTTTGAGTTGCGAGTAGAGGGGTATACTGATTCAGACTTCATGTCTGATGCTGATGATAGAATATCTACATCAGGATGTATTCTTATTCGATATATTGAAAGGTTTTAAGTAATCGATCAATGGAGGTTGAGTATGCTGTATATGTGTAGGATAAATTTTGGTTGTAATATTAGTTGTAGAACTGGATGTTATGTCATTAGATACCATGACATAATACTGTAAAGACAATGGCACCATAGCCTTTGCTAAAGAGTCAAGATCTCATCAAAAGTTCAAGCACATAGAGCAGCGGCATATGCGACACTTCGAAAAGAAACATGTCGAGATGCAAAGAGTAGACTCTGCAGACAACATGGCAGATCTATTGACAAAGCAGTTGAGCCAACCGAAAATGAAAATCCACCTTAAGAAGATGAGACTTAGATTTGTGATCAATTGGCTTTAGTCTAAATGAGAATTATTAGATATATGTCTAAAAGTTAATATGGCTGACACATTGTAATAAATCTAGGATATAATTTTTACTTAATACATTGATTATGATCAATAAAAAGTAAGTTTATATTTCATTCAAGTATGATGTGTCCTTGAATCGTCCATGAAATTAGCTTTTGATACATATTCTCAAAGAATTGAGAATTAGAGATATGTATTTAATTCTTAAATATTTCGATCATAGAATCATCATGAGGATGGTGATCGATTCAAATAGACTGATGCATAGATCACTTTCTTTGAGATAGATGAATCTCTAATCTATAGTGTAGAGACACTGGACGACAAGTTCGAGTAGTTGTTAAAGAACAACTAGTACTGAGCGTGACCATACGAGAGATCACTTAAATTTTTATTCAATCATCAGTGATTGTCTCGATGTTATAGTTGTGCGACTAATCTTTTAATCTGAGATAGTACTACTACTCGTAGTAGGCTGCTGGAGTTTGATTGACACATAAACATGGATCTCAATGAGCCTTTGTAGTAGATGCTGGTGACAGTTAGCCACTGTAGGTATAGAATGCGCATCAAGATAGAATCTATCGACCTTAATAGAAAGGAGTAGTCCTATAAATTTGAGAGACTAAGTCTGAGAGTCTATGATCACAGCAGTATGATTGATGAAAAAGAGTTTTTATAGAAATCATAATTGGACTTGAGCTGATCGAATCTATCATATGGCTGATGTTGAGGTTTGATGATTTATCTATGATTTTCATCTAGTCGAACTCACGATAGAGGGACTGAATCATATGTTAACTATATCTTGAGGTTTATTTCAATTCTACTGAATTCCACTACATACTGCTAGGTTCACTGATGGATTGTGAGAGCTCATTAGGATTATTTTAGATCAACAATTCTTGATGAGTTAGAGTAGAATTATTTCGATCCATTAAAAAGATTTCAATGATATTTTGATAGAGATTATTATATATCTCACTATCAGATAGAATTAAATCTATGGGTCACACAAAAAGAAATTAGGTCTGAATTAGCAATTGAGCTTATGAAGTATCAATTGGGTTTAGAGAAATTTGATTGGATTCAAGATAACCTTGCTAGCATATGATTGGATCTAATTTTCTCTTTTTATTTGGATTTTTATTTAATAAGATAATTCAAATTAATTATCTGCTAATAATCTAAATGAATTAATTTATTAAACTTCAATTGTTGGGTGTCTAAGATTTTAGATCAATTGAATTAAGATGCAAGTCTCTAATTAATATTCTTTGATAGTTATTATGGGGCCCATCTTGATTGGATCAAGTAGGACATGTCCCATGATTAGAGGGCCTTTTGATTTCATACGGAGCATTCTTGGGTGTAAAAGGGGTATGAATTAATGGGTGCAAGGCTCCAAGAGTTAGTGCCTAATAGGATTCCTAATGAAGTTGAATAACTTAAGTTATTAAGAAACCTAATGCAAGTAGGATTATATTATGAGATTGAATAGGATTCAATCCTTTTGCCTATTTAAAGGACCTCTCTTAAGATCCCTAGAGCATCCAAACCAGCAGTCTTTCACACCTCTTAGATTCTCCCACGCCCTCTCTTCCTCTCTCCCTCTCTTCTCCTTGGGCGTCTTCACGCCATAGCACTTTGGGGCATCCCAAGTTCTTCCTCACACCCAAAGCTGTTGGGCGTTCCACCTTGCTAGTTCCTGATCTTGGTAGCAGCACAAGCAAGGGTAGAAAGATAAGAAAGAAGAGAAAAAGAAGATCAAGAAAGAGATCAAGAGTTGATCGTGATCCAGCTTCGTTCAGATTCAGCAGGCTGAATTTTCTTAGAGAAAAAAATTTAACTTGAAGAGGACTATTCCAGCTGATCCCGAGTGGATACTCATAAGGTCGGATACTTGTGTGCTAGAAAAATTTTTTTCTCTTTCAGATCTAGATTTGAAGAAAGAGATTATGAAACAGGTATGCGATTTGATCACAATCTGAATTTCAGCATATTCAATTTCAGTACATAAACTAGATCTTTTGGTTTTATATTTTTATGTATGCATGATTCAAATTAAAAGTATTTAAATCTTATATTCTACTACGGTATTTAGAAAATAAAATTTTGAAACACACATGGATGCCCTAAACCTCAAATTCAACAAGTAATTGTTACTCCTTGCAATTTTCTCCAGAACTATGCATGACTACTCCTAATATGTTCTTGACTTTGATTATCCCTGGTCTATACAATCCAAAGCGTAGGATAGACGTGTATTTACAATCTTTGATATATGAGTTGAAATTATTATAGAAAGAATGTGTCTTAACATATGATATTTCAAGAAAGTAAGATTTTATGATAAGGACTGTATTAATATGGATGATCAATGACTTACTTGCATATAGTATGTTGTCAGGATAGAGTACAATAGAAAAATTGCATGTCCATATTGTATGAAGTGATCAAAGGCATTCACTTTGAAATATAGCGATAAAAATTTTTGGTTTGATTGTCACCGCTAATTTTGTCTATGGATCATGTATTCAGAAGAAATAAGGATGTATTCTATAAAAATTGAGTTGAAAAAAAATCAACCTCCCTGTAGGTTGACTGGGATGAACTGTGAGAAGCTATTTCTTCTCTTCCAAAGATAACTGAGGAGGATTATGTAGATATGATAGATATGACATTACACATAATTGGATAAAGCAAAGCATATTTTGGGACTTACCATATTGGAAAACTAATTTGACAACACAATCTAGATGTGATGCACATAGAAAAAAATATGTTTGATAATGTGTTTAACACAATCATAGATATTAAAGGCAAAACCAAAGATAATATGAAGCAAAAATGGATTTGAAGGAGTACTGTAACAAAGGGATCCAGAGTTGTAAGAATTAGCTAATGAAAAATTGATGAAACCGAAAGCAAAATTCATCTTAACTATGGAGCAGAAAAGAGCTGTATGTAAATGGATCAAGAAGTTAAAAATACCTAATGGATATACTTTCAATTTATGCAGATGTATAAATTTGAAAGAAAAAAAATTATTCAGACTGAAAAATCATGATTGTCATGTGTTTATGGAGCATTTGCTACCAATTCCTTTAGTGCACTACCAGATCAAGTGTAGAAGCCCATAATTGAGTTAAGAAAATTCTTCAGAGACTTATGCTCAACATATTATGGGTGGAATAAAATATTATTGTCATAGTATACAAATTAGAATGGACTTTCCATCTGGATTCTTTGACTCAATGCGGCATTTATCCATTCATTTGCCATATAAAGGAAGAGTCGGTGGTCCCATTCAATATCGATGGATGTACCAATTTGAGAGGTAAGTAATAATTACTTTTATATATGAATTTAATATTTATATATTAATAAATTATGATGCACTTACCTACTGTCCATTAATTATTTAGGTTTCTTAATAAATTAAAATGGATGGTTAAGAACAAAGCTCGTGTGGAAGGATCCATATGTGAGGCATGCTTATGCCAAGAGACTTCTCATTTTTATTCTTATTATTTTGAACCTCATGTACAGTCAATAAGAAATAGAGTTGGATGAAATGATGATGAGGGTGAAGATGAGACAATCCAACTAATTATGTTGATTTTTAATAAATCCGACCGTCCATCTAGAACTTGTAAAAGTTGATATTGAATAACAGGGAGCTAGTTGCTGCATATTTATATATATTACTTAATTATGATGAGATTCAACCATATATTGGATAAGTGAAAATATTTCATGATTAATTAACTTTACATTGTATTGAATATCATATTACTAATAGTATTATAATTGTTAGGTATTTTGTTTAATATTTACAAGTGCCCACACCAAATATTAGTGCCACTGACATTGATGCAAAGATTTTATTTGAGTTTTCATATTGGTTTCGGACTTATGTAAGTATGCTGACACCCTTACTATTTATATTAATGCTTATCACCTAAATTATGAACTTATTAATGGTTTTTGATTATATCATGTGTAAGTTCACAATTGAGATAATTTGGTACATAATCAATATTTACATGACTTAGTATGGGGTCCTAAGAGAAAGTTCATACATGGCCTACTTATTTTATCAATCGTTACAAGTTTTACACAGAAGAATGGAATGTGGGTAAAAAACTATTAATAGTAGAGTGTGCATTAAGAGTTCTGACCAAGGGATGAAGAAAGTTATTATTATAGTATCGTTAAGGAGATAGCTAGCTAGAATATCCAGACATCCAATGAAATGGTTAATGCTATTTAATTGTGAATGGTTTGATACTGTAATGAATCATGGTATGAAGGTGCATAAACAATATGAAATTATAAAGATTCGACATATTTGAAGGTATGTAAAGTTTGATCCCCTCATATTTGCAAAAAATGCGATTCAAGTATACTATCTACCTTATCCTGAAAAGATAAGGGATAACGTAGAATAGTGGATTGTCATAAAGACTAAATCAAAGGGTAAGTAAATGATCGATATACATTGGAGGTTGCTTACCAAGATAATGTAATATCCCATGTTAATACTATAATTAATGATGATCCACTTGAAAATTTAAGAGATATTGAAGGTGGTTTTAAGGAAGTTGTGGGATATGATGAGAGAAACTTAGACATAGATGAGGAAGATGTGAGGAAGATGTAGAGAAAGAAATATAATACTCTTCATTATTTACGTAAGTAAGTTTATACTGATAATAATCTTTAATATAATTGTTAAGAAATATAATATTTTTTATATTTATTGTAGATGTCAGACAGCAACCCAAAAAAAAAAATCTCCTCTGGTAGAGGCCACCCTAGGAAGCAACGACCTTCCTCCACCACCTCATCACCATCCTCTATTATCTCACTACCATCGTCGACTATCCCACCACCATCATCTATTATCCCACTTCCACCATTTATATGGTACCATCCTGGACTCCACACCTTTGATGTCAGGTGTTTATTCATCATCTCCTTATTTATTCACCATCTCCTGCTGGTTCACCACCAGGTGTTATGTATTCATCACCTTTCTATTTCAGACCTTCTATCCATCCTGTAGCACCTATTATCCATCCTGCAGTACCTCTTATCCATCCTACACCACGTTCTGTCCATTCAGAGTCATCTGCTGTCTATTCAGAATCACCTCATGTCCATTCAAGATCACCAGCTGCCTATTCAACATCTCCATCTGTTCATCTTATTGATCCTAAAATAGCTATTCTCAAGATGCTACAGAAATACCTCCTATCGATGGCATACCGGTGTTATACTTAATGGAGATGGATAAGTGATAACTTTAATTTAGAATATTATAGTCGCTTTAACATGTTTAATATATTTGTTCTATGCTGACTAATATGAGACATAATATTTATAGGTTCTTGCCTTCTCATCTAGCTGTGAATGCCATTGTTGAAACTATGAGGAGCCACTTTGATGAGCCTTGGATATCATGGAAAAAATACCTCTTACGATTAAAGATGTGGTTTGTTGAGTTTAAGGTATTTAAGTAATGATATTTACGTATTCAATTTATGGTCATATATTTCTTTATATCATTTAATTTGTTTGTCCATATTCATTGTAAAGGAGGTATCGCTTTGTGCCACCGAATGATCAATGGGCACGCACCAATTTTGAGAAGCATGGTGTAGCTCGATTGAAAAATTTGCTTCCTAATACTCGTAAGAATATGAAGAGACCACCTTGGATTGGAGATGCTGTATGAAATAGAATATACCAATACTAGGATACTGTACAATATCAGCAAAAGTGTAAAAAAGCTAAACAAAATCGTGCTTCTGATTGTGGTAGGTTTGGCGCTTCTCTTCACACTAGTGGCTCCATCACCACCTCTCAGCATAGGCACAACATGGTTAAGTCTAATTTTTTTTAATCATATTTAATTCATAGTTACAAGTTATAGTAGTTTGTTTAAGAGTTGATGTTTATATCTTTTGAAATATTGCAGACTGTGAAGATTGGTGTTGTACCATCTCCATCTGAATTATTTATACACACCGATCAAAAGAAGGATAAGAGTTGGGTAGATGAGAGATCAGAGCATATTAGCATAAGTAACATATTATATATTATCATAAATACTTACTTTATGCAAACTGAGACAAATCTGATAGGGTGAATTTAGATATAATATGGAGGAGATATTTGATCCTAGCAACAACAGCCTCCACCATCAGAGTTGGATGTGTGGGTTCGCACAGTTGGTAGAGAGAAGAAAAGAAGGATTTATGGATGGGATTAGAGTCTGTTGTATTGGTAGGCCCATCATATTTTCATGGCCAAACTTTATCACGCTCATAATGGATGCAAAGTTAAGAACTTTGAGAGTAAGTAAGGAGGTAGGTTGAAGCTAAATGGAATTGTTGAGTGGAGGCTACTGAACATTAAAAGAATAAACTTAGAAGGAGGGTGGAACATACTAAAAAGGAGATTGACGTGAATAATAGATTACTGTAAAAGCTGCTTGCAAAGATAAACTATCAGACATTTCTCAATTTTTAGGCATCTCCTAGTTTTCAACTATCTCCTTCGCAGCCACCTGCTTTCTAGCCATATTATACTCATCAGGCATCCAGACCACAGTATGCACTTTTAAACCTAGTTAGAGATGATGATGATATTGAGGAGGAGGAGGATGTAAAGGATAATAGTGACTAGATTTATTTACTTGTTTTGTAAATTTTTTATTTTGTTCATGCTATGCTGAAGATTGTTCTCAAGATAGATATTTTGTGAATATCTGACTATTATTATCTTTTAGCTTTTTGATCTACTTTTAGCTGATAGTAGAGTTTTTTATAATCAGTTACAAAAATGACACTCTCTTATTACCTCACTGGCATCATATATTATATTGGTATCACTTATTTTACTGCAGATAATACTTTAAAAGGTCTGTCGGTTGAGCTGCCTAATAAAAAATTTAGGCAGCCCATGATTATGATATCTTTGGCATGAGGTATGCTAAATAACTAATATATTTAGCATGCGGTATGTTATGGCCTCTTTTTTTTGTTCCCATATGATGTCTTAAAGCTGATAGGTACCGACGGATTCTGCTTGCTATATTCTTATATATGGTTGCCTTCTTATTTTTTCTGATGATGATGCAAATTTAATTAATGTATATTGAAGGAAATGCTCCACAGATTATCGTGAGCTTTTTTTTTGTTCCCATATGATGTTTAAAAGTTGATGGGTGCTGATAGATTTTCTTTGCTATATTCTTATAATTATCTTTTTATTTTTTTTTATGATAATCCAAACTTAATTAATGGATATTAAAGAAAATAACTCTATAGATTGCTATGGACTCTTTTTCTTGTTCCCATATGATGTCTTAAAGCTGATGGATGCCGATGGGTTCTGCTTGCTATATCCTTATGGTTGTCTTCTTATTTTTTTTGATAATGATCCAAACTTAATTAATGGATATTGAAAAAAATATCTCCACAGATTACTATGGGCTCTTTTTCTTGTTTTCATATGATGTTAAAAGCTGATAAGTGCTGATGAATTTTTTTTGCTATATTCTTATGGTTGTCTTCTTATTATCCTTAATGATTATCCAAACTTAATTAAAGGACATTGAAGGGAATAGCTTCATAGATTGCTATAGACTTTTTTTTTGTTCCCATATGATGTCTAAAAGTTGATGGGTATCGATGGGTTCTGCTTGCTATATTCTTATGATTGTCTTCTTATTTTTTCTAATGATGATCCAAACTTAATTAATGAGTATTGAAGAAAATATCTTCATAGATTGCTATGAGCTCTTTTTCTTATTATCATATGATGTCTAAAAACTGATGGGTGCCAATGAATTTTATATTCTTATGGTTGCCTTCTTATTTTTTCTGATGATTATCCAAACTTAATTAATAGATATTGAAGGAAATAGCTCCATCGATTACTATGGGCTCTTTTTGTTGTTTCCATATGATGTCTAAAAGCTGATGGGTGCTGATGGGTTCGGCTTGCTATATTCATATGGTTATCTTCTTATTTTTTCTGATGATAATCCCAACTTAATTAATGGATATTGAAGAGAATGACTTCACAAATTGCTATGGGCTCTTTTTCTTATTCTCATATGATGTTTAAAAGCTGATAGGTGCTGATGGATTTTTTTGGCTCTATATATTATGTTAGTATCACTCTCTTATTGCAGATAATATTTTGGAAGGCATGTTGGCTGAACTGCCTAATAAATTTGAAGGCAGTTCATTATTATGATATATTTGGCACAATAAGTGATATATTTGGCACAAGATATACGATGGGCTCTTTGTTTTATTTTCATATGATGTCTTAAAGCTGATGGATGTCGATGAGTTTTGCTTGTTATATTCTTATGGTTGTCTTTTTATTTTTTTTGATAATGATCCAAACTTAATTAATGGATATTGAAGGAATGGCTCCATAAATTACTATGATCTATTTTTTTTATTCCTATATAATGTGTTAAAACTGATGGATGCCAACTTACTTGGAGAGCACTTGTATTACACTGGCTTTTTGTTCATCCTTTCATGACCAAGGAGTTTTATAGCTTACCAATTGGATTGGGTGTTGATACTTTAGCCTCTTATGCCTTTGTTGCTTTCTATTTTCTATCTATGTTATTTATCTTTAGCATTTTAGGCTGTTTAATTGTTGGTCTAGTATTTTACTTTTATTATGAGAAGATTTGAGGATGTTGTCGCTTTTTTCATATTAAACTTTGTAATTTAGGATAGGTTGCTTGGTTTTGAATGATGGATGCTGGATTGGTGTTGCTTGATTCAGTTATCTTTTAATGAATGCAGATCTTGTAACAGAAAAAAATTATTATAATTTTTAATTTATTTATTTCTTCTAACTCAACTTTGGCGATCGATTTTATGACTAATATATTAATTAAAAAAATTTAGAAATAATTAGCGATTGAATTTACAATCGATTTTATTAATAAAAAATATTTTAATAAAATTAGTGATCGATTTTTAAGTCAATTTTAATTAATAATTTTTCATAAATATAGCCATCGATTTTGCAACCGATATAGAAATAAAAATAGTATAATAAAATTTGTGACCAATTTTGCTATCAATTTTTTAAATAAAAAATATTCTATAAAAATTAGAGATCGATTTTTAGATCAATTTTTAGACTGATTATTTTTGCGATCGATTTTCCAATCGATTTGATAAAATAAAATATTATAAAAAATAACTTGTGATCGATTTTGTAAATACAAGATAAATCAATAATATTAGAGACCAATTTTATGATCGATTTTCAAATTAATTTAATTTAATAATTTTTAATAAATATAATGATGATTTTGCAACTGATATGTAAAATTTACGATCGATTTTGCAACTAATTTTAAAAAAAATATATCTAAAAAAAATAGTGGCCGATTTTGAGATCGATTTTAAATTTTAAAAAATTTAACAACTGATTTTGCAATTGATTTTGAAAATTAGAATATTATAAAAATTAAAATACGACCACTTTTGAGATTGATTTTTTTCATAAAAAATATTTTTAAAAAATAGTGATCGATTTTTTTTAATTCTTGGTCGGTAGATCGGTTGTAATATTGAAAGTAATATTTTACTTTCGATCGCTAAATTAATCATAAAATTTTAATTAATTTTTTTATTTATCGATCTCTAAATTGATCGTAAAATTTTAATTAATTTTTTTAATTTTTCGATCTTTAAATCGGTCGTAAAGTATTTACGACCAAGATTTCTGCAACCAACTTTGATCAATCATAAAATCGATCATAAAAAATATTAGTAAATATTTTTATTATTTAACAACCAATTTTTTATTACTAAATCGTATTTTTTTATAGTGATCGGCCATCATCGGAATGAAAGAGAGAAATAGATAGATTTTATTGTCTTGAATTAATTCCAATAACTTTCACCATTGGAATGCTACTAATCATATTGAAGGCTATGAAAATTTAACAAAAGATCAAAGAGGAAAGATAAAACTGAACTGATGATTTAATTAATAGATATAATAATTGATGTCCTTTGTCTTTTACAATTGCTTATATATTCATTCTTTATTCCTATGTTCATTTTGCTAATCATCTAGAAATATGCTCTCTTTTTCATTTTGACACGTGCCTGTTTGGTTATCGTCATTATCTCCATATTTCATTTTATTGGTTCCTGCATTAGCTTTTTAGGTTTTGAATTTCTCCTCTAGCTTTTACATCATATTACTTGATAGTTATTTTAGAATTGATTTTCCATGACCATTACTCAGGCACCCATATCTAGGCTACGGTGTAATAGCATGTGTTTGCGCTACACATCGATCAACTATGATAAAAAGTGAACATATTCAAAAAGATGCGGACCAAAATACTACCAATGTAGATTGATACACAACCAATAAATTGATATATAAATCGAAAGGGATATAAGCTATCAATCTAAGGCAAGATAATTAATGGAGAACTTCAGGGGGAGGGACAGAAATCTTATCCAAATAAAGTTAAAAAAGTGATAGCATTATGTACCATGTATGAATATTTGATAAAACCAAGGTGTGGCATTTATCTTTTTTTTTTTTTTTTTCCTGCACTTAATTTTATATTTGAGAATTTATATTTAGATCGGATATATTTCCACCCATTGTGCGGTCAGGCCAAGAATGCCGGTGGGAAAGGGATGGACTGTGCGGTGGCTTGAGGCTTAGCTCACGCCGCTCATTGATGGTGCTGTGTGGTGTGCGTGCTTGCCATCCCCTGTAGAAATGGACAGAGGAAGGGAAACGTAACAGTACCACAAAGTCACGTGGAACCGGAGAGGTCCCTTTTTTCGGTTTCGAAGTTTCGTCGCCGGTCGACCTGACCCAGAAAACCGGTTCACCGTCTAGACCCGGGTCCAACAATATTATTTATATAAAGGCTCAAAGCTCCCTTCCCCGCCTCACTGCACCCAGATAAATTCGATGACCAAAATTTGGCGGGAACTCGTCGCCTCTTTGTTTCTCTCCAGCCCGACTCCAAATTGAAACCCTAGCTCGAGGAAACCCTAATCGGGGACGAGCGTGGCGATGGGGCGGGGGGAGGAGGAGGAGCTCCGGGCGGCGAAGCGGGGGTACCGTGATGCAGAGCGGGAGGGGAACCACGAGGAGGCGGCGCGATGGGCCAACGTGGTGGGTGACATCCTCAAGCGCCGCGGTGAGTATGTCGAGGCCCTTCGCTGGCTCCGCCTCGACTACGACGTCTCCGTCAAGCACCTTCCCCAGAAGCAGCTCCTCCCCACCTGCCAGTCCCTCGGCGAGGTCTACCTCCGCCTCGACCGCTTCAAGGAAGCTCTCATCTACCAGGTAATCGTCTATCTTTTCTCTTTTCTTTTTTCTCTTTTGTGGATCGAATTCGGAATGATGTTGAAATTTATAAAGTTCACCCGTTTTTGGAATCTTGTTTCATTGTCTGTGTTTGTTTGTCAGGATTTGGTTGTTTTGTTTTATCAATGACTCCTAGATGTAGGAAACGCGGAGAAGTTGCATATGGTGAAGGATTAGGTTAGAATTTTCGTTGACACTTGTCAAAATCCAATCTTTTCTTCCCTGAATGGGGCTTCTCCAAAGCAGTTGTACTGAAATTACTCCAATTCGTTCTTCACATAGTTGGTTGAAGTCATCCTTGCAGCTAGATTCTCTATGAGTTAATCATCAAACATTGTTTATTTATGTTAGCTTCGTGCTTATATGTCTTTCTGAGGATTGAAAATGAATTCTTTATATTCATTGTTATGTTGTAAAGATGAAAGATGCTGAAAAGTGCATATTGAAGGAGTTTAAGCCCCCCTCCACCCCCTTCCTTCTTCTGCAGAAGACAAAAAATCCCAAGAGAATCTTACTAAAACCAGCAAAATTTTGCTCCACTCTTATGAAGGTTATACCTGCATTAAAGTAGAAAATTCTCATTTGTTTGATAATCTATTCTGCGGTCTACCATACACCATATCCATGTAGTTTTATCTGATATGCCTTCCATGCATCAATTTTGTTGGAGACTTCATGGTACATTTACTCGAAATTAGCTGTTATCTTGCAGCTTGATGCATCTAATTCTTGTTGTTTGCTTGAATTGCAGAAGAAGCATTTGGAACTTGCCAAGGATTCAGACGATCTTGTTGAGCAACAAAGAGCTAGCACACAACTTGGTCGAACTTACCATGAGATGTTCTTGAGATCTGAAAATGACCATCATGCTATACGAAATGCCAAAAAGTATTTTAAGTTGGCGATGAAACTTGCACGAACTCTCAAGGAGAGTTCTTCTTGTGAAAAGTCTTCTCTCTTTATCAAGGAATTCACCGATGCTCACAACAACATAGGTATGCTTGAAATGGACCTTGATAATTTGGAGGATGCTAAGAAGATTCTTCTTCAAGGTCTAAAGATATGTGATGAAGAAGAGGTTTCAGAAAATGATGATGGTCGCAGCAGGCTTCATAACAATCTTGGAAGTCTCTATATTGAATTGCGGGAGTGGAATAAAGCTAGGGAGCACATTGAAAAGGACATCTTAATTTGTAAAAGAATCTGTCATCCACAAGGTGAAGCCAAGGGGTTCATCAATTTTGGCGAGCTGCATTATCGAGTTCAGAAGTATGATGAAGCACTCCTTTGCTATCAGAAGGCGCTTGACATTGCAAAGTGTATGGAAGATGAAGATGCATTAGTCGATCAGATCAATCAGAATATCCAGACTGTGAAAGAAGCAGCTAAAGTGCTGGAGGAGTTAAAAAAAGATGAGCAGAAACTCAAAAAACTGACAAGGACCACAAGCGAAGCCCGGGGCACATCAAATGAGAGAAAATGTCTTCTGGAGCAGAATGCATGTCTTGATGGTCTAATTGAAAAATGTAGCATGATATTTGCCTGGCCAAAAGTAAGTTTTTAACATTGTCATAATCTTAACCTATCTTTGTTCTTTTTGTTTGCCTGACTTTGTTTTTTCTTTGTGCTATGGAAACCTGGCTTAAAATTCTAAACTTCTCCTTGTATGCAAACAATAAGATGTTTCTTAGATAGTTCTGATAGCTATAAATTTGTCATGTTTCAGATAATGTAGGATATTGTTTCAGTTGCAAAATGAGCAGCCATGTTGCCCTTGAAAGAAAGAAGATTTCAGGCTGAGTATTATTCAAAGAAGATTTCATGCTGAATATTATTCAAATCTTCTAAAATGATGTGTTCTCTATCAAGGTTTCAAAATAGCTTGCAGATTGAGGTGATTGGAGATATTTGTTTGCATCAGCTGACTAATCATATTACCAATAGTCAAGGATTCAAGACAGATAGATTGAATTAACTGTTAGTTTAAACGCTTCCCAAATCTCATTCAAAAAGCTTATAAATGAATAATTGTGCAGGATCAATCAACCACATGAACAACATATCTTTATATGATGGATAAGGGTTACCTCATAGAGATTTCACACATGCAAAATCCTCCAAAGTTCATAAATGATGTTCCTGAACTTTTTCGCCCTTTATGCCTTAGGTTGCATTTGGTGCATCGTTAGGCAATCTTGGATGGTACTTGGATTGCTTTCAGGATAGATTGCCACCATTAAATAATATTGATTACTATGTTTGGTATATAGATAATGTTGCAGTAAAATTACTGAAAATCTTGATTGACATGTTTGGTATGACAATCAGATTATCAGTAATGTAAAATTAAATTTTCAAAATATCCCTAATAATTTTGCTCTGGTGCTTTTCTTTTTTCTGATGAAAAGTAACGGGAGTGATGTGGGTGTAGTGGTGACACGAAGAAGTGGTGGGCCGAGGGGTGTGGGAACCGCAGGCACTGCAGGGTGGGGAGGGGGCGGGCATATGTGGAGCCATGGGGGTGGTGGGGATGGGCGTGGAGGAGCCACGAGGGGCGGTGGGGGACAGGGGCGGTGGAGCCGCGGGCAGGCAAAAGGAGATGGAGGAGCTGCGGACCGGGGATGCACCCGGAGGGGGGTGGGGGGGGAGGGTTGGGCAATGGGTTTTGTGTGATTTTTTTAAGGGATAATTTTGTCCAAAATTTTTATTACAACATTGTCGAAGAAGTGGTAATCTGAATAGCCACCCTTCCCCAAGGCAATCCAGATGCCTCCCATGAGGCAATCTGGATTGCCAAGGTAATGTGGATTATCACCCAAAAACATATCAAACGCAGTCATTCAAATTATCACATTAAATTGTCAGTAATCTGGATAGATTGCCAGCTACCAAATGCAACCTTAAGAGGAAGTGATGGCTTTCAAAACATAAGATTCTACATACATGCCTTATAGGGTTTTAAATCCTTTATATAGCTTTTCAAAAGCTTTTAAAATTTCTAAACGTTTAGTAAGGTCATGAAATTCTTAAGCAACTTTTAGAATTCCAAAACCTCCTAAACATTTAGTGAGGGCATCATGGTATGTTGAATTCCTATAATTCCCAAAACCTCCAAATATTTAGTAGGTCATGATGGTATATTGAATTCCTAGAATTCCCAAAACCTCCAAATATTTGGTGAGGTCATGATGGTATATTGAATTTCTAGAATTCTCATAACCTCCTAAATATTTAGTGAGATCATAATGACATGAAATTCTAATGTCTTATCTCATGTATATAGGCTAGGGTAAGAATATGTAGCGTGGGACCCTTTTGAGATCCTTCCTCTGGTAAATTAGTCTCCACTAATTTAACAATTGTAATCATGCCCATCAACAAATTACAATCTCACCCCAAGGATTAGAGATTTATGTGTGAGACCTCTTTCACAAGTTCTCACATATTAGTCCCTCTATCAACTAATATTCCATATAAACTAATAGGATTAAACCACCAATGACACTATTAATCCACTTATATGTGCGTCTCTATATAATAAACGGGCAAATAATTTGAAAACTTCAATTTAGAAATATCATATAAATTTATTATATAGATAAAATATAAAACTTTTCAAATTGACCATTCGGATTTTTCTATCCAATATATAAGAGAT
Organism: Elaeis guineensis; assembly: GCF_000442705.2. Lineage (NCBI taxonomy): Eukaryota > Viridiplantae > Streptophyta > Magnoliopsida > Arecales > Arecaceae > Elaeis > Elaeis guineensis. The sequence goes on from NC_025995.2 coordinate 92,578,107, forward strand.
ACAATTTGGAATATTCTTTCCTACCATAGGAATATGATGGATTCCCTATTGGATGACTACAAGTCTTCATGCACTTATTGTATAGTCCAACATGTCCGTATATAGCCTCTTATTAGGCATCATCAGTTGACAATATCAAAACTACACAAATTATGCATATGACCTACTAACATCCTCAGGTCATAAGGACTTTTTGTGTATTGTGATTAGAACAACTCTCAGTGAGAGTGTTAGGTTTAATAGTATATATTAGTGGTCCAATTCAATATTTGTCTCCTACAAATATCTGCAATGTTACTAAGAGTCTCTACTCTAGTGATTGAGATATATCACTCTATCACAAATAGTAGTACAACATACAGCAACCAACAATAAGCACACTGTCCCAACTAGACTAATAGGTTGTGAACATATTTAATGCTACAAAGAAAATAGAATATCATGTCTTCCTGTCGATGATCTCTATCATCAACATGAATTTCATACAATGTAACATAAAGACAAATTATGTCATCAAATATAGCATCAAAGCAATACCCATGAAATATGCATGTAATAAAAATAAATATTTCTTTATTATCAAATAATAAGATTTATTGGCTTTGTAGGGCATACAATTCTTTCATTAACACATTTGTGATTTTATAATGATTTAAGCACATAGACAATAAGCAGTAATTTGGAGGTCAATTAATAAAAGAGATCATTCATATTTTCTGTGTCTTCGCCAATTAAAATGAAAAATGAAAATTCTTTCTTTTTTCATTTGCTATAACCTGGCCAACCTAAGTGTAATCAGTTTCAAAGTACTTTAGCAGTCCATTATGTAACATCAAATACTAATGCCAGAATAAAATGGTAATTTGGCTAATAGTTTGGTTTATCTGGAAATTTCTGATGCGCCATATTGTTTGATTTAGCATCGGGAACTTGCTAAAAGGAAGAAAAGGGTGGCAAGTGAGCTTTGCGACAAGGAAAAGCTTAGTGATTCTTTTCTTGCCATTGGAGAGTCATACCAGAAGCTCAGGAACTTTGGCAAAGCTCGGAAATGGTACATGAAGAGTTGGAATGGGTACAAGTTAATCGGAAATCTAGAGGTAAAATATATTATGTTCTTGCTTGGAGTAAAGAATTTATGTTGTTCGACATTATATTGCACCAAATTATCTCTGTTCAAGTGCCAAACTTAATGTTTTGGGTAGCTAATAGTATGTTTTGATGGTGCTCCTTGGGTGGCAATACTTTGTTTTGTTCACCAAAGAGGTGCGCTTGGCTGTCTTTGCAACATCCAAATGATGTCCTGATTCTTTATGCTCATTGTTGCTGCTAATGAGCTTTGCCACCTGAAATCAAATATGCATCCCCATCTCAGACATGATTGAGTGAAGTATTTACACAATCAGTTAACCCTTGTTTAATGAAATAATGCTTGCAGGGCCAAGCATTAGCCAAGATAAATATTGGAGAGGTTTTGGACTCATCTGGTGACTGGGCTGGCGCATTGGAGGCATTCGAAGAGGGTTACAGGCAATATCTCATTTCTTAAATAAACACTAACTTTCACTAAATATGGACAATATTTTGGAGCATAGCAGAAAGTCAATTGTTTAGTCTAAAATAGTCACTATTGCTGGTTTCTTCATGTTTCCATGCTATACAATAATTTCTGGGTACTTTCTTTGCAGAATTGCAGTTCAAGGCAATTTACCATCTGCTCAGATGTCTGCGCTGAACAATATACATTACAGCCACATGATTAGGTTTGACAATGTTGAAGAAGCCAGGTATCTTCAAGGGCATGCAGACTTATTGGTAGAAGAATGCTGTTCAGACAAATTGCTTATCTAATTATTCCTGCTGCAGGAAATTGCAGCGTGACATTGAGAAGTTGAAGATTTTACTAGAAGAAGAAAATGCATTTAGGAACAGGGAGAATGATTATTGCTCTGAAACTGAAACAGAAGGTGATGATGTATCTAATGATGTGCCTGGCGTATGTGCTTCAGTTGATATTAACAAAACTCCGACAATCACGTCTAACCTGCTCACAACTGGAGAGGAGGATGTTCCTCTGGCATCACTTATCCGCCGCAGTAAGAACTCAGCTAAGATCAAGATGTCTCAGTTGGATTCTCTTAGCAAGAAGGCCAGGATGACTTGTGATCTGGCTGAAGCTTCCTCTAGAGATTTATGCAAGTTGAATGATGATCAGCAGCCAGCTGGTCGTAAGCGTATTCGTGTAGTCATCTCTGATGATGAAACTGATGAGACGGATGAGATCAATGGATCAGGAAGAAAACTTCATAAAAGACTGGTTGAGGATGTGGCTACTTTTGAAAAAGGTTGGATTCAAGCAATTCTTATAGTTATTTGTTGAATGCTGATATGTTTGTTTTTAATGTTTATTTGTTACTAAAAGCTTTTGTTCTTGTGATCCGCAGATAACCAGAGGGATGAGCCAATTGGCACTAACGAATTTCAGGTGAGGTTAATCCCATAAGCTTTTAATTCTAAACTATCTCATCGTTTCGTGCTTGTAGTGTATCATTTCATAATTTGTTGCTTGTTTTATCTGTGAAAGTTTGTTGTTGTGTCTGATATGCATCTTTCACTTTAATTTATTGGAACTATGATAAAAGCCCATATTGTCTATTAAAATATTCTGTGCATTATAATCACAAGTCAAGTTTTGTGTGGGAATTTAGATGGCTGTTACCTACACTGAAGCTCATGACTGTAACAATCACTTTCCATTCCATAGGATGTTTCGCATCCCAGTGCATCCAAAGATGTGCTCAGTGCTTGTACACCTATCGTCGAAGAAAGTATTTGTTCTTTCAGATCCAAAAGTCCGATATTTACTGCCGATAATGGCACAGATTTTGGATCTTCAAGTGATGCGGGAATAGACATTGCATCCAAATCTGCAGCAAGTGGCTCTAAATTTGATAGTGGTCATATACTTGGCAGTCTTCCGCAAAGGGAGAATGGTGCAGGATTCAATAACTTCAATCTATCTGAAGATGACAATAGCGTAAGTTTTATTATTTCATTTTCTTGTTCTTTGTTATGCATTAATGCATTAACTGAATGTATGTGTCACTTCAACAAATCAGGTACAGCAAATCATGACTCTGGCGATGGCTCTTTAGAGTAGATTGAGTCTGCATCCTTTAGTTTATAAATTGTTGAACTGGATGCATATTTGGTTGATGTCCTTTTCTTTTTCCTAATATTGGTATTTGTGAACTATTAGTGGAAAATATGCTGAAAATACGATTATGACTTTTGATACCTTCAAAATGATTTTTTTCCCCTTTTCCCTCATATTAGCATATTATTCTAGGCTACTGATCTGATATAAAAAATCATGTACATTTGTGACATGGCTTGGAATGCACAAGATTGATTCTAGAAGTCACCTTTTTTCTTAGTGATTCACATCAGAATAAACATCCTCATTTCTTGATTTGCATTTTTCCAATATCTGTTTTTGTTTATTTTTACCCATATCAATGATTCTCTACTGTATTAGTGGATCAGTTCAACAAAGTCACATTTCATGGCAACTTTTCAAGCATAATATGTGTTAGTTAACAATGTATTCTGATGTTGTTTATTAATCTTCACATCTCTGCTCTACACGCAGCGGTTCATCACATTCAAAATTGGTGATAAGTTAATATATGTGGACATAAGTTTTTGCAATGATGGGGGCTATCTGAACATTGAATGCATGAAAGCTGAAGTCGCATGTGTTTACTATCTTCAGCTCTCTGAAGAGAGGAGGGCCAAAGGTATGTTAGAAACTTATACAGTCAAATTATATACCATACTGTTCATATTGGCTTTAAAACCTTAATCTTACTTGATAAGCCTTTATCACATTTTTGCGGTTAGCTATGATAATCAAGACATGGTACATTAGACTTTACAACTGGAATTTTAGATTTTTTTTTTTACTTTGAATTCCCCAAGTAGTTCAATGTGTGCTTCAGAATGTTTGAAATTCGAAGAAATAAATTGTAAACTAGAGTAGTGTGGCCTGATTTTACATGCTAATATAAAAGTTGGATGTTGTCTGTGTATTAATGGTACCCAAGATGGGGAAAAACACTGCCTAGTTCCTTATACCAGCCCGAACTTCTAAAAATTTTAGTGTTCTCATCCTTTATCAGTTCATTTCTCCTTCACTCTCATTAAGCCTTGTTGTTATCATTAAACCATCTAAAGGATAGAGAATTTGGCCAACTTATAAGCAAATCCTCTTTTTAAAGTCTTGTTGTTACACTAAACCATCTAAAGGACAGAGTATCTGGTCAACTTGTGAGCTTTTGCCAAACTGTTATATACAGGACTAAATCTTCTTGCTTTCAGCATTACTAGAAGAAGTTCCCGGTATCATCATAAGCATTTCAAAATCAAGTTTCAGTCGAAAAAACATTTAGCCGAACCTTTTACTCCTGAATATATTTTGGCTTTGTTGCTGATCTCATATATCAATGGGATACCTTCAATATTGTTGTATATGGTCTTTATGTAATAGATGGTTTTATGCATGCTAAGTGCGGTCTAGAGTGCTACTTTGCTGTACTAATTAAGCTGCATGCTTTAGGTTTGTTGCCTGTCATTGGACATCTTAAATGTTCTGGGAAATCTCTGGGTCCTGTAGAGACATTCGAAGGTCTTAAGCATCTTGCATGTGGAAAGATCTGGATTGATGTGGTTATTGATGGTAAGAATTTTCAAGGTGCATTCATATTTCTTTATATTGCAAATATCAAATGCTTGTGACATAATTCAGCTGCTGCCTACTAACGTATGCATTGACCATGTAAATAAAACACTTGGCAAATTGTGCTGAGTATGTGCTAATCAAGAGGTACATTTTCATTTTCTTCTATTAGTGGTATCTACCTTTGGTTTTGTTAGAAAGAGAAGACATTGAAAAATTCACTAAAGATTAAGGGGAAAGAATTAATAAGGCACCCATTGTTCGGAGCAATGTATACTTCATACGTTTCAAATCCTGGTGGGACGTCTTGCTGGCTGCAGGGATCGGTCCAGTCCCAAGTATCAGGATGAGACTATCTGACCATCATCCCAGCATCCTGAATAGTGCTTCTTGGAACATCCCTGGCGAATGAGGCGGAATTGCAGTGTATCCCATTTCATAGAAAAAACAGGACAGTCCTGTTCCACGAAATTTAAAATCTTGCTTCATATCAGATTTGTGTTTATGCAAACAACGAACTGATTGACAATTAAAGGAGATCCCTTCTTAAATTTTTGTGAGGTATCCACTTCTTTGAGACATGTTTCTCTCTGGTCTCTTGTCATCTTCTGACTTGATAATATTGTAATAATTCATAAGACAGTGTGAATATCTGTTCACTCTGTTAAGTTCCACCATTGAGCTTTTATTAAACATCCTTTATATTGGCATTTTATAATTTTTTTTGAATAACTGTATATTCTTTTTCTTTCATCTTCGTTATGGAACATGGCCTGTTTCTAATGTGACCTATACTGCAAAGGATGGGTTCCTAAACGCCTTATGAAGTTGTATATTGATTACTGTGGGAAGTTATTGGAGGCACCCAATATGAAATTGCTGAAAAAATTATATAATCTGGAGGTAATTGCTTTCCCAAACTTAGTTTGGTTCATTATTTTAAGTAATCATTAACAGTTCATGCAGCTGATAGATCAAAATTTTCGTATTGGCTTATTTGTTTAAATCAGGTCTCAGAGGATGAAGTCATAGTATCTGATTGTGGATTGCAGGATTTTTCAATTTCACCTTTCCTAAAAGCTATGCAGGCTCACAGGACAGTCGCAGTATTGGACATCTCTCATAATTTGTTAGGTATAATGCTATCTATTGGATGTACAATATAATCTCTTCTATGCTTGTTTTGATCTTAAAGCTTGAGACTGGAGATATGCTGTGTCTTCTAACCACATGCACCAGTGCACAGTCTCACACACTGATTAATCCTGGAATTTTTGAATAATATCATTGCTTGATTTGATATTTCACAGGGAATGAAACAATGGAGAAGCTTCAACAAATATTTACATCATCAAGCCAGAAATATGGTGGTTTGACATTGGATCTGCATTGTAACCGATTTGGTCCAACTGCTTTATTCCAGGTTTTCCTTTCGTTTTCTATTAAATGCTGCTGCCCAATGGACTACTTTTTTTTTAACTCCCCTAAGAACGCAAAGCTTGTAAATTTTTAAGAATCATTTTAAATTGGGGATTGCGAAATAGATTTTCTGATTATGATGATTCTTTATTGAAATAGTAAGTATTTAACCGGAGGTTGATTTGTCTTCTTATATTTCAAGCACAAATTTTCTCCTCGATTGACAGATTTGTGAATGCTCTGTCATGTTCTCTCGATTGGAAGTGCTTAATCTGTCTGAAAACCGCCTGACAGATGCATGCAGTTCATACCTTGCCTCTATCTTGGAGAATTGCAAAGGTTTGCGTTGCTATCAATTGCATTTTCTTACCTTGTCAGTGTTTCATATTTAGAGGTGATCCAAATGCAGTTCGGCTGAAAAATGGTGAGGCAGCATAGATGAAATGTTGCCCACAGAAATAAAGGGAAAGGTAGAAAAGAGAGATACTGTGGAAGTAAATTCCATGACTTGAAATTTTCCTTGTATTGGAATGCCTTATAAAGGGATACCAGATAGAATGGACTTTAGTGCGACTTTTGGTTATTTAACCAGAATGGTCTCCAGACAGTGATGTTTCATTTTGCTATCTAGAGATTGTAATGTGCCATCTAGGGTCCCACCATTAAGCAGTACTGGTTCTCAATATTAACATGCTTAGTGAATGAATTTTTTCATCAGCTGGCCTCTTGCTCTTTTGAACTCTTTTAATTTACTCTGTTACATCAGTCTCTAGCTTATTAAATAAGCTGCTTATTTTTGTTTGCAGCACTTTACAGCTTAAATATAGAGCAATGTTCTATCACATCTAGAACAGTTCAGAAGGTTGCTGACTCACTGCGTGATGGGTCTGTTCTTTCACATCTATCGTTAGGTATTACTTGTGATGCTTCATTGAAAACTTGCACTCAATTTATTTAATTATTTAGTTTGAATTGCCAATAATTTTTTTTTTCTGTACATCTAACAGGAAAGAATAGTCCTATATCTGGAAATGCAATGGTTAATCTACTTTCCAAACTTTCTTCTTTAAACCGGTGAAAAATCTAACTTTGTTTTTAAATTTTTAAAAATGGTTTTTTGCCTGATAATTCCTGAATATTTTACAAATGGGAACTTATGCACCAAATTTTGCTTGTAGAGTTTCAGAACTAAGCTTGACTGGTGTAAGACTGAACAAGATCATGGTTAATAGCCTCTGCCAACTTGCTCAATCCTCAAGTCTGTCAGGACTGTTTCTTGGACAAACATATATTGGAACTGTGAGTGAATTTTCTTTGCATAATTTACCTTCTCTGAGATTACTATCTACCTTTAACAATCAAGCTGATTTACCTATCTATCTGAACTTATGCATTGCATGTATTGCAGGATGGTGCTATAAAGTTAACTGAGGCATTATCCAGTGGGCCTCAAGAGTTGGTGAAGTTAGACCTATCATATTGCGGGCTGACATCTCATGAGTTTACAAAAGTTTGCACAAATCTTGCTGTCATTGGTGGTATAATTGAATTGAACCTTGGAGGAAATTCCATTGGTCAGGAGGTTTGTTGTTCTATCCTACCTTGAAAATAACATAGAATGCATTATCTTACAATGTTGATTCTTTGCTTAGGCCATTTCTTCCACCTTACAATCACCACTGTAGATGCTGCATGCATAACGGATATTTGTTACAACCTTACTTTTGTATGGATAGCTATGTACAACATAAGAATATTTCATCCAAAAAGTTTGAAGAAAATGAGATGTTGGTTATTCGATGTGCAATATAATTGTCGTCACTTGAGCCAATTAATGTTTTAGCCTGCCTTAATTGTGATGATTTCATGGGCGAACCAAAAATTTTGGCATCCTCTGCATTAATCTGTTTGATATTCTTCTGCTGTATTATGACATTTATATGTTTGATAATAACTATGTTAATCAATGGGTGCAAATCTTTTACTAATCTCGATATCTTCCCTCCCAAAAAAAATTCGGTGTTTGAATTTCCTCTGTAGTGACAATCATGTAGGTTTTGTCATGTTTAGATGAGCTTCACTGGCATAGTATAATAAGTTGAAAACCATGGTTGTAGATATCTCTGAACACTGATGAGAGATTGAAGTTTTATACATGTTAAATTATGTAACATTTAATCCAAGCTTGCAGTTTCTAAATAGAATAACTATAATGGCCAACACCTCATCGTTATAAGCAGATATCCAATCCCTCACCTCACGATGTGATGAACAAGGCTTATAGCTTGCTTGCCAGATTAGACCAATCTACTACTTACTAATGTGAGATAATATTTATTTATTCTGCTCTTTCAAACTTGAATTTGTGATTATTTCTCCTCTCACCCTCTGCATGGAAGCAGGTCTGTGATGCTCTGGGATCGATTCTTGTGGATCCTCAATGCAGCCTCAAATCTCTCATTCTTGACAAGTGCCATCTCGGGTTGGCAGGAATCATTCGAATAGTTCAGGCACTAGCAGGTCATGAAACATCCAAACCTGTTCCTTTTGAACCATCTATCGTCATCAATCTCTCTGATTATTCTGTCGACTGTTCGCAGATAATGACTCGCTGGAGGAGCTTCACTTGGCTGAGAATTCTGAGGTTGACCAGGAAAGAACCTTGAAGTATGATTTAGTGATTCAAGGGAGCTCAACTCCTGCAAGCCAAAAGCCTAATGCAGCTGAAATAGCTAATGCAGCAGGTGCAGTGAATGCTGGGTGCACTGGGCTTGAAGTTGCTGATAGCGAAGATGAGATGCTCAAGGAGGAACTTCCCACCATGTCTGGGCCCGATGGAAGCTGTGCAAGCTCGTGTCAGAGGAACCCTTATGGGGGTTGTCAGCTGATTCAAGAGCTATCCGAGGCCATTGCTTTGGCAAAGCAATTGCAGCTGCTAAATCTTAGTCAAAATGGATTCTCGGAAGAAGCTATAGAGTCATTGTACGCTTCATGGTCAAGTTCTAGATGTGGAGCTATGGCTCGTAAACATGTTAGTAAAGAGTTGATCCATTTTTTGGTGGATGGAAAGAGGTGTTGTGGTGTAAAGCCCTGCTGTAAAAGAGATTAAAGGGTTGTTCTTTGATGAAGCCCTCTTGTGTATTTAATTGCCTCTTGATTCTGCCAATTAAGGATGTTTGAGTGGGAGATATGTAAATATAAGCCTATGGGCACGGCGTATACTTGCCACAACTAATGCAGAAAGGAAATAAAAACATCCTGTCCCAGCATTTTTTCAGTAATTGGCATCCTCTAGCTTCAGGTTCATTAATTATATAGCTTGTTAATCTGCTGCCAAATTCTTTGTCAAGGAACTAATTTGCAGTTGGACTCTTCCATGGAGCTTTATTAATATTAATTTAAACATAACATCATTTCTCATGCTCTTCATGTAGGGCTTTTGGAAGGCCTCGCTCAGGCTAAATCTGCCCTGGACTGCATGGATCTCGACACCCAATTCTACTAGACCTACATCAAAATCTCAAGCCTGATCCTTGGCTCAATTTTATTTCAGGTCCTTTTTTTCCCATATCTTAGGTCTGGCTGTTTCTGGGTTGGATTTTGCATATTGGTATCTTGTTATTTCCAAGTCTACCATAAAATAAAGGATCCTATCAAATTCCTAATGTATCGATCAAATTAATCATTGTATGAGAACATTTTATCAGAATTTCTTATATAAACGTTTTTAAACTTCAGAATATTATGGATAAGAGACAAGGAAACCTTTCATCCATTTGAATCCAAATCATTCCATCCAGAAGCGCATCCAAACCCAGCACCCATAAAATCCTGCTATCAATAACTGTTGCTGGTACCAACACATCCGTTTCACGCTCACTACCACCTTTTCAAGTAGCAGGCACAGCTGGTTACCATCACATCTCAGAAGCGCAGTGCGGTACGCGGCATTTGGTAGTGGCCGAACTCGCCACCCAAAATTTTTCCAGACAAGGTTCTCTCTCCACATCAAAACAAGCAAGCAAACAGAAGCCCTCACATATACCATGCACGTGACTGTCGGATGCACTGAGAGCAAGATGGAACACTAAGACACGGTGTAATAATTGAAGTGAGTACATGACAACAAGAAACATACCACCAAACATAGCCACTTAGGTCCACAAACCTCCGTAGCATTTTGGAACCATACCTCTTTCCCTCCATCTCTTCTTTCCACTGCTTGTTTCCTTGGGTAGATCTTTCCACTTCTCGTTGCATCATTCTCTTCTTTGATGTATACAGTGCTCTAATGCGTTTTCCCAAGCTAGAAGCCACACTCTCAATATTATTACATATATATTTATATATATATATATATACTTCATAAACCCTTTTAAAACCCTTCAGCTTCACTTCAAAAAAAAGGGCATGGTAGAAGGAAAGAACAAAAACCCTAGGTAATTCTGGTAGTTCTTCTAAATCCCTGAGCTAGCTAGGGTTCATTCAGACTATGATCAAAACAAGGGCGCCTTCTTTGCTTCCAAGGCCATCACAGAGGTGCCTGCATTGTGATGACAATTGGACTGCTCACAATATGACCCCCATCACGCCATGTCAATGCCCCACTCCTCACACTCAAGCTCCCCGGTGGCAACTTCTCCGCCGCCGCCGCCGCCGCCGCCTTCACCCTCAGCATGAAGCTCAGCTTCTGCCCTGGCCTCCGAAACACCAGCTCCTTCGGCTCCACCATCACCGTGCTCCCCTCCGGCACCCTCACCGATGCCCGATACACCGCCCCGCCACTCCCGATGTTGGTCACCGTCCTTATAAAGTGCGTCGACATGCTTTTTCCACTCCCATCATCGACGAACACCGCTGCGAACGACGGATAGTTCAAATTCCCAGCATGCCCGGCCTTCCTTGCCCTGCTGCAATCCGCCGGCCGCCTCGTGATCGCCCTGATGTTCTGCTGTGTATAATTCAAGTTACAGAGAAAATTCACATAATCCACCAATGAGATGTCATAGAGTAGCCCGGGGTCCATTGCTCGTTGGGGGTCTACGTGGCCGGAACCAAAGTCGAACACATCGGAGGAATTCCCGGTCGACTCGTCCAGCATTGTCATATTCCTGTTATCTTTGGTGTAGGCGGTGGTCATCAATGCGGATTTGATCGCCGCCGGGCTCCACCCCGGATGCGCGGCCTTGAGCAGCGCCGCCAGCCCGGACACGTGGGGGCACGCCATTGATGTGCCTGATAGAATGTTGAACTCCGTCCGCCGCCGGTCCGACGGGATCCCCGCCGGGCCGACGCCGTCGGGCCACGCGGCCAAGATGTTGAGCCCGGGAGCTATGAGGTCCGGCTTCAGGATCTCCGGCGACTGGGGGTTCGGTCCCCGGGCCGAGAAGGAGGCAACCACTGGCGCTGGCCGAACCCCCAAGCGGGTCCCGTGGAAGAGGATGGTGGCGGTGGCTGGCGAGTGAGGACTGGCGGCGGCGATGTACTTGCGGATCTTGTCGCCAGCGGCGGCGCCGACAGCGGTGGCGGGGAGGACGTGGCAGTCGGCGACGAGGCCCTCGCCGTCGAAGACGCCGTTGGCGAGGATCATTCCGACGCCGCCGGCCTTGCGGACGACCTCACCCTTGGCGGCGCGGGTGTTGACGCCACGGTCGCAGACGACGATCTTGCCGCGGACGGCGTCCGGGTTGAGGGAGTCCTCGAGGCAGAGGGAGGACGAGTAGCCGTCGCCAGCGCCGCCGACGGTGGCGGCGGCGTAGATCAGGGGGTAGAGGCGGTCAGGGGCGAGGCCAGGGCCGCCGGAAACGCTCACGCCGGGAACGATGCGGCCGTCGCCGAGCTTGACGTCGGCTGGGAAGTCGCGGTCCATGGAGCCAGCGCCCACGGTGGTGACCCAGGGGGCGACGTTGGTGACAGTAAGCCCCCCGGGGCCACCGTTGCCGGCGGAGGCGAGACAAAGATCCCGGCCTCAGCAGCGGCGAAGGCGCCGACTGCGATGGCGTCGAGGTAGTAAGGGACGACGGCGCCACCGACGGAGAGCGAAATGACGTCGACGCCGTCGGCGACGGCGGCGTCGAAGGCGGCGAGGATGTCGGAGTCGAAGCAGCCGGCGACCCAGCAGACTTTGTAGGCGGCGAGGCGGGCCTTGGGGGCCATGCCGGCGGCGACGCCGCGGGCGTAGCCGAGGGTGGAGGCCGGAAAGACGTAGCGGCCGGCGGCGATGGAGGCGGTGTGGGTGCCGTGGCCGTCAGTGTCGCGCGGGGATCGGAGCTCGGCGGACTCGTTCATGCGGCCGCTGGTGGCCTCGTAGCCGCTGGAGAAGTAGCGGGCACCGACGAGCTTGCGGTTGCAGGCAGTAGCAGGGAAACCGGCACCGTGGACGCAGACGCCCTTCCACTTGGAGGGGACGGGGCCCAGGCCGCTGTCGGAGAAGCTCCGTCGCTCGGGCCAGATGCCGGTGTCGATGACGCCGACGACGAGATCGGAGCCGAAGTCCGTCTCGGCGAGTAGGCCGGAGCGGTCGGAGGAAAGGAGGCCGAGGAAGCTAGGGGAGCGGGTGGTGAGGGGGCGGCGGACTTGCTCCGGGAGGACGGCGACGACGCCGGGGAAGGAGGAGAGGGCAGCGGCAGCGGCGGGGGAGAGGCGGGCGGAGAAGCCATGGAAGACCGAGGAGTAGGTGTGGATGAGGAGGCCGCCGGGGGTCCGGGAGGCGGTGGTGGCGGCGCCGTCGGTGGAGACAGAGACGGCGGCGACAGTGGTCTCGTACCAGTGGGCGTGGGTGGGGAACACGGACGGCTTGGCGTCGCGGTCCACGCGGACAATATACGTGCGCTTGCCGCCATTGGTGATGTCGTTGGAATCGACGGCCGAGATGCAAGGATGGAGCAGGAGGAGGAGGGGAAGGAATAGAAGTTTTATTTCCATTTTATTTTTGGCGAGCGGAAGGAAGGAAGGAAAGAGGGGAGAGGGAGAATGGAGTTGGGGGAGGGAGAGTAATGTCGGTGGCTTTATATGCTGGTCCTGGTGGGCAGAGATGGTATCTTTAGTTTGGTTATTTTACTATTGTTCTGTAATATTTTTAGTCACTGGATGCAGCAAGAGTGTGACAGCTGTCTTTAATGTAGAGAACATGTTAATATAGTATACAGTATGGAGATTGGACGTAAAGGGTTTACAACTCCCCCGTCCTGCAAATTTGGTCTTTAAGTGCATATTAATCGTCGTACAGATATTCCCACTTCTCAGAGCCATTATTTGTTCTAACGATGAATCCAAAGTTTGAGTCTATGTTACGTGATTAACCATCTCTGTATAGATAAAAATATCTCTGTTTTAATTTGAGAAATGAGAGTATTTGATCATTGTTGCCACCAAAATCCAACCTGACTTGATCAAGTGCTTTGAGAGTGGTACTTGATATGCTCCATCTCTGTTCAGAATTGTTTGGTCGAATGGTCCTTGGAGTACGATATTTGACCTGCAAAAAAGCGAAAATGAGCAATGAAGATTGGTAAATTTTATTTGGCAGGAGACCATTCAACGCTTGACTAAGCTCCAGGGAATGGTGGAGATTCGAGCAATGTGAAGTGGAAGAGAGTGCAAGCATAAGCGTGCCTGAAGGTCTTATTGGTTTGGTTTATATAGAGTGAAGGTTAGTGTTGGTTTTTAGAAAGAGCATCTCTTAAATCGCTCGGTATACAGTAATTAGCTGCACGTTATGTTTGTCATAGACAATAACCGCACGAAAAGTATTTTTATGGGACCAAGTTATAACTGCCTCTTATTAGTGGGCTTTAATTGACTTTATTCACAAGTTCCAAAATTATCAAGAAAAGCACATAAATGGATGGCCCGACCACCTCCTTTGTCTGAGATGAAAAAAAGCAACTAACTAGGCTTTGAAAGTGAGAGACAAGTGATATGGCATGAATCCAATTGTTGCCAACCAGCGAAAGTGTATCACATAGCCTTCATTAAATATACAATAAACATAGTTAAAGCTCATTAACAAAAGGCAATTATAGCTTGGTTGTATAAAAGCATGTCCTAAGGGGTCATTATCCACTGTATGCATAGTTTGTTTTTTTTTTTTTTTTGGCTAAGCAATTAAGGCACACATCTATCTTTTCTAGAAACTGACACCAACCTCCACTTCATATGAACCATTTCTATTTTATATGGCTCGGATATTTATTGTTTCTGGCCTTAACTTAGATATGGGAGAGTTTTTTGCCGGATAAAATCCGACAACCTTCATTTCTCATCTTCTCTTTATAGGCCTAACCTTATACTTTGAGCATTGTTTGACTAAATAACTCCAAGCAAAGACTGAGCCGACCAATCACCAATCTCAAAACTTTTGATCAAGTCAAGTTGGATTTTGACGGCAACATTTAGGATCTTCTCTTGTTCATGATTGAAATAGAGAAGCCTCATCTTGCATCATGGACCAATATTTATGGATTATATAACTGCTTATAGTCCGCCAATCCCATACAATAATACAAATCTGCTGTATTGGTGACCATCATGCGATTCACCGATGAATTGCGAGTCACCATTGGGCCTCTCCATGTGGACCTTAAATTGAACAGAATCTTGGCTCAAGGATGCCACCATTCAAATTCAAGGTCTCTAACAAATGAGAGAGGGATGTCAACTACTTGATCTAATTCTTGCTAATCTAATGAATTTTGACAAAGTGTATAAAAGAAATGCACTTCTAAAAATTGGATGTGCAATGTTAAATTATGTAAGTAAGAGATTCAAATCAGAGGACCACAACCATCGATAGTAATCTTTTATCTAATACACACGCCAAATTCTCTTTTGAGTATAATTGTAATCGGTAATCCTTTGCACTTATTTAGAGTCAGGCTTGGACGACATTTTTATTTTTTTTTTGCCAAATCTCATTTTTTAGTTTGATCAGATGAAAATAATTATGGTAGAAGAGATTTTGATTAGTGCAATGGTGGCAACCAAGTGTTATTGTACAATCGAGAATGATAAACATATATCATAGGAGAATACAATAGACTGATAAGTAAAATTGGTATGAGCTTTGTTGGGAGACGATGGAGGACATGTGTTTTCGCAGAACATGGTGCCGATTTATGTTGATTAAAGTTTTGTATTTGGACTTGATCATTAGTTAGCATTTGTAGATTCGTTTCAAGTCCTGTACAATTTTACAAGACTTAAACCTAGTGTAATTAAAGAGCTATTATATGTTAGCAATCATTTATGAGATGCAATTCTAATTGTCATTATTACAACAAACTGGATGGTCGACTCTAGATTTGCTAGACTCATTAATACTGCTCATAAAAAAGAGAGACAGCTTGGTGCATTCTTAATGGGATTAGTGCCCTCAACAATAAAGGAATAGCTTAATCAATCATTGAGATGGTGAAGGGAGAAAAATTTAGAACCTTCTATTTCTCTCTCTCTCTCTCACATACACAGAGTTGCTCCAAAAGGCAGCTGTCCGTGGAATGGGTTCAAATGACTCCTCTTTTGTCATCACTTATGCCAATGAGCATCCGCTTTTAAATGATGGTGATGCCTAGGGTTTCCCTCGTGTATCATACTAATGAGAACAATCGAGGCATAGGGGAGCAACATTACTAACATGCAGCTCCTCATCATCATCCAAAGTTGATCACGCTCGTTACTTTACCAAGCTAAACTCATTCCGTTCACCTCATTCCTTCTCATTTTTTTGGGGTAGCCGTCTCTCAAATACTCCCAATAAATTCTTACAAATCCAACTAATCTATGCTATAAGTAGCAAAATGTTTTAATAGCGAGGAAGGCTAGCATCATCTCCAAATGCTTTATTTAACTCCAAAAATAAACTTGCAGTTGCAGAGCCCAACTTATCATCTTCATTTCCTCTTTTTTTTTTTTAAATTAAAATTAAAATCTTAATAAAGAAAGTAAAAAATTTCTAATTAAAAATTTTTTCAATACATGAACCACAATCACTCATTCCTCCACATTTTTTTGGGGTAGCCATCTCTCAAATACTCCCAATAAAGTTCTTACAAATCCAACTAACCTATGTTATAAGTAGCAAAATATTTTAATACGAGGAAGGCTAGCACCATCTCCAAATGCTTTATTTAACTTCAAAAATAATCTTGCAATTGCAGAGCTCAACTTATCACCTTCATTTTTTTTTTTTAAATTAAAATTAAAATTTTAATAAAAAAATTTTAATTAAAATTTTTTCAATATATCAACCACAATCACTCGTTCCTATAAATCTATTTATCATGCACTCATCATCTCGATGTGCGGATATAGAAACGAATAGTTAGCAGCATGCGTGGCCACATAATGCATATCGTATAGATTATAATTATTTTCCAATCACAACCCTCTGTATACGGTATATCTGGAGAACAACCGATACTGATACTGTGGATGGTTGTTGATGAAATGTCCTGCCTACTAGGATGAGGGTATACGTGCTAATGTACAAGATTTACAGAGAGGAGGTCCATCACCTCAGAAGACAGCACTAGCGGCCGATCCGCACGCGCTCGACTGCGCCCCTACTGCCGTCGTTATGCGGTCCTCCGCGTGGTCCCCCACGTGCGCCCTCGCCCGTGACTCCCGTCAGACGCGTACCGCTGTATGCATCCCAGCCGTCTGTTCCCCGATGATGATTATCGGATTTCCGGATTTTGGGAGGACAACTGAAATCGTGAAATAGATCACGACCGTCCGTTGATGGAGGGGTCCATCAAGTACGGGGCTCATCCTCCCGTTTTGGTCCCATTCAAAGCTGGAGGATCCTGCAAGGGTGTGCCAAAAATTATGTGTAACAGTATCCAAAAGTTGTCTTTATCGGATTCTCTGCATCTTTTTTGAGGGTTTGACTGTACAAATTTTTGGATGAAGTGACATGTCTCTGGTTATGATGCCATGATACATAGGAATGCTTGCCGTGGAATCAAACTTTTCTTACTGTTTGAAATTTTTCATAAAAAAATTAAGAGACTAAAAATATCTGGGTGTTTTTTGTTCATTTTGATGGAACATTTACATATTAAAAAAGATTTTCGGGCAAAACAGCCATTTTTTAATGATTCATTTTTAATCTCTTAATTTTCCCAAGAACTTTATAGAAAGCAACCAAGCAAATCATTTAAGAACTATTATTTTGTTTATATCTCGAGAAATGATATAAAAAAAAAGGTGATTTCCGAAATGTTTGGTTAAAATTGCATAGATATTTTATAGCTCAGTGATACTATATATATATTATAGAATAAACTGCAAAGATTCTATGCTTTTGATGGTTGAAATTAGGTATTCGACCTTGCGAATATGGTAATAAAGGAAGCCTAATAAAGAAGAAAAGGTGGGGAAATGCTTAAAAAACTGATATTTGCAAGTAATTAACTTCTTAATTGGCTCTATCATCTAGAGGAAAAGAGCTAGAAATGATGCCTCCTAAGATGAAGGGGTTCTATTCTCCTTTTCTTTCTCTCATTTTTATTAAAGATGCCAACATCTAGTGATAATATTAATATATAGTTTTGTGCACTAGAAACTTTAAATTATAAGAGAGGATTGAGCTTTCAAGAGAGATACATGCAAAACACATAGTTGATCAAGTATTGCTTTTGTTATGTACATAATTCTCCTGCTTTATATCCAAATAGAGTCTCCACCATGGATTGTTGCTTAAATTCACCCTAGATTATGCATACTGTTGCGGCCAATCCCCTCGTCGCCTGGTCGTCGGGAACGAGCGTCTGCAAAAAAGGAAGTCCACACCGGTCGGAGGTGGCTCCGGCGGGGACCCTCCGACGGTCAAGTCAGAGAGGTGACTGGGCAACAGTGAAATGAAGACAGAGAGCTCAATCGAGAGAGAGAGAGAGAGGGAGGGAGCAAGCTGTTGTTTTTCAAGGCCCTTTGCACTGTTGCCTTCCCCGGTATATATAGTGGAGCGTGGTATGGCGCCGTCATTAATGGCGCGAACAATTGAGGAATTATCAACTCACTGTAGACTGCCAGAGTCGCCGTGAAAGTGTCACATCGCCGTGGGGCTGTCAAATCACTAGGTTGACAATGCCCTAGGTGGGATATGCCCTTAGGTGGCAGTGCCGCATTTCGCTGTCGGGGCTGACAGTCTCTGGCAGCTGTACGGCGATCGGAGGAGTCGACCGACCCTAGGTCGGTGGCCATCTGTGTGGTGTCGGGCGAAGATTCGGGCCCTCTGATAATCAGCCGGGCATGTTGCGAGAGTCGGCCATCGGACTTCCGGTTCAGTCGGTCGGGAGAGTGGGAAAGGTCTGCCCGACCGACATATCCTCAGTCGGTAAAGGGTCGTTAATCGGCCGGTGATGGCGTCCGGTCGGTCGGTCCGTCGGTCGATCGGTCGATCGGTCCGTCGGTCGATCGATCGGTCGGTCAGGTATGTCCGATCATAAGCCGTCGTGAGCGGGGTCGGTCGGTATCCCCCAACAGTTGCCCCCCTCCACTCCTGAGTCGGACGGTGCGCTGGCCGATGCCTCCGTTTGGACAGCAACGCGGGCGAAAAGGAGTGGATTCGCCGCAGGCCAAATTCCGACCGTACCGCGAGTTGATACGACGTCAGGTATCTCATAAATGCGAGGATTCGCGGGCGTCAGGTGTTACGTCGGTGTCAGACGTCCGCGGGCGTCAGGTGTTACGTCGGTGTCAGACGTCCCGTCCTGTCGGCGTCAAGTGTTACGTCGGTGATCGAGT
This sequence comes from Elaeis guineensis, assembly GCF_000442705.2. NCBI lineage: Eukaryota > Viridiplantae > Streptophyta > Magnoliopsida > Arecales > Arecaceae > Elaeis > Elaeis guineensis. The sequence continues at coordinate 92,597,008 of NC_025995.2, forward strand.
GCCGGACGATTTGGTGTCAGGCAATCGGGTGCCGGACGATTTGGTGTCAGGTGGTCGGGTGTCTGGCGCCTTTTGGGAAACGCAAACCGCCGCCAAGCCCGGTCCTGGGAGCGCGGGGCACTGTCAGGCATCCCATCGGGAATGCAAATCGCCGCGGGCGATTAAATTCGGAACCGCGGCCCTCTTACCACGTGTCGAAGATGGTTGGGGCCGGCTCCTCCGTATTAAATGAGGGTGGTGCGGCCTTCCCGGATGGGCGCGCCGGACCATCGGGCCAAAAGGAGGGCCCGGACGCCGCCACGTGTCGCCCATCCGGGGGGTCTCGATCGGCGTGGGGTCATCTTGGCCATTGAACGGCCCTATATATATAGGACCACCTGCGCTCGAAGCCCCACCCTAACAATTTGCTGCAGAGACTCTGTCCGAGTACTCCCTCCGTCGTCGCCGGCAGTCGTCTCCCCTTTCGCTTTCTAAAGGGTCCGTTTTGGGTTCGTGATCTTCTCTTCTTTCTTCTTCCTCTTCTTCTTCTTTGGTCTCGCCTTTCTCTTGGTTCTGGTGCGATGGCCGAAACCCATCTCGGGGGGCTCGGTCGAGAAACCCGATCGATGACCCTCGGTCGACTCCGGAAGTTGAGGTTTCCTCGCTTTCGGGGCCGAACGTTGATCGGCTTTGGGATCAGTATCGCATCCCGGAGCAGTTTCAACTCTCCGCCCAGGGTCGCGGTCGGGTTAACAACCCTCCGTCGGGTCAATTGGCGCTGTACGTCGAAGATCTTCGCGCGGGTCTTCGGCTTCCGATTCGGAGTTCGTCCGGAATCTGCTGGATTATTACGGATTTTTCCGGCGCAATTGGCGCCGAACTCTGTCCGACTAATAATCAGCTTCGCCTTGTTGTGTCAGCTTCTGCCGACCAACCCTCGCATTTCTCTCTTCCGGGCATTTTTTGTGCTCCGACCCCACCCTAAGGTCCGAGGGTGGTGGCTCTTCAACCCCCGGAAGGGTCTTTCCTTCATCACTGGTCTTCCATCGTCCATCCACGGGTGGAAGAATCAGTTTTTCTTCATCTCATCTTCTTCTCCCTGGGGCTTTCCTTCTCACTGGGGCGTGCCTCGGACCGAAGCAAACGAGAATAGCCGGGTGGAGGCGGACGACCGGGAGGACTTCCACCGACTCAAGGACATGTCGGTCCCGAAGCAGAGGGAGCTTGTTACTGAACAAGCCCTCTATGATGCTGGCCTGAGCTTGGTCCCCCGTCTAGGAATCGCCCGATCCATCGGTTGTCTTTTCATTCGGCTTTCGTTCTTGTTCTTATATTAATATTTCTGTCGGTATCGCAGGGACACCTCCGAGGATGAGGCCGACCGACGTCGAAATCCGACAGTACGCGGCGAGGAAGAGGCCGGCATCGGGGGCAGGACCTTTGCGTCCACCGAAGAAGCCCACCACAGCGGGCCCGACCGTCGAGGCATCGGCGACCGACCAGTCGGAGCCGGTGATAGCACTCGCGGCTCCGGCTGTGCAACCGGAGGAGCGGCAGGCGGAGGAAGCGGCGGAAGGGACATCGGCGGCTTCGCCGGCGGGTGTGGCGTCGGACGACGTTCGGGAACCCGAACATCATCTGACGGCATCTGCAGCTGCAACGGGGGGTGCCGCGTCAAACTCGAGCATCCCCTCCCTACCGGATCTGCTGGTTGGGGTGGCCGATCGGGGGAAAGCCCCGATGGACCCCGCGGATGACACGAGGTCGGGGAGTCGCACAGTGCCACCCACCGCTCAGTTCCCCGAAGGGGCGTCGGCGCTGGCCGACCACAACCTGGCCAGGAGGCTGTGCCAGGGATCCTCCTCCCAGCCGACATGGAGGCGCTGAGGTCTCGGCAAGTGACCGAGATGTTATCTTCGTTCTACCCGACCATGGTCGAGGTAAGTACCGCTTCGCCTCCTCTTTCCTTAATATTTTCATTATTTTGCTCTCCTGACGAAATGCTCATGTCGGCAGCTGATCTACACCATGTCCGAACTTGAAGCCGGGTACCGGAGGTTCGAAACATCCGGGCGGCTTGGAAAGACAGGGCGGCGGCGGTCGAAGCCGACCGGACAATGCTGGTCGACCATCTGAAGCAGTCGACCGATCGGGAGACGAAGTTGGTGGACGAGGTCTCTCGTCTCGGGTCCGAGCTAAAGTCGGCCGGAAAGAAGTCAAATGCAAGAGTCGGACCGTGCACCGTCTGCGGCGCGAGCGTGACCGGCGTTGCCGCCGAACTCGAGGGCGAGCGCGAGCAGCTCCGGGTCAGCCTGGAGAAGCTCGCCAAAGCTGAGGAGGATCTGTCAATCGCCCAGGCCGACGCCGACATATCGAAGGCAAGGCAGAGTCGGCAAAGGACTCGCTCGGCCGGGCGGAAGCGGAAGCAAGGTCGGCGAAGGAGTCGGCGAGTCGGGCGGTGGACGACTTCCGCGCCACCGACCAGTACCGGGAAGAGCTATTGGAGTCTGGCTTCGCGTCGTACCGGGTGGGGTACGAGGACGGTCGGGATGCGGTCCAAGCCCTGTACCCGGAGCTGGACCTCAGCAGTATCGTCCCGTCGGAGCCGAGGACCAAGCCACGGAAGAGATGGCCGACCCGTCGTCGGGAGGCATCGCCGTGGCGGGAGAGGCCGTCCAGGAACAAGCTGCCGAAGGAGAGACGGCCGCGACTCGTGACCCGTCGCCAACTGCCAGTCCCTTGCCGACCGACGATCCCGCTTGGCCGTCGACCTAGTGCCGATCGCGTGGACACGCCGGTCATCCCCGACCTTCCATCGGTCGAGGAGATTGACTCGGAAGGATGACCGTGGTCTCGTCGTCTTTTATCCTTTTTGTTTTTTCTTCTTAGAACACTTGTAACTGGGCTTCGGTCTGACTTTGTAAGCTTCTTTTGATCTTGAATGAAATCAGTCTTGGACTTAAACTTTTTTTCCTCTGCCTGTTTTTCTTTCTTTCATGTGTTATAGAATGCATCTGAACACGTAAGTTGCCAACTCATATAGGTCGGTTAGGACGTTCGGCAACTCGCGCCGCCACGAAGGTAGAACAAGTCCCGACTTTGGATCGGCCTTCAATGGTTGAGGCCGTAAGTTGGGCGTCCTTCCCCCGGTCGGGCGTCGGGCGCGTTCGTTGAGTCGGAAGCCGACCGACCATCGGATAAAGGTTCGGTGGTCAGGTCCCTTCCGACGCGTTCAGTCGAATGTCGTCCGACGCATTTAGTCGGGGGAACGCCGATAAGTCGGATCCCGATACTCTTGCGATGGGTACTTGTACTGCGCCAAATGATATACGGTGATAAGCCGAATATCTTCCGGCCGGTCGTAGCTCGGTCGGTGAGTCATGAATGCGACTGAGGTCGCATCGTGCGATAGACGGTGGTAAGCCGAATATCCTTCGACCGGTCGTAGCTAGGTCGGTAAGTCGCGAGGGCAGTCGCGTAGGCATTCCGTCTTTCTTTGGTCGGGGCTCAGTCGGTAGGTTAGTCGATTGTCTGGCCCGAAAGTACGACCGTAGGAGTGTCAACTCCCGTCAATATAGATATATCGGTCCTTGTAAGGGTCCGATGTTTCATCGACCGTCGGAGGAGTGTGACTCCCGTCCATGTAGATATATCGATCTTTGTAAGAGTCCGATGTATCATCGACGATGGTGCCGTCGGTCTCAGGCGGATACCAAGTCCGAGTCGGCACGTCGGGGCTCGACCTTGGTGAGCGCCGATCGTCAGTCGAAGAGTTAAAACTCCAGATTTCAAACTGGATTCGTATTCCGAATGAACAAGTACAAAGTTATTGATGATACAACTTCAGGTTATCGGCATTCCATGTTCGGAGAATGGGTTTTCCTTCCAGAGTCTCCAGTCGGTAGGCCCTCGGACCATAGGTGTCTGCTACCGTGTAGGGCCCTTCCCAGTTCGGAGCCAGTTTCCCTTGGTCCAGGGGCTTCGAGACCTCCGCCTTTCTCAGGACTAAGTCACCAGGCCTGAAAAGCTTTGGCCTGACTTTGGCGTTGTAGTACCGAGCCACCTTCTGTCGGTATGAAGCCATGCGAAGTTGAGCCTTGTTTCGCAGTTCGGGGAGGAGGTCTAAGTCGGCTCTCCGACAATCAGAGTTGTCCGGCTCTTGATACCGCTCGACCCTTGTAGACGGCAGCCCGATCTCGAGTGGGATCATTGCTTCCGTCCCATAGGCCAAACCGAAAGGCGACTCCCCGGTCGGTACGCGGGGGGTCGTTCGGTAAGCCCACAGAACGAGCCTAGCTCGTCGCCCAGAGGCCTTTGGCTTCGTTTAGCCGGATTTTGAGCCGTGTAGTACGGTCCGGTTGGTCACCTCGATTCGCCGTTGGACTGTGGGTGCCCGACCGAAGTCAGTCGGTGCGTGATGTGAAATCTTGCCAGAAATCTCTGAAATCTTGGTTGTCGAATTGCCGCCCATTGTCGGTGATAATGGTATGCGGCAATCCGAACCTGAAGATGATGGATTTTTGGACAAAGTCCTCCATCTTTCGCTCGGTAATCTGCGCCAGGGGCTCGGCCTCCACCCACTTGGTGAAGTAGTCGATGGCGACAACTATGAACTTTCTTTGACCCGATGCTGGAGGGAAAGGACCGAGAATGTCGACCCCCCACTGGGCAAAGGGCCATGGAGCGACGATAGGAGCGATTTGGCTGGCCGGTCGGTGCTGCACGTTAGCGTACTTCTGGCAAGGTTCGCACCTCCGGACCAACTCAGCCGCGTCCTTCCTCATGGTGGGCCAGTAGTAGCCCTGTCGCAGGACCTTGTAGGCCAGAGACTTGCCCCCAAGTGATTCCCGCAGATCCCTTCGTGCACTTCTCGGAGAGCATAGTCTGCGTCGGTCGGTCCCAAGCACCTAAGCAAGGGAAGGGAGAATGACCTTTTGTAGAGTCGGCCATCCATGATCACATATTGGGAGGCCGACCATCGGAGCCGCCTGGCCTCCGTGGGGTCTTCAGGGCCGGTCCCGTCAGTCAGGAACCGGACAATCGGATCCATCCAGCTTGGTTCGGCTGTTAGTTGTAGTACTTCTTCGACCCGGTCGATGCTCGGCTGCTCGAGGTTCTCCACGAACGTCCGACCCAAAGAGTCGAAAGCGAAGTCGCCAGTCTGGAGAGTGCGTCGCACGGGCGTTCTCCGACCTAGGGATGTGAGAAATTTCAAAATACCTGAGGCGCGCTACGAGGTCCTTCACTTTCTGGAGATATTTGGCCATGGTCGGATCTCGCACCTCGAATTCACCTTTGACCTGCCCCACGATCAGCTGAGAATCGGAGAATGCCCGGAGGCTGTCGACGCCCAGTTCCCTCGCCATCCTCAAGCCGCGAGGAGCGCTTCGTACTCGGCTTGGTTATTGGAGGCTTTGAAGTCGAATCGGAGGGCGTACTCGGTGACTACCCCATCCGAGTTGGTGAGCAGGAACCCAGCCCCGCTCCCCTGAGCGTTTGAAGCTCCATCGATGTGCAGTACCCAAGTGGAGACCGGGTCTGGCTCGGAGACCGCATCTCATCCCGGGTCCGCAGCTACCGACCCTTGGTCGGTGGTCGGCACTCGGCGATGAAGTCGGCCAGGACCTGAGCCTTCAAGGCAGGCCGCGGTCGGTACTGTATGTCGAACTCGCTGAGCTTCATCGCCCACTTCGCAGTCGTCCCGATGTGTCCGGTCGGCGCAGGATCGCCCTCAGGGGCTGGTTGGTGAGAACCACTATGGCATGAGCCTGGAAGTATGGGCGAAGCTTGTGCGGAGACGGTCAAGGCGAAAATCATCTTTTTCGTCTCCGAATATCGGGCTTCAGCGCCGCGGAGTACTTTGCTGGTATAGTAGATAGGCTGATGGGTTCGGCTCTCGTTTTCTCGGACGAGCACCGAACTGACCGCCTCAGAGGAGGTGGCCAAATAGAGATACAAGGTCTCCCCGACCTGCGGCTTCGCGAGCAGCGCGGGGAAGCCAAGTACTTCTTCAGATCTTCGAAGGCCCGTTGGCACTCATCCGACCAAGAAAAACCCTTCGCCTGCCGCAAAGTTTTGAAAAACGGGAGGCACCTTTCAGCCGATCGAGAAATAAACCGGCTGAGAGCGACGATTTTTTCGTTCAGCTGCTGGACCTCCCTCTTGGTGTTCGGATGATGCATGTCGATGATCGCCTTTATTTTCTCAGGGTTGGCCTCGATCCCTCTCTGAGAAATGAGGAATCCGAGGAACTTTCCCGAGGTTACCCCAAAAGCGCACTTAGTCGGATTCAGCTTCATTCGATGTTGTCGTAGAGTGTGGAAGGCCTCTTCGAGGTCCTGAACGTGATCCGAATCCGCATACTTTTCACCAGCATGTCGTCTACGTATACCTCCATGTTGCGCCCGATCTGGTCTTTAAAGACCTTATTGACAAGTCGTTGGTAGGTGGCGCCGGCGTTCTTCAGCCCGAAGGGCATCACTCGATAACAGTAGAGGCCCTTGGGGGTCACGAAGGCAGTGTGCTCCTCGTCTTCAGGCACCATCCGGATCTGGTTGTACCCGGCAAAGGCATCCATGAAGCTGAGCAGTCGAAATCTGGACGTCGCATCCACCAACTGGTCGATCTTTGGAAGTGGAAAGCTATCTTTTGGACAGGCCCATTCAGGTCGGTATAGTCGATGCAAATCCTCCACTTTCCGTTGGCTTTCTTGACCATGACAACATTGGCGAGCCAATCGGGATACGTGGCTTCTCTGATGAAGCCCGCCTCGAGCAGCTTGTCCACTTCTTCGTCGATGGCCTCTGTCTTTCGGGAGCAAAGGACCTTTTCTTCTGCCTCACCGGCCTCATCGTCGGGTCGATGTTGAGTCGGTGGGTTATTGTCTCTGGGGGGATGCCCGACATATCTGCTGCCGACCAAGCAAATACGTCGACATTGGCCGTTAGCAGCTCCGTCAACCGTCGCCGTTCGGGTTCTGACAGTTGAGACCCGACCCATACCTTCCGGTCGGGGTCTCCTGCAATCGGGATTGACACGAGTTGTTCGGCCGGCGAGCCCCGTTCTTCCTCCTCCCGCTGGTCTAGTTTGTCGATCGTCAGGGAACCCCTTAACTCGTCGTTCTGAGCGGAGATCTGGAAGCATCGGCGAGCGAGCTGTTGGTCTCCGCACATCTTCCCGACCCGTTCCTTGTCAGAAACCGAATGAGGAGATGGTACGTCGAGACGATCGCCTTGAGGACGTTAAGTCCGGGTCTTCCAAGTATGGCGTTGTAGGCCGAAGCACTTGGACGACCGCAAAAGTCAAATGAATCGTGCTTTGTCGTGGTTCGGTGCCGACCGTCACGGGCAAGATAACTTCACCTTCCGTTGAGACGACGTCCCCGGCAAAGCCTATCAAGGGCGTAGAGACCCTCTTGAGTCGGTCGGTAGATAGTCGCATCCGGGAGAAGGTCGAGTAAAATAAAATATTTGTCGAACTTTCATTATCTACAAAAATTCTTTTTACATCATAGTTTGGTATTGTTGCCGAGACAACGATAGCGTCATCGTGGGGAGTTTGGATGCCTCGAACGTCCTCTCCCGTAAAAGTAATCACGTCGTCCGGGCGCAGCTTCTTCATGGGTTCCCCTTCAGCAGACGTCCCTGGGCCGAGTCGCTTGGAAATCATATTGATGACCCCGACCGTCAGCTGATTGGTGGTCGCTTCCTCAGTCGGCTGGGGTCGTCGGTCGGCCACAGGTCGAGTCGACGGGTTCCTCTGGAATTTATCGAGATACCCTCGGCGGATGAGAGCTTCGATCTCATCCTTAAGCTGGATGCATTGCTCGGTATTGTGGCCGTGGCCCCGGTGGAATCGACAGTACTTCCGTCGGTCGAGGCCTTTTGCCTTCAAAGGCGGAGGCCGTCGCAGGTATTCTTCTCCCTCGATCTCCATTAAAATCTGCGCACGGAGAGCGGAGAGAGGAGTGTAGGAGTCATACCTGGGGCGTGCCGGCCTTGGAGTCTGCCATCGGGGCGACTTTTGATTTCGTCGCGGGGGCGAGACCCGACTATCAGTCGGGGGCCTGCTAGGTTCGGCGGGGTCCCGACCCTTCCTTCGCTTTTCCTTCGGACCCTTGAACTCGGTCGAGCGCTGGTCGGAGGCTCCTTCGTCCGCGTGCATATACTTGTACGCGCGCTCCAGCAATTCGGCATATGTACGGGGGAGGGTCTTGTCCAGGGAGTAGGTGAACTGGGATGCCCTCAGCCCCCGTTTCATGGCTGAGATAGCCATATCCTCGTTGAGGTCCCGGACCTCAAGCGTAGCCGTATTGAATCGCGCCACGAAGTGTCGGAGCGTCTCATTTTCTCCCTGTTTGAGGGAGAAAAGGCTGTCCGACGTTCGCGGCGGCTTCCGGCTGGTGCTGAAGTGAGCCACGAAAGAGTGCTCGAGCTACCCGAAGGAGTGGATACTCTCCGATCGAAGATCGGAGTACCAGGCCCTGGCAGCCATGCAGAGTGTGGCGGGGAAGCCGATGCAAAAGAGAGCGTCGGTTGTCCCCTGAATCGTCATGAGAGCTTTATAGCTCTCCAGGTGGTCGATTGGGTCGGTGGAGCCGTCGTATGGCTCCACGTGCGGCATCTTGAACCGACTGGGGATCGGTTCGTCGAGAATGAGTCAGAAAAGAGGTTGGGCAGTCTGGAAGTCGACGTCGTTTGAAGACTTCTGTCCGTCCACCTGCAACTATGCAAGCCGACGATCGATTTCCTCGAACTTGCATTCGTAGTCGTCCGTCCGCCGGTGCTGGGAGACTCCAAGAGTGGAGTCTCCGGAAGATTCCGAGAGGGAGACGGACGGCGCTCGTGGTCGCTTCTCCTTCCTCGCCCGTTCCAGCAAGGAGGGAGAGAGCTGCTGGGACTGACGGACATCGCGCCGTGGCCGCTCCTCGAGAGCGCTGTGGCAAGCGCTCGCGCGGAGGCGACGGGGATCGGCGCGGGCGTCAGCGGCTACTCCTGGAGGGCATCGGACGGGCCGTCGGTTGTTGCTGGAGGCTTTTGACCGCGTCCGTCAGCACGGTCATCTGCCGTACGATTATCGCGATCTGCGTCTCCGTGGTCACCGCGGGGTGCGGAGAGCTGGGTTTCGCCGCGGAGGGTGGCGGAGAGGCCTCTTCCCGGCGGGAAGAGCGCCTCGCCGACCCTGTGACTCTCGATCGTTGGGCTCTTGTCTTTGTCATCAGTATCTACTGCTTGAGAATGCCTGCCTCACCCCCCCTACCTGGCGCGCCAATCTGTTGCGGCCAATCCCCTCGTCGCCTGGTCGCCGGGAATGAGCACCTGCAAAAAAGGAAGTCCACACCGGCCGGAGGTGGCTCCGGCGGGGACCCTCTGACAGTCAAGTCAGAGAGGTGACTGGGCAACAGTGAAATGAAACAGAGAGCTCAATCGAGAGAGAGAGAGAGGGAGGGAGCAAGCCTGTTGTTTTTCAAGGCCCTTTGCACTGTTGCCTTCCCCGGTATATATAGTGGAGCGTGGTATGGCGCCGTCATTAATGGCGCGAACAATTGAGGAATTGTCAACTCACTGTAGACTGCCAGAGTCGCCGTGAAAGTGTCACATCGCCGTGGGACTGTCAAATCACTAGGGTTGACAATGTCCTAGGTGGGATAATGCCCTTAGGTGGCAGTGTCGCATGTCGTTGTCGGGGCTGACAGTCTCTGGCAGCTGTACGGCGATCGGAGGAGTCGACCGACCCTAGGTCGGTGGCCATCTGTGTGGCGTCGGCGAAGATTTGGGCCTCTCTGATAATCAGCCGGGCATGTTGCGAGAGTCGGCCATCGGACTTCCCGGTTCAGTCGGTCGGGAGAGTGGGAAAGATCTGCCCGACCGATATATCCTCAGTCGGTAAAGGGCCGTTAATCGGCCGGTGATGGCGTCCGATCGGTCGGTCCGTCGGTCGATCGGTCCGTCGGTCGATCGGTCGTCGGTCGGTCGGTCGGTCGATCGGATATGTCCGATCATAAGCCGTCGTGAGCGGGGTCGGTCGGTATCCCCCAACACATACCTAAGTCGACTGCTGCATCATTCACGAAGCACGTAAAAGAAGCATGATTTAGGCTGCTACGAGCTCATTATAGAAACATGATATTTGAGTAATATGTGCAAAATTCTCGCAATATTCTAAGATACGAGGAGTTGAGATGTGCCTCATGGTATAGAAGTGGTTATAAGTGCTTGATGAGAACTTCATTGTCCTTGCAGTCAAGTAGCATGGACAGGATGTAGCATCTATGGATAAAAGATGACAGAGGTTTCAGTTTGGCTCTCTCCATCATCTCAATCAATTTATGTCCACCATAAAGATGCTTTATGTTCCTAGTTTAGGAATCTCTCAAGGGTGAACTATTTGTCATGCTTCAAAGATTTAGCTTAGGTGGATTATGAAGAAGTTTGTAATAAGGATATAGGCATGTACCTTCAATGGTTTCTAGTGTCCAAAGCCTTTTTATTTAATGATGGATGCTATCATTAAGCATGTACCTACAATAATTTCTCTTCCTCCCAATTCATTCTCCTATTCCTCCACCTCTTCTTCTTCCATCTTTCCCATCCTATTGTAGGGCGCGGCCGGTGGGGTCGCCATCGGGGAGAGAGTGATGGGATGCTGATAAGAAGGTGAAAAGGATAATTTTAATTTTTTATATATAATAAATAATTATTTAAATATTATTAATTTAATTAGGTGTAAGCATATATTTATCAAACCGTTAGATATAAATATAATAAACATAAATATCAAGTGGGCTTTTATAATTTATCCTTTATTTAATGATGGATGCCCATCCCGCTATCAAAGGGATTCAGTGCCAGCAGGGACCACCGTAGCTCTGCTAAATTCTACAGCCCTGGTGTCATTCTCTGCAGGCACGCAAAAAACCATATTAAACTTTATATACAAGCACTAGTACTAGCAATTGCATTAGCATTCATTTGTTTAGACCCTTGATTCACTTTTGACACCCTTCCTTCTTCCAAAGGATGACCCAGTAGAAGGATACTAGAGAGAAGACTAGAACCCCAGATGCCCTAGGTGTGGACAAGAGAGGTTTTCCAAGAGGAAGAGAACAAGGAGGAAAAGATAAAGGCAAAGTGCAGGCAGGGGCCAGGACTTGGGGGGAGATGATATATTGGGCGATGGGGATAGGCGTAGATCACATGCGATTTGTTAGAACTCCCTTTTACACGAAAGAAGGATGCACCTTCCTTCATGCGAATCTATCATTGAATCATGAAATGATTATTTTGAGATTTGTGCAGATAGATGAATGAAGGAGTTTTGAGTGCTTGAAGGTCCATACAGGATGCGATCTAATGGTTGATGTCATGAAAGAAGATCATTTGTTCACTAAAAAGGGACAACCCAAATCCATTAATAAAAGGGATGAGTCTAGCTGTGCAAAAGGTTTCATGTTGGAGAATCCACAGTTTCTTTTTGGTCATATCTTACCATATCTGTTCATTCTATTTGCTCCCTAACCATGGCTGCAAATCTTGTTCCTAGTTTTTCATACAGAACGGAATTTTTGAAGAGATTGAAAAAACTTTGGTTTTCATTGTGGCTTCAGTGAATTCTCAAATCAGAGTCATATTTAAAAAACTTGATGTGATTGTACGTGTTAACTGAAGAAAATTGACCAACATACATTAAAAAGATAATAATTTATCTCCAAGTCATTATGATACTTCTATGCAAAAAAAAGGCCATTGTGATATGGTACGATAAAAAAAATTCAACTTTATCATAAGTCTATTTTCACAATGAACAAAAGAATTGTCAAATACTTCGTGGGTTTTTATCAGTTCTGCAGGATCCGAAAAAATATTGGGGGATTTCTGGAAAACTGGAGTGACCCAATGCAATGATGGGCATTTATGTATTTTGGTAGATGAGCATTCAAAGCAGAGCCTCTGCTTTTCCAGAGTGAGGCAGTGAAGCAGTAGAGCTGGGAACACATTTGGAGACAAATGCACTGGGGAATCTAATCTGGTAGAAAGATGAAGACAAGAGTTAGAGTAACCGAATGAGATGGAAAAGAACTGAAGGTAAATTACTGTATGAAGCCAAAGGTACAGAGTGGTGAGATGAATAAAACATAGGGAAGGGGCCCCTATGCTACCCTTTTGGAGGACTATGCCTCTCCGACACCAGATGAACAATAATTTCGTAGCCTGGTTAGGCATATCCCCCACTTCATTCATTTCTTTAAAGAGCAGATCTAGACAAGTCCGGAACCTTGTCGATGATAATGGCGTCCACTCATCCTCACATTTAAGCAGACCAACATGATGACACTGTATATGTAACTGGTAAAAGAGCATGATTTTTTTAATTTTTAGAAAGAGAATGTTGTCATCTTTGAATAATACCTGCTGTTGCCGATCTTGGATGCTTACATGATCCATCTGCATGGACCTACAAGATAACAGGCAAGAGTTGGAGAGCTCGCCACATTGGTTCTGATCGGATCCTTCGATGTTTAAATTAGAGAAAGATTTTTTCAGTAAAAAATAATGAAGAATGAAAGGAGAACAATAATGCTGAAATTGAGGAGTAACAGAGTATACTTTTTCATTTTCTCTCTTCTTTTCTTCATGGTTCATGGAGTATCATTCGGATATTTTTATAGCTAAGATCCCGTAGTGAATTATATCCCAACAAATTTTAGATCATGCTGTACTTGCTGATGCAAATGCAATAACTTAAGGACATGCTATAACCAAGGCATATGATAGAATTGCTAAAACTCCATCCACATTTAGGCAGAAGGATCGGACAGCCTTTACCATGAGGTGATTCTGCTCGGATTTGACCGATCACCAAGCTAACTAACTGATCGTCAGATTGAGTTGAGGTGATCGCAAGGCCTTGCGATCAATTGCCTTTATGCTTGTCTCAGCTTTTCTAGTCAGCTTGAAGGTCTCACCGGAATATCTCGGAGAGTTTCTAAAGGTGCTCGAGCCATCACGTAGATGGTAAGCTAGATGAACCTCATCGTGCCATATTATCTTAATTATTTATTGCCCCAACAATACCCTAGCAGATACATGCCTTCAATTTTGATGATCCATTAGAAAACTCCCTTTATACATGTTCCTCTAAAGTACATTATTTGCAATTTGTTAGGAACTTCATGATTAAAGAATTATTCATTAGAAAATAGCAGCCTATTTAACTAAAACTTGAATGAATACTTTATTCTATCAAAAAAATTGATTGCTTTATCAAAACAAGTTCATGATCGAGAATATTCTCAATTTGTATCGTTAAAGTCAACACAAGAACAGACCTTCGCCTAAAATCACCATCTTCTGTGTCCGAATTGAGGCTTTATTCCGTTGGTATTCCCAACATGGCCTAATAGTTATTCTTCTATGGTCGTGGAAGCCAAAACACTTTTTACAACATCATAAAGAAATTTTTAGAACGAGAACAAAACTCCATGCCAAACGGCCTCTACCAATTTGAGTGCAAGAAAAAGTAATCATTACTAAAAGGTATAAGCCAATATAACCCGCATGCCATCACAAACTCATTAGGAAAGAGGCAAAAGTAAGATCCAGCGAGATAAATTATATAGTCACACAACTAAGAATCATGACAATTTGGAATCCATCAAAAAAGGGTCTCCTCCCATGGCTGCAGTGTCAAAGTCAAGGGTGATGAATAATGAGAGAACTGGTCCATTTGGAGAAGAAAATAAAGTACCAGCATCAGTTTGCATTATCAAACAATATTTTGACTTTTCAGTCCAAAAGAAAGTCTATCTGTCAATTATATCTTTTTGATCAACTGGTTACTGAAAGCAAAGGAAGCCATGACACATTTTCCTGAATGATACTTGCCAGCTGACTGGTTACTATATCTATTTCGCAAATTACCCAAAAGCAAAATGTCAGGGAGTGCAAGCACAAGCAAGAGAAGATGATCAGTGCAAACAAAATCCGAAATATGGAATAATATTCTCACTGGACTTTCCCCAATTCAGAAAGAGAATTCCAACATGCAGAGCAGATATCAAACAGTTAATGGGAGAGAACATATTGAAAGCATTAGTATAAATTCTTTTATAGGCGGTTGATGACAGCTTCAATCTCCGAAGGAGAATAGAGATGATAAGTTGGAGCCACCTTTGCAATGCCAATGTTTTTTGATGTTACCTGAACAACAAGCAAAATCCTATATCAGCATTATTTTGATGGTCTGGAAAAGGAAAAGAAACAAAATAATAAGGAAATATTCCTTCCTTTTCTTCCATCACTTGTTTCAAGATTGAGAGTGCTGTAGTTTCAGCTTCTTGGAGGGTTATATCCTGCACGATAACTTCGAAACAATCACCCAGTACATTGCTTGGCTTTGAGTATTTGAAAGAAGCCCGGAGGTGGGTGACTAGCTCGAAATATACAATAATAACTATCAGAAAATATAATTGATCAAGCAAATCGACATACCTTGTTATACTGCTTTTGCAAGGCGCTATCAGCTCCTTCTGAACCAGATCCTATTGCTTTTGCAACGCACTGCCAAAATGTGCCAGATGGGTTTGTGTAAAATCTGCATATTGCATGTGAGAAAAGTAAATACATCGCAAAAGGAAACTATATTTATGTATGCATGTGCGAAAAGCTATTTCATTCATTTATGTATAAAAGGCAATGGAGTTTATCCCCGTAGATGATAAAACATAAATGAAAATGAACTCAATTTACTTTGCTTTCTGTCATTGTGCCAAAAAAATAGTGTATCATTAGTCCTTTCCATAGGTATGTGGAGTTTATGAATAGGTTTGACATACAGAAGGAGCAACCTTTTTCATGTACAAAAAAGAAAAGTACATAGCTTTTAACATGGTTTGGTGTCCTTGGCATATGTCTTCTCATGAAAGAGATAATCACTTGATACTTAATTTTGTAATTTTGTACCTGTGGTATTCATGAAATTGTAATATTTATTATAAGCAAGCTGATTATTTATATTCATGAAGTCTTACCTTGCTGAACAAGGAATTGGAGCTAGAGGCACTTAGGAACAATGTGATGAATTTCCTATGTCAAACAATGTTCCTGTAGTGAATGGGAGGATGGCTAGCAGAAGATTCCTTTTTTAGCCCATCCAAGACCAAATCTGGAAACTAATGCACCAGTGGAAGAAAGAGGTTTGCTTTGCGCCACAACAATGTAAGATTGAGAGTCAGGAGGCATCAGAATTTTGAGAGCTGGAGATTAAATGGTAATAGTATGCCACTTTATGGTGGGCTCGTTATTCTGAACCAAAAATGAGCTGAGTGGATGGAAAGAAAAGCCAGCATATTTGGCTTTGATGAAGATACTTGTGGATAGTATTAATAACTTTGATTGTGGATCCTTACAGCTTAGATCAAGGAAGAAAGAACATAGTTAGTTTTTCAATGATCAATGAAAAGCACCACAAAGGCAACAAAGGATGATAAGAATGACAAGATTGATGGTTGCGGTGCTAATGTTTGCTGGTGGTTACTGCAGCCTAGTAATGCGTGTGCTTTCATACATAGTAAATCCTTACACTGCAAACTTTACCTGCTATCTAGTTGATATCTGTACTACATTGTAAATGTTACCTGCTACAGAGTTGTTATCCAAACCAGTGGTCCTACATTTTGCATGTAAATTTAATAACTTGGGGATATGGAACATCATGGTTATGTATGCAGCTGCAAACAATTACACATCATGCATGGGAAACACGTATTATTTTGGTGGTTAACACTTAATTGCTATACCTGCTACTTAGTGGGAGGATCTAACAGAACCTACATCAGCTATAGGTAAAGGAATCATGGACTACTTACCCTCCATTTTAAATGAATTCATATCCACCTATATCTTAAGATACACAAATGCAGCACACTTCTATCCACATCTTTATGCAACTTAGATGATGGCAGTGAATGTTACAAGTATGGAACTATCAAATGGGTGGTCTTGAGATGTAGCTAAGAATTTCTTCTGTCATGAATTATGAGTTAAAACCATAAGCCACCATAATTTTTTTGCAACAAACAGAAGAAACATGACATTTACAATGTGATGGTCAAACATGTCTATGACTTTTCTAAATTTTTCTAATTTTTCCCTGTAAATGTTGATTTGAAGTAAATTATCGATTTTTTAAATTTTCCTCCATGCATCCTGTTCTGAAAAAAATGGCCTAGTATTTGTTCCTTAGCTTGTTTACCAAAAATTGGCTGCACTATTTGGCCTTGATGGTCAAATACAGTTGTGACATTGTGAATCAAACTAGATAGATGATTCTATAACACATGCTAGTTGTTTAGATGAAAGATAAAGCTCTAATAGGATAAATTCATATGTTCAATTGGAATCAAGGTTTTACGTTCTAGCAGGATGGAGAGTGTCACGGCCGTCCCATCCCATTCTTATGAAAAAATGGGATCGGGATAGGTTTGGGACTCTGAAACTCATCCACATAGGGAGAGAAAAAGAAAGAGGAAAGAAGAAAAGGAAGGAAAGATAAAGAAAAGGAAAAAAAGAAGGAAAAGAAAAAGAAAGATAAAAAAAAGAAAGGAAGGGAGAAGAAAAGGAAAGAAAAAGGAAAGAAAGAAAGGTAGAGGAAAAGAAAAAAATAAGAAAGAAAAAAAAAAAAAGAAAGAAAAAAAGAGGGAGAAGAATGGAAGATATTTATCAAGATGCATGACCGGGATTGATGTTGAGACGAGATGAGACAATGGGGCATCTTGTTCGATGGAGAAACTGGGACACATTCATCCCACGGGATTTAAATCCTTTGATTGGAATGGTTTAAATCCACTAGATATATACTATGGGCCTGAAGATATATTTCTTAAGTTGAAATCCCAACCAATTTCTCCCTAGTACAGCAAAAGTATACCTCCTTTACCTCTCCCACTATATATAACAGATATCTTATAACAAGAATTTAGTTTGACATATGAAAATGAACTCATATTGTGCAAGAGAAAATTGAATTTTGGGAATATTTTTGAGTGCCAACAACCTTAGTGAACGCATTTCAGAAACACATCTTTAACCTTAATGCATGATTTGAGAACCTTTAGTACACATCTCTAAAAGTAACACTACTTGTTGCTACCAGACATAACAAGAATACTCCAAGGAATCAGTATGTTCGGCAATAGGAGATTCCAATATGCTGCTTAAATGATGTTCATACATATAGTTCCTGTTAAGTAAGTTTCGAGAGTTCAAGTATATTAGAATTGAGCTTTACATTTTATGACTAGTCACCAGATAATTGTTTTGTATGGCATTACAGCTTCCAGCTTCATTAGAAAAGTTTAATTTTATGCAATTAAATGGTATCCTGGATATGTACCATCTTTCTTACTAAGCATCTAATGCATTCAAAACAGACAGATGGCTGAAGCCGACCTACTCCTACAATCTAAAGAGATAAACTCCAGTCTATCAAACAGATCAATTAACAGAAATACTATTACCAAAATCAAATACACCAAATTGTAAGGCATCAAAACTTTGAAAATCAAGATATCAAGAAACTAGGTACTTACAAGCTTAGGCCCATTCTCATCATGTCCAGCAATTAGGAGAGACACACCAACAGGACGTGACTGCAGAAAAGAATAATATTTAATATAAGAAAAAAAACTCTATTGTGAATACAACTAATATCTATTCTTTTTCATGAAATTACTTTTCTAAAAGGAGAAGAGGTTTCTGATAAATAAAGTAACATGAGAAATATCAGAATTAGCCAAAAATGCTTGTATTTTCCTCTTTACTAAAGTTGAAGATTTAATGGCACCCTATATTGGGTTAAATGCCCTAATAAGGTTTCAGCCTACTTTGCAAAGAAAATGAGTACGAGGATCAGAAAGCATAGCAAGGGAGATCCAACATCTTAAACAATGTGATGGCAGAAAGGGACAAAGGCAAATTCTTTCATAGAAATATCAATTAACGGGGACCAAATGCACTT
Source organism: Elaeis guineensis (assembly GCF_000442705.2). Classification (NCBI taxonomy): domain Eukaryota; kingdom Viridiplantae; phylum Streptophyta; class Magnoliopsida; order Arecales; family Arecaceae; genus Elaeis; species Elaeis guineensis. The sequence goes on from NC_025995.2 coordinate 92,615,002, forward strand.
GAAAAGGAAAAAGCAATTACGGTTCTAGAGTTCTGAACAGTCTTTTGTTAATCATGTATAGCATGCTATGGGTTCCATCAGCTGCAAAATACTGTTCAGAAGAGGAATTGCATCATCTAAAGCCTCCTCCCAACCCCAACCCAATGTCGTGCATCCTATTCAGGTATAATTTGGATTAACATATTCCAGATGTTAGTCAGGTTTGAAATAATTAACGACGTTTACCATATATTCTTTATTGCCTTCACCAAACCTATGGGCAAGATCACAGAGAGCCTGTGCAGTAGACACAACTGACATTGGCTCACCATATGAGAACCTGTGATTCTGACAATCAGGTAACTAATTTAGTTATTTATAAATACTATAGCACCAAAGCTACTCTGGAAGGCAACTGATGATGAATCAATACCTGGCTTTCAACACGCACATGTTCAACAAGAGGGCAAGCATCAGCTATTAGTCCACTCATAGCACAACCTATTTGTTCATCAATGTCCTGTAATGCAATTTTTTTATTACAATTTGATCTGTAGACTTGAATAACAAGAATAGAAACAAAATTGTGAAGATAAAAAATTAGCAAATATGCAAAAGGTGAAAGAGTAGTCAAACTAGAAGACAATCTAATATCAGATACAAAATTCAAGCTGTACATGATGAGCATCCATCAGTGTCCAAATTTGTCAAACAATTGCCTGGATAGATTGGCTTGTACAAGTGTCTAGCACTTATGGAGTAATGGAATGAAATAAAGTTGAAAACACCAGAACACCATTTTTAACTATTTACTAACTTGGTGTCAGACCTGTGACATGGTCTTCAGATAATCCATGAAAATGTGAATGCTAAGTGGTGCAGCAGAAACTTTTTCCCCTTAGATAGGATGATTAAGCTCAATTTAAATAGATGCCACCAGATTGCTTTTAGGAAACAAAAAGGCTCACAACAAATACAGCTGACATCAGACTGATAATTAGGTGAATTTGCAAAACCAAGTAGCTGCAGTGGCTGGGATGCTACCTTGTTGTATTAAAAAGAGAAAAAATGAGTAAATTTGTGTAAAGTGCATTTAATTCAAGCATAGAAGCATACCCACCAATAATTTCTAAGGTAGAGAAGAATCCTGGATGCCTCCAGAAACAATAATATCAATTTGGTTCATAGAGGCAAGTATAGCCAGATGAAGAATTGCACCATGCATAATAAAGATCAAGAGCAGTCAGGTTGATGATTCTCTCTCCACTAACAACAGCGATGATTCAAATATTTCCCTTGAGAAGGCTCTGACTGAGCAAGTTTCATGAATGTTCTACTCATGCAGTCATCACCATAATATGGAAGTGCTGCTCATGATGATCTCCTTCTATAACACCATCATCACTTCAACAGCGTGCCACTTGAGATGAATGATTTTGGTCATCTGAACTTTTTCTTGCACACTAAAATGATTGGAGATTGTTCCTTAACAAATATAAAGATATGGTGACCATTCCTTTCATCCAAATATTCTGATGTTATTAGCTCTGAAAGCCATGTCTTGGTTTCTACCTTCACAGGAAACCTTCAAAACAGACAATTCTTCAATCATTTTTTTCCTTTAAAAAGCATTTATTCATTTAAACATTTCAGGCAGACCTTTTCGATAGCAAACATTCCCAGTATCACTACAGACTATCTGATTTCAGCATTTACTTCACAAGAAAAAGATGTAATAAACTTAACAGATACAAATGAAGTGCCTGATATGCCTTGTCGTGAGGGAATCAAAGATAATTACACTGGTCTAACTAATAATGTAGAAGTGGTGAGACCATATATCGATCCATAAGGATCTCGGGCAGTTATTTCGAAAGTGAAATTAAAGTGCAATAGATGTGATGTAAGAACTAAATATTACTTTGGAAGAAATCTAAAATTAATGCTAAGTTACTTGGTAAAAGTAATTAAATAAGAACAGGCCTCGGGAATCCAACTCTACTTTGTAAACAGATTTTAGATCCCTTTTACGATGCACTTAGCAAACTTTGTGGTGCAAGTTGATATAGCTTTTTTCTTTCTCAAGTATGAACGTACCCTTAGGTCATGGATCGTCCCTTAGAAAAATATGCTATTTATCTTGACTCACAAATTAAAAAATGATTGATTTGGTTATTTAGAATAATCTATTCCCTCTTGGTACGCACCGTATCCTTGGATCATGGCGTGTCTTTAAGGAGTATAAAATATTTTAATTAACCAAATCTAACTTTAAAACATAAACAAACAACTTTGCACATTCCAAGATAAATCATTCATTAATGTAAAATAGAAGGAATACAAAAGATAAAACATTAAAGCAAATCTGTTACAACGTGTTTTTTTCCCGATAAGAAGGGAATTAGCCGGCACGGTGGAGATCTTCATCCTTCTGCTAACAGTAACCTTTGGACCAATGCTCCTTTTGATGCGAAATTGCAACCCCTCTTGGAAGCGGATTGATAATGGGAAGAAAGATAGGATGGGCAGCAAGAATTTGGTGACGAGGAATGCTAAGGTTAGGACCTCCCCTAGTCTTGGTGGCATGGTTTGCCGTACCGCGCCGAACTGCTCGGTACGGGAGTACCGAGCCGGACCGGTCCCTTACCGGTCGGTTCGGGCCTGTTTTTCGAAAAATGACCCCGAACCGCACCGAACTGCCCGGTTCGGTGCAGTTCGGGCCATACTGCCCGGAACCGGGCGGTACGGCTCGGTTCGCCGTCGATTCGAGGTGAACCGAACCGTACCGCCCAGGGACCATTTCACATGGGGGAGGGGGAAGGGAAAGGTAGGGGCTTTTTCACGTGGTTGGGGGGAGGGAGGGGGAGAGAAATGGGCGTGGCCCACTTCACATGGGGGAGGGCCTGGTGCTTTAATAAGCACCAGACTTTCGGTGTTCTTTGAGAGTTCTCAGAGAACACCCATGGTCGTGGGCAACTTAATCATTGAACCTCCAAAAAATTAGAAAAGAAGGCAAAATTTCGTGAAATTGGAGTGATTTGAGAAGAGGCTAATCTTTGATCGGAGGTAAGATAATCTGTTATTTTGTTAGTAAATATTTTTTTTTTATTTTTGTTGTTAGAAATAGGATAAAAATGAGATAATAAAAATAGGAGAAAATCATGCCAAAATCTTATGATTTTGGTATGATTTAATTATATGTGATAGATCTTTGGAAGATCTACACGATGACACCAAAATTGTTAATTTTCGTTAATTATTTTTTTTAATATTTTTAAATATTTATTTATTATTAATTAAAAAAATAAATTTTAGGGAAAAAAATTAGAGTTTGGAATCATGTTTAGAATGTTCAAGCTACTTAAATCTAATTTAAATTTTTTTTCAAATATTTGAAATTAAAAAATTATTTTTTTAATTATTTAAATTAAAATTTAATTATAAAATAAAAAATATATAAAATAGTGTTATATCTTAGTTAATTTAAAAATATTATTTGAAGCATATAACATATTTATTTTGAATTTATAAGTTTTAAAATAATTATTAAAATTATTTTAAAATTATATATAATTATTTTAATTATCATTAAACTATCGTGTTTTGTTATACTTACATATATTTTAATTATATATATATATACTACGGACGATCTTGCACGTGGAGTAGGGTCCATGGATGTATCTGGATCATCCTCGCATTATGGATCCTATTATCCACAGCCACCTTATGATCCATATGCATATAGTGCATTTGAGGCATCATCTTCTAGTGGTTACTATCCTATGCAGCCTGAAGCATCTTACGGATTAGATTTTGCTACTGGCATATTTGGATGGGCTCTTCCACAACCATACCATCATCTCGAGGATACTTTTCAGAGTCAGAATTTTAACGAGAGGTTTGAGATATCTTACAATCCAGAGAGGATGCCTTATGGGATGATGAATATTCGAGAGTACGGTGCAGCTTGACTAGAGGGTTGGACTAATATCCCTTCAGACTATGTTGATGATCCAGACATCTACGAGCGTCACAGACACTCGACAAGAAATTAAATGCAGAGTACATCTTAAGGTTCGTATATCAGTTATTGCGCTTTGTACTTAAATATTTAGATACATTTTAATACGTATTTTATATATTTTTTTTAATTTTAAGATGACATAGTTGAAATATAATGTAAATAAATATATGTTTAAAATTTTGGATCAAGAGTCTTTGTACCGCAACTTAACTCCAAATTGAACCCAAATATGTCAATAATATGCAATATAATGCCATATTGAGGTTGTATTTATCAATTATTAACTTCAAAAATCCAAAAAAAAAATTTAAAATCAAAAAAAATAGTGTATCGGTACCGGACCGATATGCCTCGGTGTACCGTATGTCGGTATGGTACGGTACTAGTACCGTACCATACCGATCCGGCACCGCATGCCGTCCGATACCGGTACAGCGAACCTTGCTTGGTGGCATGGAGAAGTGGGAAAGGAAGAAGAGATGGAGAAATGGCAACCTCCGGGGCTTTGGGTGTGGAAGGAGAAAATATTCGGTGATCCCCTCTCATTCCCTACGGCCTTCCTTTTAAAGACTTCATATCACGCGTTCAGATCGCATTTGCTTCGCGTCCCAACAGTCCATCGCACTCGCTCCATGCAAGTCACGTCCCATTTCTGCATTCTTTACTGCACCCGCATCCAACCAGTGCTCCAACGGCCACATGGCATCTTCCGCGTTCGCACTTGCACACAACGTCCACACTTTGCTCCGCATTCTTTCCTTTTCACATGTGTCCCTTTCAGCTCCCGTGTTTGCTCCAAAACCACGCTTCAAGCCGCGCATGCCCAAGCTCCCAGCTTACGCCCAACCAAAAGGAATCAAAGTGGTGCATTTAATGTGCATTGGCTCCACCGCTTTACATGTATAGCGGATGGCCCACAATCACATGGTTTTGATCCTTTCATGTTTGACCCAGCCATAGCCAATGCACCACCTTCTTGTCTTCTCATGCATCCACTTCTTCCAAAGAAAATTTGTTCTTTTGGTCTAATGCCGCATATATCCCTTATTTTCTTCTTTATTTTGGATCTTCCTTCTTAGCGCCGTTCCGCATCCGTGTCACGTCTGTGTCCGCATCGTATAATCAAATTAATTAAGTCCAATCTATCAATTACCTGCAAAATAAACAAGAGAGCATCATATTCTTAATAAATAAGGAGCAATTAAATAAAATTAAGTGTTTCTAGTGACTTAATTTAAGTGTTTAGCACACCCTCCCTATTTAAACTTTGCTCGTCCTCAAGTAAAGTAGATAAATTAGAAATATGTACCGACCTATCCTTGAATTAAAAGTTATCCTTGGCACTCCTAAAGGCAATTGATATCCGGTTAGACTATTAAAGACATACTTCATCGGATTATCAATTCTACCCATCTAGTGGTTGAGTGAAGTCCATAGAAATTTCTAAACTTTTTTTTTCGCCAATTTTCCACCTCCTTTTTTAAGTCCTCTAACTTGTAGGCTTAGTGTAGTGTCTTCTTGCAGTTTAGTCCCCTCATTCTCTCTCTCTTCTTTTTTCTTTTTTTTAAACTAATTATTTATCTGTATAGTCAGTGCAATGTCCTAACCCTTTAAGCTTTCTAGTTGACCTTATAACAAGCTTTAAGCCAATAACTTCTAAACCAATTAGCTTTAGGGTATTAGATGTAGAACATCCCTCAGACTTGCTGACTCAAATAAAAAAGACTACGAGTTAAGACTGACTTTACAAAAGGTTCTTTCATATTCTTATCTTTTGACGTGAATCATAACGCTTACTTAGACGAAGGAGCCCGGTTACTCAGTGAGAGATGCTAAAAACCTATTTTATCAATCTAAGTAGACTTTAAGATGGATTTTAGACATACTTTGACCTTTCCACTTATATCCTCATGAAGTAGATCCTTCATTGAGATCATTGGGTAGAAGGTTCTAAAATCACTCCAAAATTTATTTTGATCTAAACCTTGCCATTTATTGGACTTCCTTAATAATTTGTCCCTCAATATCTTTAAAATTATCTAAACTGTTAATCATTCATCAATTAGAATGTCCGATTAACTTCAAATTGAGACAACATCTGGTACACAAAACTTATTATGGTCATACTTAAGGACTTGATTAATTTAATTATTCTCCCCCCCAATTTTATTTCCATGGTCCTCAATGGAAGAAGAGAATAACAAAGTAGAATAAAATAGAGAAAGAAATTGCAAGGAAGGATACCACCTGAGTTCGATGTGCTCGTTCATTGTTGGGTGAGAGGTTCTTCCTTTGTGGGCATGATTTGTTTGTGACTCCATTTGGGCCTTAGATGGGATCTCCCCCCAACTTGGCTGATTGCCCTTCTCGGATTTTTCTATAAAAAGAAAAGAAGCTAGATAATTGAAAAAAATGCATAAACTAGGTTGCCTCCCAAAAATGCTAAGTTTAAAATCTTCAACCAGACTGTGCTGAGTATCATGGCGGTGCTTAGACTGGATCCACCAGATCAACAAATTCAATAGTTCCCCATCATTGATTCCTTCCAAATATGATTTTAGACGCTGGCTGTTTACCTTAAAAGTATTTCCCTATTTAAGATCTCTGAGTTCTACGACTTTATGGGAAAATACCTAGATCACGATGAAGGGTCCATCCCAACATAAGTGAAGTTTTTCGGGGAAAAGATGCAACATAGAATTGAAGAGCCACACTTTCTGATTGGGCTTGAACATTTTTCGTGCAATGAATTTATCGTGGTACGTTTAGTTCGAGCCTTATAAATTCTAGCACTTTTATACGCTTTGTTCGTAGCTCTTCTAATTCATTCAACTGAAATCTCCTATTGGAACCTGCATTTTTCATGTCAAAGTTAAATTCCCGTATGGCCCAAAATGCGCAGTGTTCTAATTCGACCGGCAGATGACAAGCTTTTTCGAAAACAAGCTAGTAAGAAACATTCCTATAGGTGTTTTAAAGGCAGTACGGTAGGCCCATAGTACATCATCTAAACGTATTGACCAATCTTTTCTATCGGGCCTTATCGTTTGTTCAAAAATATGCTTGATCTCCCTATTTGAGACCTCTACTTGGCCACTTGTCTAGGGGTGATAGGGTGTGGCAACTTTATAAGTTAACCCATATTTTTTCATTAATGTGTCGAAGTGCTAATTCGTGAAGTGTGCACCCCCATCACTAATTATGGCTCTTGGGCACCCAAACCGGCTAAAGATATTATGCTAAATGAACTAGATCACCACTTTGTGATCATTGATTTGGGTTGCCATGGCCTCTACCCATTTCGATACATAGTCCCCTGCAACCAGTATGTACTCGTATCCAAACGAAGAAGGAAAGGGTCCCATAAAGTCGATTTTCCAAACATCAAAAATTTCTATTACTAGAAAGAGACAGGGGCATCATATCTTTCCTTGAAATGTTTCCTGTTTGCTAACATCTTAAGCAATTACGGCCAAATTCATGTGCATCTTTGAATAGAGTCGCCAGTAGAACCCACTCTGCAGCACTTTTGTTATAGTTTTTCTTCCGCTGAAATGTCCTGATAAACACTTAAATTAAGTCACTAGAAGCACTCAATTTTATTTAATTGCTCTTTATTTATTAAGAATTTGATGCTCTCTAGTTTATTTTGCAGATAATTGACAGATTGAACCTAATTTGATTATGTGATGCAGATACGGATGTGCAGGAGCATAGAATAACATCCAAAATTGTGAAGAAAGAGAGGACACACCAGAAATTTAAGCAAAAGAAGTTATTTTTGAGATTTTTTTTGGGAGCATTAAATGGGAGTGGGACCTATGTGTAATTAAAACAAAAAGATGAACTGGTGCGTTGGCTGGGTGATGATAATTTAAGAAAGATCAAAGCAAAGAGACATATGTGGGAGCATTAAATGGGAGTGGCCCCACCCTATACATGTAAAGCTAGTAAGCATATGGAGTGGCCCCACCACTATACATGTAAAGCGGTGAGGCCATGAACATTAAATATGAAGGAGATTCTTTTGGCTAAGTTTTTGGCACGTGGGCTTGTGTGGGTGCTGGCATGCATGCGAAGTCAAAAACAACACGCGGGATACGGGATGCGGGAGTCAAAAATAGCACGCGAGATGCGGGATTCAAATGTGGGTGCCATAGTAAGCGGATTCAATCAGAAGCGGATCTAGATGGGCACGATTTGAATTCATGCGGACTGAATGCGCAGGACAAGTGCGCGGATTGACGCGGATTGGAATAGTGGGGGTACAATTTCAGCGAGCAACTTTTGGTTCAAGCGGCCTAGATGCAGGACACGCCTGGGATGCAAAAACAGAGACACGGCTGACATGGGTTGGAGCTCTATTTAAAGGAGACATCGAATATTTTATCCTTCCACGCCACAAACAACGAACCGGCCACCACCATTCTCCACGCTTCCACCATCTTCCTCCATGCCTCACCTAGGCTAGCCATCCAAACACCCAAAAGCCTCCACAATCCATCACACGCCACCCCCTTTTCCATCTCCAAACCTCCCAACAACCAACCTAAAGCCCTCTTCTCCTCCATAAAAACCTCTTCTCCTGCTCTCGATTCCTGCTTCCAATCGTTGGAAGGAAGTTCTCAGAGTCCCAAGATGAAGGATTCAGCGAGAAGTATCCCTATAGCCGGCTAGTTGTCACGTTCAGAAAATCGCTATAATCTTATTTTGACAGTATGCTTCCTTTTCAAATCTTTTGTATTTCTCTCTTAATATACAATAAAGATCTATTTTGCTTGCGTTTATCTTTATGTTTTTATTTTTCTTGCATAAGAATTTTTATCTGGAATAGTTTATGACCCTTGGAACGAGCCGTGATCTACGTGTATGGTTCGTACTCTTGGGATAGATTATATTTGGATAGAATTTCTTATCTTTCATATCTAATAATTTTGACTAACCTATAACTTTAAGGGACAGGCCGTGATCCTAGGGTATGGAACGTACTCTCTAAGATAGGTTATATCTTTATTGATTAGATACCAATCTAAGACATGTTAAGAAGAGTACTAGCTGTCTAACGAGGTAGTTAAGATTCTGTGAACCCATCCTCATACTCAATACCAATCTTAATTAGTCTTAATTTATTTGTCAATCTTTATCCTGCTTTTAACTTAAATCCCAATCCTTCAAACGCAATTAACACGATCCCTGTGGATACGATCTCGACTAACACTATCTACATAGTAGTGAGTGAGTTTATTTTTGATACCTATGACGGCGATCAAATTTTGACGCCGTTGTCGGGATCGTGGCATAGTTGCTTTTGAGTCTATAAAAAAAATTTGCTTTATTTGCTTTCTATCTTTTATTCTTAGTCTATTTTTAATTTTTAGTGCTTTCTAACTTGCTCAGTTTACTTAGTCAAACTTACATTGCTGCAAAATCAATAAAAAAAATCTCTATATTGACATCTCATAAGCCATTTAGGGAACTAGAGACCTAAGCACAAAACCTAAAAACAAAAACAAACTAATCTTGATTGTGTGCTAATTACAAGCTTGGATATCTTGATTTGCTGCATTGCATAGTCATAATATATTTTAAGGGCTAAACCATTAATTAAATAAGGTGGAAACTTCATCACCCCTCTTTAGCCCACAAACCACAATCTTCATCTTGCATACCCAAGTCTAACTTAAAATTATTAGATGTTGACCACTAAGGTGTTCGAGCTCACTAGGACAAGGCATCTGAAAGAGTTAGATTGGGTCAGGATTAGCCAGTTGACTGGTGTCTAGGAAAAAGGTTCAAGAACAAGAGCCTGAAGAAAGGTGGTTACTTAATTAGGTCCGTTGCAAAAGCATGGAAAACCTCCCATCGATCTTATCTTTATCTGGCTAGTTAGCTAGTTAGTTTCTGACTTGGAGGGATCCAAGACGGCTTTGACAGTTAGGAGCTGTCCAGATTTAGGATAACCTAGGATAGAAGTTTGCTTAAGTAAGTGTTTAACAAATAAAAAAAAAAAACTTTAACTCTTCTTTCTTCTTAGATTAAGGACTCTTAGGCTCTTCTCTTTAGACTTCTTTCACTCTTCTCTCACTTCTATAAAAAAAAAAATCCTATAAAAATTGGAATTTTCTGTGTTGCTCTAAGGTATAATTATAGGGTGCATACTTGGTCTTAGATCGTTACGACCAGAAATCCAACCTTTTGATCTAGAAATAAAAATGATCCTTAGAGCCAACAGACGTAGAAATATGGACCGAAATCAAGAGAATGATCCATTTAGACAGTTGAAGGAGTACTTTACTCCAACATATACCTACTCTCCTTGCATTCAGGTGCCTCCAGTTGAGACAGTTCAATATGAATCATCTAGTGTTATTCAGATGCTCCCATCTTTTTATGGACTTGCCAATGAGGACCCATACAAACATCTTGATGAATTTTTTGAAATTTGTTCAACAGTTACAATCCAAGTATTGGCTGAACTCCTTAGATACCATAACAATTTCAACATGGGATCAACTTTAGGAGAAATTCCTCAAAAAGTACTTCCCAATAGGAAAGATTAATCAAATCCGTAAGGCCATAACTAATTTTTTCCAGTTGGATGGAGAAATATTTCATGAGACTTAGGAGAGGTTGAAAGAACTAATTAGGAAATGTCCACACCATGCTGTACCCTAATGGCAACTGATCCAGTACTTCAATGATGGTCTGTCAGAGAAGCATCGGCAAATGGTTGATGCCTCCTGTGGTGGAACCTTCATGTTGAAAAATGAGCAGAAGTCTGATAGCCTTTTGAAACCTTGAGTGAAAATTCACTACACCACATGTCTGCTGTCAGGAGAGACCCTCCCATGACTGGACCTAAATATGATGGGATTTATGAAGTTGGACGTTCAATGGACATCCACAGTAGGATGGATGAATTATCTCAAAAATTAGATCAATTGCTGCAAGTAGTACCTACTAGAACCCCACCAACACCTTTGATAGATGTTTGTTCTATATGTTCGAGTCCTACTCATGCTGTTTATGATTGTCCTACTGCACCCTAATTCTCTGAGTTTATATATGAACAAGTAAACTAATCACAAGCTCAGAATAATTTTAGACCAGGACACAACCCTTACTCCAACACCTATAATTCGAATTGGAGAAACCATTCTAATTTTTCTTGGGCCCAACAACCTACCACTAGGCCCCTAATGCCAAGACCAAGTTATTCTGAGGGAGCATATAAACCGGCTCCATACCCATAACATGCACAGAACCCACAACTTTTTTTAAACACTGAAAGGACTCGAGATGAACACCCAACTCCTCCACTCCCACACTCAATCAATAGCCAAGATAGAGACCCAAATAGGTCAACTAGCCACTGCTTTTAAGGTAATCGACGAGAGGCAGAGGGGATTCTAGAGCACTTGGGAATGGAGCCTTAAGTGCGGATGCTGGGTAATTGGTTCCTTCCGCTCCTCAGTGCTTTTCTTTTCTGACTTGGTCGGTACTGCTTGTTCTAGTTGTTTGGTTTTCTCTGGCTGCTTTAAGACTTTCCCGCTTCTAAGAATCATTACAGATTTCGCATGTTTGGAATAGGTTTCAGGGCCAGTGGAGCTCTCAGCCATATACTACCCTTTTAGGTTACAATGGGCTGGCTGGAAAGTTTTCCTTCCTTCTACTAAAAGCAGTGGCTAGTTGACTTATCTGGGTCTCTAGCTTTGTAATGGACTATGTGGGAGTGAAGGATTTGGGTGTTCACCTCCAGCCCCTTAAGTGCTTGCAACATCTTTTACTCAAAAGTAGAACTATGATTGCTAGGAGGGGGTTGGGGTTGTGCGGCATTCGGGTACTGAGAGTATGACATATTTCTGAACCGTGTCTCCTGATGATTGGGCCTGTATGAGGTTGGGTTGGCCACAGGTTGTGGTCTCCAAAAAAAATTCGGATGATTCTACCAGCCCGAATTATAAGTATTTGAGTACAGATCATTTCCTAGTCTGGGAGCCATTCGGATTTGGGTTTGGTGGGCTTGCTCCTGAACAAGCTCAGAAAATTGGTATGCGGCTGGACAATCACCTATCGAATGTGCAAACATCTTGTAATTGTGCAGATGGGGATGAGGTGTGCCCGACTTGCAATAATCGATCAAGTTTTCAAGATAGTTCATCTTCCTTATTGTAGATATCTACAAAATGACCTACCTCATATATTCCATCTCATTTAAGTCCTATTATGGAAGGGTCTACGGGCAACCGACATGTGATGTAATGAGTTCTCACTCAATGTCTCGAAGAGCTATCAAGCTTCATGCTCGTTTTTGAGCATGAATGTTCCACCACAAGAGTCAATCATTTGCCGATGCTTTTCTGACAAACCGTCATAGAAGCACTGCACTAGTTGCCACTTAAGTAGGGCATGGGGCGGACATTTTCTAATCAGTTCTTTTAATCTCTCCCATGTTTTGTGGAACATCTCCCTATCCATCCGAGAAAAACTTGTAATGGCTTTTCTAGTTTGATTAATTTTTCCTATAGGGAAGTATTTCTTAAGAAATTCCTTCTGAAGTTAGTCTTAGGTCGAAATTGTTACGGTGTTTAAGGAGTTCAACCAATACTTAGCCTTGTCTTTCAGGGAAAATGAGAACAACTTGAGTCTGAGAGCATCATCAGAGAAGTGTCGGATTTTAACCATTGAGCAAATTTCTAAGAATTCGTCTAGATATTTGTAAGGGTCCTAATTCGCAAGTCCATAAAAAGATGGTAGCATCTGAATCACGCTAGACTTGATTTCATATTGGACTGCCTCTATAGGAGGCACTTGTATACAGGAAGAGTAGGTATATGTTGAAGGAGTGAAGTACTCCTTCAACTGTCGTGGTGTATCAGTCTCGTGATTGCGGTCCATAATTCTAGTTCGATTGGCTCTGATGGTTCATTTTATTTCAGGGTCTAAAGGTTGGATTTCCGGTCGTAATGATCGACCAAGCATACACCCCCACAGTTGTAATTCAGAGCAAACCTTCGTTCAAGTTTTTATATTTTTTTTGTTTTTTTTAGTAAATAGAACAAAGTGAAAGAATTCTAAAGAGAAGAATCTAAGAGTCCTAAATCTATGAGAAGGGAGAAGTTAGTTAATGTTTGGGTGTTAATTGCAATCAAGTTAAATAAGCATGGACTTTCTACCTAAGGTTAACCAAGATCTAGACAGCTCCTAACTTCCAAGACCGCCTTTGAGCACTCCAAGCCTAAGACTGACTAACTGACTCGGCCAGATAAGTGTAAGATTGGTGGAAGATTTTCTGTGCTTTCACAACATTCCTTAATTAGTGAACCACCTTTCTTCGGGATCAGGGTCCCTGAACCATTTGCCTTAGACACTGAGCAATTAACCAATCTGAACCCGATCCAACTATAGGGCTTTCTTGTCTTATTGAGCTCGAAATTCTAGGGCTGACGTCTAATTGATTTTAAAGTTAAGGCTTGGGTTAATATAGAATGATGTGGTTTTTAGACTAAGGATGATCAAATCTCTGCCTTATTTGATTAATGGGTTAATGCCCTTAAGGTTAATTATGGAGATGAGATGCAACAAACCAAGATGTCCAAGCATCGTGATTAGCACACAATCATGACTAAATTAAATTAATTTGTTTCTCTTTTTAGATTTTATGATTAGATCTCTAATTTTCTAAATAGCTTATGAGGTGTCAGTTTAGATTTTTTTTTTTTGAAACAACCGTGCCAAAGATCTCCGACAACGGTGCTAAAATTTGATATGCCTTGTCGTGAGATGATCAAAGATAATTAAACTGGTCTAACTAATAATGTAGAAGTGGTGAGACTAGATATCGATCCACAGGGATCTCGGGCAGTTATTTCGAAAGTGAAATTAAAGCGCAATAGATGTGATGTAAGAACTAAATATTACTTTGCAAGAAATTTAAAGTTAACGCTAAGTTATTTGATAAAAGTAATTAAATAAGAACAGCCTCGGGAATCTAACTCTACTTTATAAATAGATTTTAGATCCTTTTTACGGTGCACTTAGTAAACTTTGTGGTGCAAGTTGGTATAGCTTATTTTTTTCTCGAGTACGAATTGTACCCTTAGGTCATGGCTCGTCCCTTAAAAAAATATGCTATTTATCTTGACTCACAAATTAAAAAATGATTGATCTGGTTATTTAGAATAATCTATCCCCTCTTGGTATGCACTGTATCCTTGGATCACGGCATGTCTTTAAGGAGTATAAAATATTTTAATTAACCAAATCTAACTTTAAAACATAAACAAACAACTTTGCACGTTCAAAGATAAATCATTCATTGATGTAAAATAGAAAAAATACAAAAGATAAACAATTAAAGCAAATTTGTTACAATGTGTGTCTTTTTTTCGAGAAGAAGGGAACTAGCCGCGCATGGTGGATATCTTCATCCTTCTGCTGACAGCAACCTTTGGACCAGTGCTCCTCTTGATGCGAAACTCCAACCCCTCTTGGAAGCGGATTGACGATGGGAAGAAGGATAGGATGGGGAGCAAAGATTTGGTGGAGAAGAAGAATGCTAAAGTTAGGACCTCCCCTAGTCTTGGTGGCATGGAGAAGTGGGAGAGGGAGAAGAGATGGAGAAATGGCAACCTCTGGGGCTTTGGGCATGGAAGGAGAAAATATTCGATGATCCCCTCTCATTCCCTGCAGCCTTCCTTTTAAAGACTTCATATCACGCGTTCAGATCGCATTTGCTTGCATCCCAACAGCCCATCGCGCTCGCTCCATACAAGTCGCATCCCATTTTCGTGTTCTTTCCTTTGCAAAATCGTGCATCCACGTGGGTCCCCGCATCCAGCTAGTGCTCCAACGGCCGTGTGGCGTCTTCCGTGTTCACACCTACACACTGCATCCACACTTTGCTCTGCATTCTTTCCTTTCTGCACGTGTCGCTTCTAGCTCCCGCATTTGCTCCAAAATCGCGCTTCAGGCCGCGCATGCTCAAGCTCCCAGCTCACGCCCAGCCAAAAGGAATCAAAGTGGTGCATTTAATGTGCATTGGCCCCACCGCTTTACATGTATAGCGGGTGGCCCACAATCACATGATTTTGATCCTTTCATGTTTGACCCAGCCGTAGCCAATGCACCACCTTCTTGTCTTCTCATGCATCCACTTCTTCCAAAGAGAATTTGTTCTTTTGGTCTAATGCCGCATATATCCCTTATTTTCTTCTTTATTTTGGATCTTCCTTCTTAGTGCCATTCTGCATCCGTGTCACGTCTGTGTCTGTGTCACATAATCAAATTAATTAAGTTCAATCTGTCAATTATCTACAAAATAAACTAGAAAGCATCAAATTTTTAATAAATAAGGAGCAATTAAATAAAATTGAGTGCTTCTAGTGACTTAATTTAAGTGTTTATCAATGCCATCCTCTGGCCAATCATGCAGCGGATTGGACTGCCTTCAGAGAAAGGTCGTGGTGCACCTTATATATGAGAGGGATTTTATCACGTCGATCTTGGTTTTTGATGTATTTTGAACTCTTGGGGGTGTTCACTCTTTAGTTGACCACCATCTAATACATTCAAAAAAAGCATCCCCCAGAATAAACCTTGTGTTTGGTTGGGTCCATAAGAGGAAGGATAGATAGGACTAAAAGAATGGATGACCTCCATTCACTATTTGGTTTAAAAAATCTTAGGAAAGATGGATGAACAGGAGGGATTGCCCATCTACCAAGGACCACCAATTTGCATCCTCCCAAATGAGAGGATAGAGTAAAGGATGGATGGAGCATGTACAAGATGGGTTTTTACATTGATAAAATTATCCCTTATTAACTTTTTGACAAAATCCTAACACTTTGTCATTTTTTCATTCATTTTATTTATATATATTTTTATTTTACCTATACTATTTACCCTATATTATTAAACTTTATTACTAGCTATTTTAATTTTAGCACATAATTTCTATAATTATAAGTAAATAATTAGAATTATCTTCTTTTTAATTTATATTCACATTTTTAAGTTAAGAATTTGTATAAAGTTACTTAACTATTTAAATTAGACTATAAACTAATTAATTATTTATATAATTAATATATAAATAAATTTATTCATATATAATTAATTTATAAAATTATTTATTATATCAAATGAAGTATTTATATATTTATATATAATTATAAATTATAAAGATCATAAATTTATATTTTGCTCAACTTCTTTAGTATAAATAAATGTTATAAATTGATAATAATAATATTTTTTTATCAAAGAATAGTTTCTAAAAATATCATACAAATATCATCAATCATTCCTTTCATTTCTCTTATATCAAACAGAGGAGAGAATTATTTCCATCCATCATTCCATGTTTCATCAAACACAAAAAAATGAATAGAAGATCTATCCATCCTCTTTCTCATCAAACCTTTTTTCCCTATCTATCCATCCTCCAATCCATCCTTCATACCAAATAGAGGCTAGTAGTTCTGGAAAGCTAAAGGCTTAAAACAATCAAAACTCAATTGACAAGATGAATTCTCCTAAATGAATCCACCATTGCTAACAAAAAACCATCATGTCTTGTTAAGCATCCAAAAATTCAAACTCCAATCTCTAAGCTGGCCAACACCAAGTGCATGCTTACTTGTGCCTTAAGCTTCTAGTATCTAGCAATAATCATTTGAGGAGACTTTCCTAGTGTAGTAGAACATATTTTCTTGGCTACTTTTTTTCTTTCCCATTGATCTGCCAAATAAGTAACTCCTGCTTTGAGACCATTATTGAGGCCTATCGTTGAACCTCTGGCCAGCTTGTGAATCTACAGAAGTCCACAATCATCTTCAGCCCCAGGACGAAGACTTAAGTGAAGTAGGCAATTCGGTATAGGTTGGGGATCTAGGAGCAGACAGGGGCCTTGACCTATTTGGATGTTCCTATCACGGGGAGGCATCTTTGGAGGGCCGACTGCATGCTCATGGAGCAGTGGGTTCAAGATTGCCTGAGGATTGGCAAACCAATGCCTTCTCCATGATAGATAGGATGACTCTTGTGAGATCAGTGCTAAGCTCCATTCCGGTGTATATCTTGACGAACACGATTGTGCCGAGCTCTTATCTCAAGGGGTTGGAGTAGTGGTTCCAGAACTTCTTGTGGGGCTCTGGACATGATGGTTGTGGGATCTATTTGTTGTCCTGAAAGGTGGTCTGGCAGCCTATGAGAGATGGGGGTCTTGCGATTCAATCCCTGTTGGTTAGGAGGGAGGTCATGATCGTTAGGCATGCTGCTAGATTCTTATCTAGCATGATTGCTTGTGGAGCAGGGTGATAGCAGCCTAGTATGAGGCGTGGAGTTAGGGATCCCAGATCTAGGCTACCTATGGTTGCTCCTTCATCTAGAAGAAAATTTGTGCCCGTGGCTCAATAGCTCTGACCCAGATCAAATGGTTGATTAGGGATGAGACTTCAGTTCATGTGAGCTAGGATACCTGAATTTCCAGTCTGTCTCTTTTCCATTGGCTAACCTACATCAACAATGAGATGGATGACCATCTACATGTTTGCGACTTATTCACTGCCAATAGTAGGGACCGGAGAGCTCAGGATGTCACCCAGTTCTTTGATGGTCTGCTCGTTGATTAGATCCTTGCCATGCCGATTTCTGTATATCACAGCTAGGATTTGAGGGTATGGGACCGCTCTTATTGCCCTAAGGTTCCATTGAGGGACCTATCCAAGATGTGTAAGCCATCGATGGATGGAAGGATTGAGGCTGCTTGGATTTGGAGAGTGGTCATCTACCTTAGGATAAGGCTCTTTCTCTGAAAGGTTGCTTAGGACTAGCTTCTGATGTGCATGCTTCTCAGAGACAGGGACATGAAGCTTTAAGCTTTTTGCCCGATCTGCGGGCTAGAAGATGAGTCAATGGAGCACGTCATTATGCGGTGTCCGAAGGCGAGGCTGATTTAAAGGAG
Organism: Elaeis guineensis; assembly: GCF_000442705.2. Classification (NCBI taxonomy): domain Eukaryota; kingdom Viridiplantae; phylum Streptophyta; class Magnoliopsida; order Arecales; family Arecaceae; genus Elaeis; species Elaeis guineensis. The sequence continues at coordinate 92,632,977 of NC_025995.2, forward strand.
GACGATCGACCAATCTTAGGAGGCAAGCAGTGGCCCCTAGCTGGAGTCCTCCCTAGATGTAATCCGTCAAGGTATAGCTGAGAGGATGATCTGTACTATGGGGGTAGGATGGCTTACATCATCAATCAGATCTGACTTTCTAGGAACAGCTTAATCTTCGAAAAAGAGGTGGTGTCTGCTCACCGGATGTTGGAGAGAGTCATCTGCTTGGCTGTGGAGTATAATCATTTCGATGATGCCAATCTATCCCTTGACGCCCCTAATGCCTAGGACTCCCATGTTGCTCCTGCAGTGATCTGGAGGATTATTTTCATATCTTGGAAGCCCCTTCCTTGGAGAGTTGTCAAGGTAAATTTTGATGGCAGTGTCAAGGATGGTAGAGGCAATACGAATTTTGTTATCCGGAGCCCGGATGCCAGATTGCTGGCGGTGGAGGGTTCTTATCTTTTTGAGCCTTCTGTCCCGAAAGCTGAGCTTCATGTCGTCTGGACACGCATTACTATACCAAGCAGCAGCTACGGATGGTGAGAATTTTCATAGAGAAAGATTCTGCTACTATTATCAAATGGATCCGAGACAACATGAAGTAGCTAGAGGCCCATCCACTTCTCCGTGACATCTGGACTGCTCTTCGTCTTTCAATCACAGTGTATGTCCGACATGTTTTTTAGGAGGCGAACAGCATGCAGATTCAGTCGTATTTTATGTTGCAAAGCACTCCGAAAACTAGACCTGGAGATAGGGTGAGATATGCCTGCCGATCCTGCAGAATCTTTTGTATTCTGACTTTATAGGCTGTGCTCACACTAGAGTGGTGTGACTGCATGCTTGTATTAAAAAAAAAAAAAAAAAAAAGTAACTCCTTTGCGGTGTATAAGAGGCTAAGATCATAAGACTTCCTAACGCTCCTGACCAAAATAGTTAAGTTCATTAGACTCCAGACTGACTTGAAATTTGAACAATATACCTACAATCCACAGATCACGTCTCTCCACTATAAGGAAATCCCCAGAAATAACACTATTTAAAAAGAGAATCCAATTCACAAACCCAATTCAGATTATCAATTAGAAGCCTAAAATATTCACAACGCAGTACCAAGAGCAAAACATTGAATTAAAATACAGGGGGAAACAAATACCAGAAGAGGAGAAGGCTTCTCGACAGCGAGAACGACGCCCTCCTTTGTCTTCAAACCGATCGCAGTCGACCCCAACTATCCCAAAAAATGAAAGTAAAAGCCGAAAAATACTCGAAAAGACCCTGTCTGTTGATTTATATGCCAAAAAATACGATAAACATGGGGAAAACATTACCTTGGTCGCCTTGATGGCGTATTCGATCTGAAGCAGCCTTCCCTCCAGCAAGAAGGTGTTAATACCTCGGTCATGCTCCGTCCTTCAAACCCAACCCAAATCCCATGGGAGTCAACGAACCACTGAACCAAATAAAACCAGGTAAAAACCCGACATTCGAGAGCGATGAGGCCTCACCTCGTGAGAAACATCTCGGACGTCGACCGGAACCCTAGAATTCCGCAATGCAGGGCGCCAAACCCTAAAAAAATGCGTTTGAAAAAGGAGATCAGAGGGAAGAGAGATAGCGAAGAAAAAAGAAGGGAATGGAAGGGCTCGTATGGGATGGCTACCGGTGGGCACGTCCTCCGGTGGAGGTAAAAAGAATCTCTCTTTCTCGCTTATGGAGGTGGCGGGATCTCTGCCTCCAAAGTGAAGCTTTAATGGGCTTATCAATCAAAGGAGGCCTATAGGCCATGGCATTGATGGATCAGGGTCGGCCTACAAACACTGAGCCCAATAGGTCATGCAAACAAACTGTGAGATGGGGGATTGCCACATAGTTAACAATTCCTTTTCCCTAAAACAAAAATTCCACATCCTCTACCATAGAATTAATCTACTGGCTGTTGTGGCAAACCCCTCTTCTTCCAATAAGTTATCTTTTGTTGGGAATGCGATGCCGATCAGCAGCAAGATTTTGAGGCCAAGTTGAGAGATGATTTAAAAAGTCCTCTTAAGTTGATGGATCATAAGTCAATCCATGAAGCGAGTCCAGAATATATGGCATAAGAGTTCTTGGTCAGCTCAATTTTGGTGATGATATTGTCCAAATTGAGAATGTTGGGTTTGGTTCAAAAGAACTTGGTTGTGGAAGACTAAGTATTCTCATGGTCATCATAGACTAATTTGTGAAAGCTCATGCAGTATTTTCGAACCACAATTGATTTTATGGAAGTTGTTTTTTTTGTAGTATATTGATTCATCGACTCTTTTGGATGCAATACCTATTCAACAGAAACTGCCTTCCTAAAATACAAGCCATTTAGTGGAGCATGACTCATAAAATCATTTCTCAGATTAAGAACTCCATCTGGATAAATGATGCTAATACAGAGCTAGTTTTCATTTCACAAGAAAAGACTATGCCCATTTCTGCCAGCTATTTCATCTAGCTAATTATACTTGAACTTTACTTTTCATGTGTGAGTTAAGGTTTGAGTTATGGATGACTGATAATGATTTGTAAAACCTTTCATTAGTAGGATTGTTAAGGGCTTGTCTTGTAAATAAATGGTCTATATTACATGATTGGGTGTTGGATGGCAAGACTGATCCAGGCTTCCGTATTTGAACAAAATGTTGATGGTTTTTGCATTCGATGTTTGAGTGGTTTTCTTCTTCAAAATGTGCATCAAAATTCTCTTGCTCATCTACAAATTGGTTTATTTTAAGCTACTTGAGTAAGACTGTCAGTACTCTATATAAATTATGCTTCTGTTATATGGTAATTGATTATATTTATTTAACATGAAGTCTTCAGCTGGCTAGTTAAACCTATGGTCCAAGAAGTCAGAGGTTGCATGTATTTTCCTTCTTAATATGAGAAAATAAATGGTATGATGACTTTAGGAGTTCTACAGATAGAATGGCAGCAGGAGCAATTACTGAAACGTCCAGTCAACTAAGCAGAATCATACCCTGAGAAAGGTGAATAGGTGATGTTGATAAGGGATTGGATCACCTCAACTGGCCACATGACTGGCTTATCAATTTTGGTTAAGAGAATTGTTTTCCTTCAACTCTGAACTCAATAAAATATTACATCAAAAGAAGCAAAGCAAAATCTTTTAATGTTTCATATGGACACCCATTAAAAGAATAAGATATAATATTTCCATATATTTCATTCGATTTGCAAAATAACGCAACAGCCAATATTGAAAAACCCCTCTCTTCAATGAGAGAGAATGCGCTACCCAAAACAAAGTATGACTTTTTTTTTTCCCTGAGAAAACAAAACAAGGTATGCCTTAATCATGAAATTCCACATGTCACTACTTTATTCATACTATTCAATCTACGCACAAACTTGCGTGCATAAGCATAGGTGTAAACATCTGAATAAGTTCATATGCTTGAGAAATTTTCAGAAATGACTATTTCAATTACTAATCTTGCTGCCGATCGAGCCATTCCAATAAAACTACAAACATATTCAATCTCCCATAAGAAAATGAATGTGTATAGCTATTTCCGTCCATATCAGTGAATTGCCAAACAATGCATCAACTAATTCTACAAACCTATTCCCGGGCATATTTGGCTTCAATAATGGGGAATATTCATCAAACAAGGTCCAATTAGTCAGTCCCGTGATTCCATAGATCCTTTCTCGAAACTCTGTTCATGCCATTCTACTTACAAGCACTTTGGCATGCAAGCACAACAGGAGAAATGGTCTTTTTGAATAATTTCAAGATAAGGCTGTATGCTTGAGGACCTTGATAATAAACAAATGCTGTATGAAATACTAATCTCAACACCGATTGTGAAATTCCAAAAATCCTGAAGAAAATCATACATTCTGTTGCATTCTCTCTGTGTATTCTGTTAATCAGTATACAAGTTTTAGAAAGACTGGCTTGGTGAACCATGCCCACTCTCTAGTAGAATACTCAGGCATCAGTTCAGTTAATTTCCATGTTTCTTATCTAGTTCATGCAATCAGTTTCCACTTTACCATATACTACAGCCAAAGGGTTAGCTGGTTCATCCCAAATTAAGCTAACAAGCAATCCAACTCTTGCCAATTTTCTTCATGTTTATTTGAACTGTCTCCATTGCTTCTCTAGCTGTCCTTCTATCAGCCCACCTTTCTTCAACTGCATACAAATTAGACAACAATACATAAGTTGAACTATCAACCATGCCCCAAACCACCATCTTGGCTACCGCAGCCAAGCCTAATGCAACATATCCATAATTTATACAAGAACTAATCAGACTTCTTAACATTGTTGAACCAGGTGTAAGTCCCATTCTTTGAATAAAATTGACTGCTTCCTTAAACAAACCAGCACGCCCAAGAGCATCAACAACACAAGCACAATGTTCGATCTCTGGTCTAATTCCAAAGTCATCCCACATCACTGTATAGTATTGGATTACCTTGTGAACAAGGCCACCATGGCTGCAACCAGTTAGAACTGCAACAAATGTAATTCCATCAGGCTTCACCCCAAGGTCAATCATCTCATCGTAGGCCTTCAAAAGCTCAACAATGTTACCATGTTGGGCATGCCCCGAAAGCAAAGCATTCCATAGTATGAGGTCATGTTTAGATGTCCTTGTGAAGTACTTGACTGCACTGTTCATGCTACCGCACTTGGAATACATGTCAATAAGAGCACTCCCGACGGATGTATCCTTTTCTAGTCCAGTTTTTATGATAGCAGCATGAAGTGACTTCCCAGTTTCAGAAGACGTTAGTTTCGTTGAGGCTGTCAGTGCACAAGCAAAAGTAAAGTGATTTGGCTTTAGTCCATCTTGGAGCATTCTAACAAGCCAAACTAGAGCTTCCTCACTATAGCCAAGTTTCACATAAGCTGAAATCAATGCAGTCCATGAAACAACATCATGCCTCATCATTCTGAAAAGTTTAGTGGCCTCGGTAAAGCACCCACAATCAGCATAAAGAGATAGTAATGCAGTCTGGACTGAGATATCAGTTTCACAACCTGACTTGATCACAAAAGCATGAACTTGTTTGCCTTGAATGATAGCCTGCAGATCAGTGCATCCCGCGAGAACACTGATACATGCAACAGAATCTACATAGAAACCTTCTCTATTCATTTGGTGGAAACTTCTCAAAGCTTCCATGGAGAACCCATTGTAGACATACCCTGATATTATTGTTGTCCATGATAATACACTGCAATCTTTACCAATCTGTTGAAATATTTTCTGTGCATCCTCCATAGACATACATTTTGCATACATATCCATTAATGCATGTCTGATGCAGCTGTTAGATTCAAAACCATATTTAAGAATAAGAGAATGGAGCTGGATACCTAGTTGCAAGCACCCAGAATTGGCTGCAATCCCGAGAATGCAAAGTAACAATATGTCATCCAACAATCCTCCTTCATGGCAGATCCAATAGAACACTTCCAAAGCATCTTGAAAGCGTCTTAGATTGGCATAGCCATCAATCAAACTGGTCCAGGACACCACGCTCTTGCTACCGGAACAAACCAACAGATCAAAAGCATCATTCGCACAGCCACAGTCACAATACATCCTCACAAGAATATTCTCCACAGCATTGTCACTCTCAAAGCCAAGCTTAATTGCCAAACAATGAACTTGAATTCCGTGTCTCAAAGATTCATACCCATTAATCCCACCCAACAGATTCACAAAAGTAGCTCTAGTGGGCACTGTAGAAAATGCCAAAAAATAATCTCGAAACTTCACAAAAGCTTCTTCAAAATTCCCAGCTTTTCCAAGTAAACCAATCACAGTGTTAACCAACACAATGTCTTTACACTCCAATATGTCAAAAACCTTCTTCATCTCACCTAGAAACCCAAACTTAGCATAAAACTCGACAAGTCCATTTGCAACAAAAGCACTGTTGCCAAGACCGTACTTAATTATAACACAATGAATCCACAATCCCACACCAAAATCTCGATAACTTGAGCAACTCTTAAGAGAGCACGTGAAGCTAAATTTATCAGGAGCAACTCCACATCTCAGCATCTCTCTTAAGCAAGCAAACGCATCCGAGCGGAGCCCAGAAAGAAAGTAACCATCGATGATGGTGTTCCAGGAGACAACATCAGGTTGCCGCATTTCATCAAAGACCCGACGGGCGTCAGCCACAGATTGGCATTTGGAGTACATATTAGCCATGCTGTTGGAGAGGAAGAGGCGGGGACGGGGAATGGTCTTGAGGATGTGGCAGTGGAGGGCCTCCCCATTGGAAATCGATTGGGTCTCCGCGAAGGCTCGGAAAAGCTCGGCGTACTCCTTCTCTATCTCAAAGAATTCAGTGGAGGGCCTGACGGAATCTGGGTTGTTTGAATACAAACGGTTGTGGAATTTGACCGTTGAGTTGATGGTGGAGCGAAAGAAGAGCTTAAGCTTTGTTGGAGATCTGAAGCCCATCCATCTAATTAGTAATTACCAAGCCATTATCGCCGGATCTCCTTCCGGTGATCCAATGAGAGCTTAGGAGACGAGCCCCTACCATTATAACGGGTCGGACTCGGGTAATCTAGATCCGGAATCGTATCTGAAAAGTTTTCTAACGCTGGACTCTACAAGATGGTCCCGATCTGGCGATCCACAAGTCTTCGGATCCGGATCTATGCTCCGCCCTTTTCCGTCGTCTGCCCCGTTCCTCCTCCCTCCGCCGCCCTTTCTCGTTCAAAAACACAAAATTTCCCTTGCGACTCCCGCCGCCGCCGCCACCACCAGCACCTCCTGCTCCTCTCGAATTCGATGCTAATACCTCTCAAACGCCTCCTCCTTCCTTCCAAAGCTCGCGCTTTTACGTCCCTCTCCCCTCTTCCTGTCCCTATCTCCCCTTCCGACTTCGAATCCCTCGTCCTCCGCCAGTTCCGCGCCGGAAAATTCCACACCCTCCTCCCCTCCGTCGTAGCCGACCCCTCCGTCCTCCTCGCCGCCTGCCACAATCTCTTCTCCCGCTCCCACCCCTCCTCCTCCACGCCCTCCCTCTCCCTCCTTCCCTTCTCCCTTTCCGGCCTCTCCACCGTGCTCCGCAGCGGTGCCTTCGACCCTGCTCTTCTCTGCTCCTCCCTCGCCTCCTCCAGCCGGAAAGGCCAGGCCTTGACCCTCCCCACCCTCGAGCTCAAGGTCGCCCTCGAGGCCCTCCGTATGACCCTCGCCGCTGTCTACGAGTCCCGCCTCGCCACCTTCGCCTACGGCGGCCGCGCCGCGATAGGCCGCCACACCGCCATCCGCTACATCAAGTCCACCGTCCGCAACCCCACCTGGTGGTTCCGCGTCACCCTTCAGCGCGAGCCCTTCGGGACCCGCCACGTGCGCCGTCTCGCCGCCGTCATGGAGGAGAAGATCGACGATCCGGCCCTCATCGCCCTCGTCGAGCGGCTCTTCGAATCGGTGGCCGTAGCGATCGAGCTCGGTGGAGTTGGGCTGAGGAGAGGGTTCCCCCAAGAGAGCGATCTCAGCTCGATTCTCATCAATATCTACTTCGATGCCGTCGATCGCGAGATCCAGGAGCTTCGAGCCGATGTCCATAAGAAGAATCCCAGGCTCCGTGATCTCGAGGGCGAGAACTATCGGGTTATTCATACGCCTATTAGGGTTTATGCCGTTAGGTACTTGGACGAGATACTGGTGATCACTTCTGGCTCCAAATTGTTCACCATGAACATAAAAGATAGGATTTTGAAGCACTTGGAGGGCGAATTGGAGGTTAAAATTGATAAATTGAAAACCTCCATCCATAGCGCTGTCTCTGAGAAGATGGATTTCATGGGAATGGAACTTCAGGCTGTCCCTCCTTCAGTTCTGGACCCTCCCATGTCAGAGAAGGCCATTCGGGCAATGAAGAAGTACCTAAAGAGGAAGGCGGCAAAGGCATTGGAGTTGAAGAATGCCCGTGAGACTCGAAGGAAGAAGCTTGGATTGAAGATATTGAATCATTTGTTCAAGAAGCTTAAGCGTGGCCATGTGTTTGAATTTGATTTCCGGATTGAGAGCGAGGTTAGAGAGGTGTTTAGGAATTGGGCAGAGGAGGTGATGGCAGAATACTTCAGGTCTAGAGAGGACCGCCGGAATTGGCACCGGATGCTCACAACTGGAGACTTTTTATCTTTGAAGAGGGTGAGGGATCAGTTGCCAACAGAGCTGGTAGATTCATACGATCAGTTTCAGGCAAAGGTCGATAAATATCTAAATCCCGTTAGAATTAGTAAGGTCATAGAGAAAAAGGAGAGACAAGAGGAAGAAAAAGAAGAGAGGAGTTATGCTAGGAGGACAGTGGAGGATTTAACTGAGTTGAAGATGAGAGTCAATGCACCTATACAACTTGTAAGGAGGGCAGTGAAATTGGCTGGATTTACTAATTCTATGGGACGACCACGGCCAATCAAATTGCTCATTTGTTTAGATGATGCTGATATTATCAAATGGTATGCTGGTGTGGGAAGGAGATGGTTGGAGTATTTCTGTTGCTGTTGGAACTTTAAAATGGTAAAGACTGTTGTCAATTACCACTTGAGGTTCTCTTGTTTCTTGACGCTGGCAGAGAAGCATGAATCCACTAAACACCAAGCCATTAGACATTACACCAAGGATCTGAAAGTTACCGATGACGGTGGTGTGGAAGAAGTCCACTTTCCTACTGAGAGGGAGATAAGGATGATGGGGGACAAGAATCTCTCTGATCCAAAGCCTGTGGATGGCGCATTATCTATGATTTTGGCTAGACTAGCAGTCAATGAACCTGCTTGCTCCTGCCTAGCCCATTTCTGTGATAGGAAGGATACTGTTCTCTATAGAATACGTTTGCTTCAGAACCGTTTGCATGTAGATCCCTGGAATGAGAACAAGTGGGTACCAGGGATGGGTGCTATTCATGAAAGCCTTAATAAGAAGGTTCTTTCACTCTGTCCAGAACATGCAAGCGATTTGTTCATGGGCAGGATTACACTCCAAGACATTGACTGTACCTCATTTGTGAATGTCTAGTAAATTGCACAAGTAGTGTGCAAATCAATTGCATTGAAGATATGGTTCTGAATATGGTGAAACTGCTGGAGGTCATCACTAGGCAAATGTTCACACAAGCTCTCCATGTTGCTTTGCCAATGTGGTGTTGCTAACTCTTCCTTTGCTCAGGTAAGAGAGATTTGACTGAAAGTTTCATATTTTGAAATGAAGTATTGATTGATGGTAGTATCATTTTCATTTATTGGGTACTGAAAATGGAAGCTATTCAAGGAGCTCCAAGTGAAGGATCAAAAGTTTCTGTGCTAACAGGGCATGGACTAGCATCAAATATGTGACTTTAGTTAAATAACATCCTGTTTAAGTTTTTATTTTCTTAATGGCTTGGTCCTTTTGTTTTTCAATATTTATTTACTAGGTTCTTGTTCTTTACTAAAGAAAAAGGTGCATACAATATGCTATTTCAGTATTACTGCTAGGTCACTTCTGCTTTTAGAAATGCACAATTCTGGTATTGGAAGGTATGCACTTTAATTCTTCTTTATTTTTCACCAGGAGCAATATTCTCTTGTAGTCCTTGTTTGCTTGCAGCATTTTTATGTATTTTCAAAAATAGATAATTTACTGTAGACATTTATTCAGTGAATTAGCAATCATATCATCAATAGCTATCAATTCTGAACCAGATCCATATTTTTGAGAATGAATCTGCAAATTTTATATCATAAGGATGCAAGTTTCTTGAAGATTGGGTAACTCTTCTTTTCCACTTATTGAATCATGATAAAACTTAGTACTGCATTGTTTAAGGACCATCACTGATATTTTTTAATGATGCAGTCAGAAATGGAATGTCTACTGACTTCTTTGTCCTCTAGGGAATTAGCATAGCACTAGAAAATGCAAAAATGTCCTTTTGTTCTATTACTAGTTTTATTCCCTCCTACTGTCCTTGATGTTGATGTGAGCTTGCATTTGGCTTAGTTGGCTTGTTCAGCACAAAGGGATTAAGTCATAAGACTCTGTTTGCTGTAACGTTTATATATTTGAGCAGTACTAAAGAATATAGCAATTGCTGGTTTTGTTGTACTAGAAAAACAAAGCAAAATTCGGAAATCTTGCATCTTTCTGCAGATATAATAAACTAGTGTTCCAATCTGTCATGGAAAAGTCTTCTATTTCACATTTGAATATACCCAAGTATAACAATATGAAAATCTTCTATATTGTAGCATATGCAACAAAATTCAAAGCTAGTGAAATTGTTGATTGCAGTTAAATTGTCTATGAAGCTGCCAAAATTCTACCTGGGTTCATACATGTTGTGCTATGCAACTGCAATATAGTAGTTCTATTTCCTCGGGTAATGGCACAGTGGCCCTATTTCACATTTGCATTTCTTGAGAAAACTCATTTGGACAACGATAGGTTATAATAACAATCTGCACTTTAGAGTATATAGAAAAAATGAGATCACAATTTTTTTCCTCATGGAGCCATGTTCCCACAAATATCATGCACTTTATTTATTAAAGAATTAATAAACTGATCTGGAGCTTATACCTAGACTAGTGTGTCATTAGGGTATGTTTGTCTTTGCTTTTATTTCTTGTTTTCTCTTTTTAAAAACAAAATTACAGAAACTGAGACAAAAAACATGTTTAGTGTTATTGTTTTTATTTTCTATTTTCAAAAGTCATTTTTAAGTTTTTAAACATCAGAAACTCATGTTTTTTTACCACCACAACGAGCACTGCTTCTACCACTATTGTCGTGGCCTTCTCCACTTTCACCATTGTTGCTGCCGCTGCCACTCCACCAGTACCATCGTCATTGCTTCTGCTACATTGTTGGCATCTTCCCCATCAGTATCACCACTGCCGCTATCATTGTCGTCGTTGCCTCTGCTACACCACCATTGCCATCGCTGTCACCTCCTGCCCTTTGGCATGTCATTGATGCCCTTGCCTCCAATATCATTGCCATCAAGGCCACCACTGCAGCTATCATTGCCATCTCTATTATATTGCTGCCAAACCCACCAATGACACCACTACAGCCTCCGTTGCCTTCTCTTCTACTACCACAGTCTCCTACCACCATCACCATGTTTGTTTTTAAAATGATTGATTAGACCCAATATGTATATATTTTTAAAAATAAAAAATAGAAACAGAATTTCTATTTTCTGAAAATAGGAAAACAATGAAAGTTAAGCCAAATGACACCCCAGTCTCTGCAAATTTTACTATCTTATTGGTCCAAAGAAAAAAAAAAAAAAAACTTGAAACAGTCTTATCTTTAGTTTGGTTAACTTGTCTATGTTGGAAAATTTATAGCCATAATAGTGCACTCAAGTATGGATTGAGGTACCTGTCAGGGTAAATAGAGCACATCTAGGAATTGATAGGGTTTCTCACTTGTGCACTTACCCTCCCCTTCCGATTTTGAGGATTAGTTCTTAACCATTTTTATGACATGAAGACTGGCTCAAAGCAAAAGATAGTAGATGAGAAGGTGAACATGGTGATTAAGGGAATGAACTGAAGTGGAAACACACCCTGATGGAAACCCAACTAGCTAAAGTGATGCCTTAGTGACGCTTTGCAGGTTGGCTCCTTGACAAGCGTTGGTGTAGTACAATGAATCCACCATCTGAGCATTTGGGACAACAGACAGGTAAAATCTTGATTATATTTGAATTTAGGTATGAAGTTTTTCATTGAAGTGTGATGCTTGGTTACTCGTTCTTCCCATAGGTCCTGATGTTTATATTGCTCTTGGGATTTACTGTGGTTGAATATATGTTTCTTGCCGGTAAGTCATTTTAGTCCACCCACTAAGGTGACTATACTTTTCCTCCAGATGTTCATATCTTCATATTTGCTAATATTTATCTGTAGGCTTATTCACTTCTTTTTGTTACCAAATCGCCTGTTATTTGTTAGTCCATATGTTGCATGAAGGAACTAGTGAATGTGTCCTGTATTTAAAACCTTATTCATGTATGTCCTGTGTATTATTATTATTATTATTATTAAGTTTTCAGTGCAACAGCTAGTATTGCTTGGAATGTTTTGGCATGAGTCTACAATCTGATTTGTTGTACCTGTCATGGTTGCCTTGTTGCTTTGGCATGACCTTTGTAAAAATTGGAATAGTTTGAGTAGTTTGACCCTGCTGGCTTTTTATTCTTCCTTACACCGGAAATATCTTGAACATTTCAACTTTCTCTATTGAATTTGGGTTGTGGAAGAGCTGAAACTTTGGTTTCTGTTTCTTGTTTCTTGGTGTGGATGTGATCTTTGATTTTTACTTGGTGACCAATTAATTCTTGCAGATCTTTTTTTATTTTTGTTATGTTTAAAATGTCTTAAATAGATTTAAAATTGGGTTATCTTGACTACTTTTCTGCTCTCAGAAGCTTTCCCAAGATATGCGAAGTTTCCATCCACAATTACAACGTCACTACTGGCTGGAGACTAGCAATCCACTTGTGGAAGTCAAAAAGGGAATTTTTCATCTGAGCTCTAATAAACCCAGTGAGGCACTAGAGCTAGTAAGGAACCATCTAGTAGATGTAGCTGGCAAATTAATAAGCAACCACTAAGATGTGACATAATTTGTAGGGGTAGGCAAAA